>NW_027254368.1:0-300000 GCF_044704955.1 Pristiophorus japonicus
GTTCATGAAGCCTCCCCGGCTCCCCGCTGGTCTATTATTCCGCTCTGTCCCGCTGAAAAGGACACTTCTTTAGAGCCGGTCTAAAATGTGTCCCCTCCGCCATTACACGACCCGCGCCTGCGCACTGAGCTCCTGTAGTCTGGGTGAGGCACATTCTCGCCTGCGGGGCATGCTGGGTACATAAGACCATGAGAAATCGGAGCAGTTGTGGGCCACCCGGACCCCCCGAGCCTGCTCCCCATTCAGTAAGATCTTGGCGGGTCTGATCATAGACTCAGCTCCCCAGAACCCTTTACTCCCGAACCACACCTAGAGGACTGTGCACAGTTTTGGTCTTCTTATCTAAGGAAGGATATATTTGCCTTGCTTAGATACAGAGTAAAGCTTCCTCAACACAGTTCCACCAGACATTCCAAGGGCAAGTGCAACACAAGTTAAATACGAAGTATATCTCCCTCTAACCTGTCCCAAGCATTCCAGAGTAGATACTGCATTGGTTAGATAGAAACATAGAAAATAGGTGCAGGAGTAGGCCATTCGGCCCTTCTAGCCTGCACCGCCATTCAATGAGTTCATGGCTGAACATTCAACTTCAGTACCCCATTCCTGCTTTATCGCCATACCCCTTGATCCCCCTAGTAGTAAGGACCTCATCTAACTCCTTTTTGAATATATTTAGTGAATTGGCCTCAACAACTTTCTGTGGTAGAAAATTCCACAGGTTCACCACTCTCTGGGTGAAGAAGTTCCTCCACATCTCAGTCCTAAATGGCTTACCCCTTATCCTTAGACTGTGACCTCTGGTTCTGGACTTCCCCAACATTGGGAACATTCTTCCTGCATCTAACCTGTCTAACCCCGTCAGAATTTTAAATGTTTCTATGAGGTCCCCTCTCATTCTTCTGAACTCCAGTGAATACAAGCCCAGTTGATCCAGTCTTTCTTGATAGGTCAGTCCCGCCATCCCGGGAATCAGTCTGGTGAACCTTCGCTGCACTCCCTCAATAACAAGAATATCCTTCCTCAGGTTAGGAGACCAAAACTGTACACAATACTCCAGGTGTGGCCTCACCAATGCCCTGTACAACTGTAGCAACACCTCCCTGCCCCTGTACTCAAATCCCCTTGCTATGAAGGCCAACATGCCATTTGCTTTACAGAGTAAAGCTCCCTCTACACAGTCCAAAACACTCCCAGGGTAGGTACAGCATGGGTTAGATACAAAGTTAATCTCCCTCTATGCTGTCCCATCAAACAGTCCCACAACAGGCACAGCACGGGTTAGTCAAAGAGTAAAGCTCCCCATGGACTGATCCATCAAACACTCCCATCGCAGGTACAGCACGGGATAGGTACAGAGTAAAACTCCCTCTACACTGCCCCATCAACCACTCCCAGGGTAGGTAAAGCACAGGTTAGATACAGAGTAAATATACCTCTATATTGTTCCATCAAACACATCCAGGGTGTGAGTTAGGACACGGGCAGCTGAGTTTTGGATCAACTCTAGTTTATGTAGGGTGGAATATGTAGGAGTGCGTTGCAATATACAAGTTCAGAAGTAACAAAGGCATGGATGAGGGCTACGGCAGTGGATGAGCTGAGGCAAGAGCAGAGATGGGCGATGTTACAGAGGTGGAAAAAGGCAATCTTAGTTATGCTGCGGATATATGGTCAAAAACTGATTTCAAGGTTAAGTATGACACCAAGGTTGCGAACAGTCTGGTTCAGCCTCAGACAGAAGTTGGGGAGAGGGATGGGGTCAGTCGCTAGGGAACTGAGTTTGTGGCAATGACAATTACAAATATCAGAATATTTCGCTGCCCTTTCATGTGCAAAATGTGTGGATGAGTTTTTAAAAATTAAATTGGTTCCAAAAACGGATTAACTGTTCCAGAAATTAACGGATTTCAAATCTTATGCAAACCAGTTCAATAAAGGGGTAGTTCAAAGGATTTCAGCTGAGTTTAAAGTGAGACACTGCCGTCTACTACAACCACAACTCATGTACTCAAACAGAACAAGTTTGGGGTTTGATAGAAGGTGAACTAGGTGAGAAATGATATAAGTTAGATTAAGAAAAAGCACTAAAATGGAACAGTCGGTAACAGAACATCAATTCGTCTCCTCTGATCATGGAGGAACCAAATATTCGACACAGTGTTTGAAACAAAGATAATTTATTCAATATTTATGCACAATATTAATCGCCAGCACAGGTATAGGGGTTATTAAGATCATCAGAAACAAAGAAGAGTTGCCAGAATGAACATGGTTTAGTGCCCAATGTAATCACAGTAAATCCTGTTCTATTTACAAATGCAGCCTTTCTCCTCAGCCCGTTTAAAACTGGGATGAGGAGCAATTTCTTCACTCAGAGGTTTGTAAATCTGTGGAATTCTCTGCCCCAGGGAGCCGTGGAGGTTGGGTCATTGAATATATTTAAGGCGGAGATAGACAGATTTTTGAGCAATAATGGAATAAAGGGTTATGGTGAGCAGGCAGGGTGTTAAGTACTCCACAAGACTGAGTACTGTGAGTAAAAACTAATGTGACCTTAGTCTCTCTAATACAACTTCAGAGTGCCTAAGCAGCATGGCAGACAACCTTTTATACTCCCTTGCACGAGTTATTCAGGTGACCGTTGGGCTTCCAACAATTATGCCCTCTGGTGGCATGTCTTACACAGTTACAATGTTTACATACATAACATCACGCCCTCCCAAAGTCTTTGATACAAATTATTTATAAGTTGAGACAATCCGGGGCCCTACGCTTCCTGGTTGATCGTCTGAGTTCAAACTCCGGCATGGGTGAGTTGGTCGGACTTTTGCTGCACTGAAGCACAGCTGGTCTGACAGGACTGTTGGGAATGGTGGGTTCATCCTCTTGATTGATAGTGAGGTCGATTGATGGTTGGGTGTGTGTTCGTGTGTTGATGATGGTGATGTCCTCCTTCGGTTGTTCCTGGTTGTCGGTGAACTGCAGTTTGGTCTGATCCAAATGCTTTCTGCACGTTTGTCCATTCAATAGTTTGACTACAAACACACTATTCCCCTCCTTGGCCAAGACAGTGCCAGCGACCCATTTATGACCATGACTGTAATTAAGGACAAACACAAGGTCGTTAACATCAATGTCACATGATACAGCCACGCGATTGTGGTACATGTTTTGCCGGCGACGTCGGGTTTCCACATGATCATTTAGATTCGGGTGGACTAGGGAGAGCCTGGTTTTGAGTGCTCTCTTCATTAACAATTCTGCAGGGGGAGCCCCAGTGAGTGAGTGGGGTCGCATCCGGTAGCTGAGCAGAACCCGAGATAAGCGGGTCTGCAAGGAGCTTTCCGTCACACGTTTCAAGCTCTGCTTGATAGTTTAGACTGCCCGTTCTGCTTGACCGTTGGATGCGGGCTTAAACAGGGAAGACCTGACATGCTACATGCTTGATGCCATCGCGGGTCATAAACGTGATGAATTCTGAGCTGGTGAAACATGGTCCATTGGCACTGACAAGGACATCGGGCAAGCCAGGGGTGGCGAACATAGCCCGCAGGCTTTCAGTGGTGGCAGTGGATGTGCTGGATGACATGATTACACATTCCATCCTTTTAGAGTAAGCGTTCACTACAACTAAAAAACATCTTTCCGAGAAAGGGGCCAGCAAAATCTATGTGGATCCTGGACCACAGTTTGGAGGAGCATGACCACAGACTCAATGGAGCCTCCCTTGGTGCATTGCTCAGTTGTGAGCACGTGTTGCACTGGTGTACGCATGACTCTAAGTCCGAGTCAATGCAGGGCCATCAAACATGCGACCTGGCTATAGCCTTCAGCATGATTATGCCTGGGTGGATATTGTGTCGGTCATGTATAAACGTTTCCCTGCCTATTTTTGGGCAAAACCACATGATTACCCCATAAGAGACAATCCAACTGCATGGAGATTGCAACTTTGCATCAGTGTAATGGCTTAATTTCATCTTGCATTTCCCCGGGAACGGCTGACCAGCTCCCATTGAGGATGCAACCTTTTACAAGTGATAGCACAGGATCCTGGCTGGTCCAGGTCCTGATGTGGCGAGCAGTGACGGGTGACCCCTCGCTCTCAATAGCATCCATGACCAGAAGCAAGTCTGCGGGCTGCGCCATTTCCACCCCGGTAGTGGGCAATGGTAGCCGACTGAGGGCATCAGCACAGTTCTCCATGCCTGGTCTGTGGCGGATAACATAGTCATAGGCAGACAATGTTAGTGCCCATCTTTGGATGTGGGATGAAGCATTATTGTTTATACCTTTGTTTTCTGAAAACAGTGAAATGAGCAGTTTGTGGTCGGTTTCAAGCTCAAACTGAAGTCCAAATAGGTATTGGTGCATTTTCTTAATCCCATATACACATGCTAATGCCTCTTTCTCAACCATACTGTAGGCTCTTTCAGCCTTAGACAGACTTCTAGATGCATATGCAACCAGTTGAAGTTTTCCCGATACATTGGTTTGCTGTAACACACAGCTGACCCCGTACGAAGATGCATCACAAGCTAACACTAATCGTTTACACGGGTCATTCAGTACAAGTAACTTATTGGAACAAAGTCGGTTTCTGGCCTTCTCAAAGGTTGTCTCTTGTGATTTACCCCAAACCCAGTCGTCACCCCTCAGTAGCAACATGTACAACGGTTCCCGCAAAGTGCTTAACCCGGGTAGAAAGTTACCAAAATAGTGAGGAATCCCAGGAACGAACGCAGCTCCATCACATTCTGTGGTCTGGGTGCATTCTTGATGGCCTCTGTCTTTGAGTCCGTTGGCCTGATGCCGCCTGCCGCAATCTTTCTCCCCAAAAATTCGATCTCTGGCACCAGGAAAACACACTTGGAGCGTTTCAGCCCAAGTCCCACTCTGTCTAGTCGACTTAGAACCTCTTCCAGGTTGTGCAAGTGTTCGGTGGTGTCTCGACCGGTGATCAGGATGTCGTCTTGAACACAACGGTGCACAGAACCGATTTCAGCAGACTCTCCATGTTCCTCTGGAAGATGGCAGCAGCCGAGCGAATCCCAAAAGGGCATCTGTGGTATATAGACAGTCCTTTGTGCATGTTGATGAACATCAATCTTTTCGTAGATTCAGCCAGCTCCTGTGTCATGTAGGCGGAGGTTACAACTTGGTGAACGACTTCCCCCTCCCCCCCACCCCCCCCACCCCCCCACTAATGTTGCGAACAGGTCATCCACCTTGGGTAGCGGGTACTGGTCTTGTAAAGAGACTCGATTGTTACCTTGTAGTCTCAGCAGATTCTGACCATGCCATCGCTTTTAACACCGGAACAATCAGACAGGACTACTCGTTGAACTCAACTGGTGATATGATTCCCTCTCGTTGAAGTCTGTTCAGCTCAATCTCGACTTTCTCCCTCATCATGTACGGAACTGCTCGGGCCTTGTGATGAATGGGCCTTGCATCAGGGACTAGATGGATCTGCACCTTGGCACCTGTGAAGTTGCCGATGCCTGGTTCAAATAGTGACGGAAACTTGCTCAGTACTTGGGCGCACGAGGCATCATCTACTGAAGATCGTACTTTGATGTCATCCCAGTTCTATTGAATCTTTCCCAGCCAGCTTCTGCTGAATAGCATTGGGCCATCGCCTGGTACAATCCACAGTGATAAATCATGCACAGCTCCATGATCCGATACCTTAACCGCTGCACTGTCAATGACTGGTATGAGCTTTTTGGTGTAGGTGCACAGCTTTGTCTGAATCGGGCTCAGTTTGGGCCTTTGTGCCTTGTTGCCCCACAGTTTCTCAAAAGCCTTCTGGCTCATAATTGACTGACTCGCCCCCGTGTCCAACTCCATTGATACCGAAATACCGTTCAATTTGACTTTCAGCATGATAGGAGGGCTCTTGGTGGTGAAGGTGTGTACCCCATAACACTTCTTCCTCGGCTCGAGTTGCCTCTCTTGTTTGTTCTGCGAGATCCATGCCGGATCGATCATCCTCTGCCAACTCTGCCACGAGGTGAGTTGCAGCACTCTTGCACATTCGCTGGAGGTGCCCAATTGTTTCGCTGCCGTTGCACACGTAGTGGTTGAATTGACTTTGATGGACTCGATGATTACCTCCGCAGCGCCAACATGGTGTGAATGGATTTGCATTCATGCCCAATGGCGGACTCTGAGTCAGCCTAGGTCTTGCAGCTGCAGGCGTGTAGGCCCTGCCATATACAGTTCTGCCTGCTAGTGACATTATTTTATGCACAGTACTTGCCGGTGAGCTTCGATGCTGGGAAGATATCTGTCTGGTATTATCGCTTGTGGATATGAATGCCTGGGCTATCGTGATAGCCTTGCTCAGGTCTAGGGATTCGGCAGACAGAAGCTTGCGAAGAATGACCTCATGGCCGATGCCAAGCACGAAAAAGTCCCGCAGCATTTCCCCCAAAAATCCATCAAATTCACAAGTTCCCACCAGGTGTCTCAGGTCAGCGACGTAACTCGCCACATCCTGGCCCTCGGAGCGGTGGTGCGTGTGGAAGCGATACCTGGCCATTAAGACGCTCGCCTTCAGCTTGAGATGGTTACGAACCAGCGTACACAACTCTGTATATGTCTTCTCCGCTGGTTTTTCTGGTGCTAGCAGATTCTTGATGAGGCCGTATATTGTGGACCCACACACAATGAGGAGAATTACCCTACGCTTGATCGCTTTATCATCCCCATCCAGCTTGTTGGCTGCGAAGTACTAGTCGAGGCGCTCAACGATGGCTTCCCAACCTTTGCCCTCGACAAATCTCTCTAAAATACCAACAGCAGCCATGACCGCGTGAAAGTTTGTGATCTGTTCCTCGTCGCCAATTGTTAAGTATGGAAGAACTCCACAAGACTGAGAACTGTGAGCAAAAACTGATGTGACCTTAGTCTCTTTAATACAACTCCAGAGCACCTAAGCAGCATGGCAGACAACCTTTTATATTCCCTTGCATGAGGTGTGCAGGTGATCCTGGGGCGTCCAACAGTTGCGCCCCCTGGTGGCAAGTCTTACACAGTTACAATGTTTACATACATAACAACTTGGATCCACATTTTCTTGTCCCAAAGTCTAATGTCCCTGTGCTTTCTCTATGAGAAATGTCGAGATGTGAAAGGAGGGAGGAAATGGGACTCGTTCAGAAAGAAGGTTCCTGACATGATCAATTCATGAGGCTGTTTTCTGACTCGTCTGCGTGAGGTTTATTAAAAAAAATGAAATTAAAATCGACGGGTCTCGTGACACTGCGTTGTCAATAGTAGTTTCAAACCCTAATCACTAATTCGTAAACCGAACATCGTATCGACTATCCCCAACCAATAACCAGCGGGCCCAACCATTAACCCCAATCCTAACCAATAATCACCGGCCCCAACCACTAACCAATAATCACCGGCCCCAACCACTAACCCCAATACTAACCACCAGCCCCAACCACTAACCCCAATCCTAACCAATAATCACCGGCCCCAATCACTAGCCCCAATCCTAACCAATAACCACCGGCCCCAACCAATAACCACCGGCCCCAACCCTAACCAATAACCACCAGCCCCAACGCTAACCAATAATCACCGGCCCCAACCATTAACCCCAACGCTAACCAATAATCACCGGCCCCAACCATTAACCCCAATCCTAACCAATAATCACCAGCCCCAACCATTAACCCCAATCCTAACCAATAATCACCAGCCCCAACCATTAACCCCAATGCTAACCAATAATCACCAGCCCCATTCATTAACCCCAATCCTAACCAATAATCACCAGCCCCAACCATTAACCCCAATGCTAACCAATAATCACCAGCCCCAAACATTAACCCCAATCCTAACCAATAATCACCAGCCCCAACCATTAACCCCAACGCTAACCAATAATCACCAGCCCCAACCATTAACCCCAATCCTAACCAATAATCACCAGCCCCAACCATTAACCCCAATCCTAACTAATAATCACTGGCCCCAACCACTAACCCCGAAACCTATACCCAAATCCCAGCCTGTAACTAACGATTATTGACGGGGATCAATGGAGGACCTAATGTCATGATAAAGCAAGCATTTGAAACAATGATCTCGATTAAAGAAATAGTGCAATGTGTGATAGTGACAAGAGATTCAATCAACGAGACCAGCCAAATCAGCAATGACGATTACAAAGATCAGAATATTTCAAAGGCTGTCACATGCAATATGTGTGGAGGAGTTTAAAAAAATCAGATCCAAAAAGGGATAACTGGTACAGAAAATAACAGATTTAAAATCTTATGCGAGATATTTCTATAAAGGGGTGGGTCTGAGAACATCCAATAAGTGTAAAGTGAGACACCACAGTTCAGTCTATCACACCCACAAGCCATGTACACAAACGGAACAAGCTTGGGATTTGATGTGATAGAATGCGAACTAGATGAAAACTGAAATAATCTAGTGTAAGAAAAGGCCCAAAAATAGAATAGTCGGTAACAGAACATTAATAAGTCTCATCATAGAGAAATCAAATATTCGTCACTGTGTTTGAAAAAAGCTGATTTATTTAATATTTATCCAGAATATTAAACTCAAGCCCAGTTATAGGGTTATTAATATCAGCAGAAATAAAGCACGATTGGCATAGTCAACATGATTCAGTCCTGGATGTGATTACTTCTTCGGCGGTCCCTTGTATCGAGGATGACTTGCTTCCTCACCAAAAAGGGATGAGTTCACAGGTGTTTCAATGAAGGACCTAATATTCCAGGTCCTGAACTACATGTTGAAGGGTGGAAGATGCCTGTGCATGGATTTCTTTTAATGTGTGACGGCCATTGTACACCGGCCACCACACGGGCTTGACCGAGCTAGGTCTTGTTCCAGTGGCAACTGGAGACAAGCTCTGCTGCACTGACCTCGTGCACACACATATCACAGTGTGGGCTGGGCCCGTGCTGCCCCTGGGCCCTGAACTCACACCTCTCCAGGGCCCCGATCACGTCCCTCTACAATCTCTCGCCCTCCTTCGCCCCGACCTCGCCGCTCCTCTGCTGCTTGCCACCTCTCCTGCTGTACTTGCCCATGCTCCAATCAGTGACCTTGATTTTGGTGACTTCCAATCCAGTCGCCCTTCTCCAAGTCGTCGCCCTCTTGCACCAGCTCGTACTGCTCCCTGAAGTGGCCTCCACGCTGCTCCCAGGCCGCCGCACCTCCGCTCCTTTTATGGCCCCGACCTGCCGCTGGTGGTTTCTCGCAGGTCGGGGCCTCCACGCTGCCGTGATTAACAGCAGCAATAACAGCAAAATCCATCCACTGCAGGTTGTTGTGAATTCGCTGGTATCTGAGCAGAGTGCATGACTGAGCGAATCCCTTCCCACACGGAGCAGGTGAACGGCCTCGCCCCAGAGGACATGATGCGTCAGCAGATCTTTTGTGCTTTTAAAGCTCTTCGCAGTCAGAACATTTAAATGATCTTTTAACAGTGTGAACAAGTCAGTGTGTCAGAAGAAACCCACACTCAATGCAGGTGAGCAGCCTCTCTCCCCAGTGTGAATGCGCTTGTGTCAGGAGCTTGGATAACTGAGTGAATCCCTTCCCACCTACACAGAGCTAGTAAACGGTCTCTCCCCAATGTCATCATCATAGGCAGTGCCTCGGAATCGAGGAAGACTTGCTTCCACTCTTAGCATGAGTTCTTAGGTGGCTGTACAGTCCAATACGGGAACCACAGTCTCTGTCACAGGTGGGACAGACAGTGGTTGAAGGAAAGGGTGGGCGGGGAGCCTGGTTTGCTGCACGTTCTTTCTGCTGCCTGCGCTTGATTTCTGCATGCTCTCGGCGAAGAGACTCGAGGTGCTCAGCGCCCTCCTGGATGCACTTCCTCCACTTCGGGCGGTCTTTGGCCAGGGACTCCCAGGTGTCAGTGGGGATATCACACTTTATCAGGGAGGCTTTGAGGGTGTCCTTGTAACATTTCCTCTGCCCACCTTTGGCTCATTTGTCGTGGATGAGTTCCGAGTAGAGCGGTTGCTTTGGGAGTCTCGTGTCTGGCATGAGAACTATGTGGCCCGCCCAATGGAGCTGATCAAGTGTGGTCAGTGATTCAATGCTGGGGATGTTGACCTTGATGAGGACGCTAATATTGGTGCATCTGTCCTTCCAGTGGATTTGTGGGATCTTGCGGAGACATCATTGCTGGTATTTCTCCCGCGACTTGAGGTGTCTACTGTACATGGTCCATGTCTCTGAGCCATACAGGAGGGCGGGTATTACTACGGCCCTGTAGACCATGAGCTTGGTGACAGTTTTGAGGGCCTGGTCTTCAAACACTTTTTTCCTCATGCAGCCGAAGACTGCACTGGTGATGGTGTTGGATCTCGTCATCAATGCCTGCTCTTGTTGATTGGAAGTGCCCGAGATAAGGGAAGTGGTCCACGTTGTCCAGGGCCATGCCTGGGGGTGGGGGGGGTGGGGGGGCGGGCAGTGCTGTGTGGTGAGAACAGGCTTGTGGAGGACCTTTGTCTTACTGATGTTTAGCGCAAGGCCCATGCTTTCATATGCCTTGGTAAGTACGTTGACTATGTCCTGGAATTCAGCCTCTGTGTGTGCACAGACGCTGGCATCGTCCGTGTACTGTAGCTCGATGACAGAGGTTGGAGTGCTCTTGTTCGTAGCCTGGAGGTGGTGAAGGTTGAACATTTTCCCACTGGTTCTGTAGTTTAGTTCCACTCCAGCGGGGAGCTTGTCAACTGTGAGGTGGAGCATGGCAGCGAGGAAGATTGAGAAGAGGGTTGGGCGATGACGCAGCCCTGCTTGACCCCAGTCCGGCTGTGGATTGGGTCTGTGATGGATCCACGCAAGGATCACGACCTGCATGTTGTCGTGGAGCAGGCGAAGGATGGTGACATACTTTTGGGGGGCATCCGAAACTGAGGAGGATGCTCCATAGACCCTCGCGGTTGACAGTGCTAAAGGCCTTTGTACGGTCGAAGAATGCCATGTATAAGGGCTGGCGCTGTTTCCTGCATTTTTCCTGCAGCTGTCGTTCTGCAAAAATCATCTCCGCTGTGCCCTGGAGGGGACAAAATCCATACTGTAACTCCAGGAGGAACTCCTCGGCCATGGGGAGAAGGCGATTGAGGAGGACTCTAGCAACGACTTTCCCAGTGGCTGATAGCAGGGAGATTCCCGAGTCGGACTTGTCCCCTTTTTTAAAGATGGTCACAAGCACTGCATCTCTAAGATCTCCCAACATGCTCTCCTCCCTCCAGATCAGATGAGGTTGTGTATTCACGCCAGCAGTGCCTCTCTGCCATACTTCAGTGCCTCAGCAGAGATTCCATCCACTTCCGTAGCCTTGTTGTTTTTTAGCTGTCTTATGGCTTTTTCTACTTCGTGTTGGGGTCTCACTGAGGTGGTGGCGGGTAGCATGCTGCAGAATGGAGTCGAGAACACTCGAGTCAAAGGCAGAGTCTCGGTTGAGGAGATCTTTGAAGTGCTCCTTCCAGCGGGCCCTGACTGCCTCGGTGTCCTTGATGAGTGTTTCCCCGTTCTTGGCCAGAAGCGCGATGGGGCCTTGGGTGTTTGGACCGTAGGTGGCCTTGACTGCGATGAAGAATCCTCGTATATCATGGCTGTCGGCCAGCTGCTGTATCTCCTGTGCCTTCTCTATGCACCACCTGTTCTTTAGGTACCGGGTTTTTTGTTGGACCTTAGCCTTTAGCCGTCTGTAATGTTGCTCCCGAGTTGGGTTGCTGTTTAAGGCTCAGAAATGCCCTGCGCTTGCAATTGATGAGCTCTTGAATCTCCTGATCATTCTCATCAAACCAGTCCTGGTATTTCCTGGTTGAGTGACCGAGCATCTCGTTGCAGGCACTGGTTATGGAGGCCTGGAGGACAGACCAAGCATAGAAACATAGAAAATAGGTGCAGGAGTAGGCCATTCGGCCCTTTGAGCCTGCACCGCCATTCAATGAGTTCATGGCTGAACATGCAACTTCAGTACCCCATTCCTGCTTTCTCGCCATACCCCTTGATCCCCCGAGTAGTAAGGACTACATCTAACTCCTTTTTGAATATATTTAGTAAATTGGCCTCAATAACTTTCTGTGGCAGAGAATTCCACAGGTTCACCACTCTCTGGGTGAAGAAGTTTCTCCTCATCTCGGTCCTAAATGGCATGCCCCTTAACCTTAGACTGTGACCCCTGGTTCTGGACTTCCCCAACATTGGGAACATTCTTCCTGCATCTAACCTGTCTAAACCCGTCAGAATTTTAAACGTTTCTATGAGATCCCCTCTCATTCTTCTGAACTCCAGTGAATACAAGCCCAGTTGATCCAGTCTTTCTTGAGATGTCAGTCCCGCCATCCTGGGAATCAGTCTGGTGAACCTTCGCTGCACTCTCTCAACAGCAAGAATGTCCTTCCTCAAGTTAGGAGACCGAAACTGTACACAATACTCCAGGTGTGGCCTCACCAAGGCCCTGTACAACTGTAGTTACACCTCCCTGCCCCTGTACTCAAATCCCCTCACTATGAAGGCCAACATGCCATTTGCTTTCTTAACCGCCTGCTGTACCTGCATGCCAACCTTCAATGACTGATGTACCATGATACCCAGGTCTCAGTGCACCTCCCCTTTTCCTAATCTGTCACCATTCAGATAATAGCACTGTGGGAATTCTGCGTCTCGGGGTCCTCAAGGCACGCCAGGTTAGCTGTGAGGTGCTGACTGTAAAGGGCTCTCTTAGTTGGGTCCTTAAGTGCCCTGGCAGTGACTTTTTTTGTGACACTGCTTCTGTTGCGACCATCGCTTTGGGGCTACGTTGATGTCAATGATGGATCGGATTAGGCGGTGGTCCGTTCAGCAGTCGTCAACTCCTGTCATGGCCCGGGTGATGTGCACATCCTTGCGATCGCGGGCTTGGACGATGATATAGTCAAGCAGGTGCCAGTATTTGGAGCGAGGATGTTGCCACGATGCCTTGTATTTGTCCCTCTGTCGGAACAAGGTGTTGTTGATGAGGAGTTCGTGTTCTAGACATTGTCAGGAGTAGGGTACCGCTGGAGTGGTCTTTCCCTGACCCTTCTCGGTCAATCATGCCTCCCCAGAGGGCTGTGTCCTTGCCGACCCTGGCGTTGAAGTTGCCAAGGAGGATCAGTTTGTCGCCCACAGGGATGCAGGTCAGGGATGTTTTGAGGTTGGAATAAAAACCCTCTTTGGTCTCATGGGTAGGAAGAGGGATGAGGTCCTGCAGGCAGAGTTTAGGGAGCTAGGAGAGAAATTAAAAAGCAGGACCTCAAAAAGGTAGTAATCTCTGGATTACTCCCGGTGCCACGAGCTAGTGAGTACAAATGGCTGGAGAGATGGTGCAGGTGGGAGGGCTTTAGCTTCCTGAGGCATTGGGACTGCTTCCGGGGGAGGCGGGACCTGTACAAGCCGGACGGGTTGCACCTCAACATAGCAAGGACCAATATCCTTGCTAGTGCTGTTGGGGAGGGTTTATCTAGCTTGGCAGGGGGATGGGAACCTGAAAAAGATTCAATAGGGAGGAGTAAAGCTGGAATTAGAAAGCAAAAATAAAGAAAGTGAAATTGAAGGAGAGGATACAAGCAGGAAAAAAAGGTAAAAAAAAACCTTAAAGGCACTG
Source organism: Pristiophorus japonicus (assembly GCF_044704955.1). Classification (NCBI taxonomy): domain Eukaryota; kingdom Metazoa; phylum Chordata; class Chondrichthyes; family Pristiophoridae; genus Pristiophorus; species Pristiophorus japonicus. The sequence continues at coordinate 13,661 of NW_027254368.1, forward strand.
TGTCCAAATGCACGTAGCATTTGTAACAAAATAGATAAGTTGACGGCACAAATTGAGACAAATGGTTATGATCTGATAGCCATTAGAGAGATGTGGTTGCAAGGTGACCAGGACTGGGAATTAAATAATTCAGGGGTACTTGACAATCCGGAAGGACAGACAGAAAGGAAAAGGAGGTGGGGTAGCTCTATGGATAAAGGATGGAATCACTGCAATAGTAAGAAACGATATTGGCTCAAATGATAAGGGTGTTGAGACAGTTTGGGTGGAGATAAGGAATAATAAGGGGAAAAAGTCACTGGTGGGCATAGTCTATAGGCCCCCGAACAGTAACAACTCTGTTGGTCGCAGCATAAACCAGGAAATAGTGGGGGCTTGTAAAAAGAGAACAGTAATAATCATAGGTGATATTAACCTCCATATTGATTGGACAAATCAAATTGGCCAGGGCAGCCTTGAGGAGGAGTTCATGGAGTGCATAAGGGACAGGTTCCTTGAGCAGTATGTAACAGAACCAACCAGGAGGCAGGCTATCTTAGATCTGATCCTGTGTAATGAGACAGGATTAATAAACAATCTCTAGTAAAGGATCCCCTCGGAATGAGTGATCATAACATGATTGAATTTCAAATTCAGATGGAGGGTGAGAAAGTTGGATCTCTAACCAGCATACTAAGCTTAAATAAAGGAGACTATGAAGATATGAGGGCAGAGTTGGGTAAAATGGACTGAGAAAATAGATTAATGTGTAGGACGGTTGATGAACTGTGGTGTACATTTAAGGAGATATTTCACAACTCTCAAGAAAAATACATTCCAGTGAGGAGGAAAGGGTGCAAGAGAAAAGATAGTCATCCGTGGCTAGCTAAAGAAATAAAGGACGGTATCCAACTAAAAACAAGGGCATACAAAGTGACCAAAACTAGTGGAAGGACAGAAGACTCGGAAGCTTTTAAAAGTCAGCAAAGAACGACTAAAAAAAATGAAGAAGAAAGGGAAGATAGACTATGAGAGTAAATTAGCACTAAATATAAAAACAGATAGCAAGAGTATCTATAGGTATATAAAAAGGAAAAGAGTGGCTAAAGTAAATGTTGGTCCCTTAGAGGACAAGACCGGGGAATTAATAATGGGAAACATGGAGATGGCAGAAACTCTGAACAAATATTTTGTATCAGTCTTTACGTTAGAGGACACCAACAATATTCCAACAGTGGATAGTCAAGGGGCTATGGGGGGGGGGGGGGAGAACTTAACACAATCACAATCACGAAGGAGGTGGTACTCAGTAAGATAATGGGACTGAAGGCAGATATATCCCCTTGACCTGATGGCGTGCATCCTAGGGTCTTAAGAGAAGTAGCGGCAGGGATTGTAGATGTATTGGTTGTAATTTACCAAAATTCCCTGGATTGTGGAGAGGTCCCAGCAGATTGGAAAACTGCAAATGTAACGTCCCTATTTAAAAAAGGAGGCAGACAAAAAACAGGAAACTATAGACCAGTTAGCCTAACATCTGTGGTTGGGAAAATGTTGCCCTTGTCCATTATTAAAGAAGCAGTAGCAGGACATTTGGATAAGCAAAATTCGATCAGGCAGAGTCAGCATGGATTTATGAAGGGGAAGTCATGTTTGATAAATTTGCTGGAGTTCTTTGAGGATGTAACGAACAGGGTGGATAAAGTGGAACCAGTGGATATGGTGTATTTGGACTTCCAGCAGGCATTTGACAACGTGCTACATAAAAGGTTACTGCACAAGATAAAAGTTCACGGAGTTGGGGGTAATATATTAGCATGGATAGAGGATTGGCTAACTAATAGAGAACAGAGAGTCGGAATAAATGGTTCATTCTCTGGTTGGCAACCAGTAACTAGTGGGCTGCCGCAGGAATCAGTGCTGGGTCCCCAACTATTTACAATCTCTATTAACGACTTGGAAGAAGGGACTGAGTGTAACGTAGCCAAGTTTGCTGACAATACAAAGATGGGTGGAAAAGCAATGTGTGAGCAGGACACAAAAAATCTGCAGAAGGACATAGACAGGCTCAGTGAGAGGGCAAAAATTTGGCAGTTGGAGTATAATGTTGGAAAGTGTGAGGTCATGCACTTTGGCAGAAAAAAATCAAAGAGCAAGTTATTATTTAAATGGAGAAAGGTTGCAAAGTGCCACAGTACAGCGGGACCTGGGGGTACTTGTGCATGAAACACAACAGGATAGTATGCAGATACAGCAAGTGATCAGGAAGGTGAATGGTATCTTGGCCTTTATTGCAAAGGGGTTGGAGTATAAAGCAGGGAAGTCTTGCTGCAGCTATACAAGGTTTTGGTGAGGCCACACCTGGAATACTGTGTGCAGTTTTGGTTTCCATATTTACGAAAGGATATAGTTGCTTTGGAGGCAGTTCAGAGAAGGTTCACTCGGTTGATTCCGGGGATGAGAGGGTTGACTTATGAGGAAAGGTTGAGTAGGTTGGGCCTCTACTCACTGGAGTTCAGAAGAATGAGAGGCGATCTTATCGAAATGTATAAGATTATGAGGGGGCTCAACAAGGTGGATGCAGAGAGGATGTTTCCACTGATGGGGGAGACGAGAACTAGAGGGCATGATCTTAGAATAAGGGGCCGCCCATTTAAAACAGAGATGAGGAGAAATTTCTTCTCTCACAGGGTTCTAAATCTGTGGAATTCTCTGCCTCAGAAAGCTGTAGAAGCTGGGACATTGAATAAATTTAAGATAGAAATAGACAGTTTCTTAAACGAAAAGGGATAAGGGGTTATGGGGAGCCGGCGGGGAAATGGAGCCGAGTCCATGATCTTATTGAATGGCGGAGCAGGATCGAGGGGCCGTATGGCCTACTCCTGTTCCTTATGCTCTTATGTACACTGTCGAATGAAACGTTCCCAGGGCAGGTGCAGCACGGATTAGATACAGAGTAAACCTCCGCCTACACTGTCCAATCAGAGACTCCCAGGGCAGGTATGGAACATAAGAAATAGGAGCAGGAGTAGACCATTTGGCCCTTCGAGCCTGCTCCGCCATTCAATAAAATCATGGCTGATTGGATCCAGGTCTCAACTCCACTTCACTGCCCACTCCCCATAATCTTTGACCCACTTATCGTTCAAAAATCTGTCTATCCCCACCTTAAATACATTCAATGACCCAGCTCCCACAGCTCTCTGAGGTAGAGAATTCCAAAGATTCACGTCCCTCAGATAAGAAATTTCTCCTCATTTCAGTTTTAAATGAGCGACCCCTTATTCTGAAACTATGCCCCCTTGTTCTAGATTCCCCCACGAGGGGAAACATCCTCTCTGTATCTACCCTGTCAAGCCCCCTCAGAATCTTATACGTTTCAATAAGATCACCTCTAAGTCTTCTAAACTCCAATGAGTACAGGCCCAATCTGCTCAACCATTCTCATTATGAAAACCCCTTCATCTCAGTTATCAACCTCGGGAGCTTTCTCTGAACTGCCTCCAGTGCAAGTATATCCTTCCTTAAATAAGGAGACCAAAACTGTATGCAGTACTCCAGGTGTGGTCTTACCAACGCCCTGTACAGTTGCAACAGGACTTCCCTATTTTTATACTCCATCCCCCTTGCAATAAAGGCCAACATTCCATTTGCCTTCCAGATTAATTGCAGTACCTGCATGCTAACTTTTTGTGTTTAATGTACAAGGACCCCCAGATCCCACTGTACCACCACATTTCGTAATCTCACAATTTAAATAATAATTTGCTTTATTATTTCTCCAACCAAAGTGGATAACCTCACATTTTCCCGCATTAGACTCCATCTGCCAAAGTTTTGCCCACTCACTTAGCCTCTCTATATCCCTTTGTAGATTCTTTGCGTCCTCCTCACAACTTGCTCGGTTAGCACAGGCTCGGTACACAGTAATTCTCCAATTACATTATCCCATCAAACACTCCCAGGGCAGGTACAGTACAGGTCAGATACAGAGTAAAGCTTCTTCTGCACTGTCCCATCAGACACTCCCAGAACAGGTACAGCAAAATTGGATACAGAGTAAAGCTCCTTCTACAGTGTCCCATCTAAAATTCCCAGGGCAGGTATAGCACGGGTCAGATACAGAGTATAGTTCCTTCTACACTGCCCATCAAACACTCCCAGAACAGGTACAGCATGGGTCAGAAACAGAGTAAACCTCCCTCTACACTGTCCCATCAAAAGCTCCAAGGGCAGGTATAGAACACAAGAAATAGAAGCAGGAGTAGGCCATTTGGCCTCCCGAGGTTGCTCCGCCATTCAACAAGATCATGGTTGATTGGATCCAGGCCTCAACTCCACTTCCCCGCCCGTTCTCCATAATCCTTGACTCCCTTATCTTTCAAAAATCTGTCTATCCCCACTTTAAATACATTCAATGACCCAGCCCCCACAGCTCTGAGATAGAAAATTCCAAACATTTACGTCCCTCCTGGAGAAATTCCTCCTCATTTCCGTTTTAAATGAGCGACCCCTTATCCTGAAACTATGCCACCTAGTTCTCGATTCCCCCACGAAGGGAAACATGCTCTCTGCATTTATCCTGTCAAGCCCCCTCAAAATTGTATACGTTTCAATGAGATCACCTATAAGTCTTCTAAACTCCAAGGAGTATAGGCCCAACCTGCTCAACCTTTCATCTTGGTAATCAACCTCGTGTACCTTCTCTGAACTGCCTCCAGTGCAAGTATATCCTTCCTTAAATAAGCAGACCAAAACTGTACGTAGTACTCTAGGTGTGGTCTTACCAATGCTATATACAGTTGCAGCAGGACTTCCCTACTTTTATACTCCATCCCCCTTGCAATAAAGGCCAGCATTCCATTTGCCTTCCTAATTAATTGCAGTAACTGCATGCTAAATTTTTGTGTTTCATGTACAAGGACCCCCAGATCCATCTGTACACGACATTTTGTATTCTCTCCCCATTTAAATAATAATTTGCTTTTTTATTTCTCCGACCAAAGTGGATAAGTTCACATTTTCCCACACTATACTCCATCTGCCAAAGTTTTGCCCACTCACTTAGCCTATCTATATCCCTTTGTAGATTATTGGCGTCCTCTTCACAACTTGCGAGGTTAGCACAGGTTTGGCACACAATAAATCTCCGTCTACATTATCCCATCAAACACTCCCAGGGCAGGTACAGTATGGGTTAGATTCAGAGAAAAGCTCCCACCACACTGTCCCATCAAATACTCCCAAGGCAGTTACAGTATGGGTTAGATAGAGAGAAAAGCTTCCTCTAAACCGTCCCGTCAAACTCTGCCAGATCAGGTACACCATGGGTGAGATACAGCGCAAAGCTTCCTTTACATTATCCCGTCAAAAACTCCCAGGGCAGGTACAGCACAGGGTTAGATACAGAGTAAAACTCTCTCTATACTATCCCATCAAACAGTCCCGGGACATGTACAACATAGGTTAGATACAGAGTAAAGCTCCCTCTACACTGTCCCATCAAACACTCCCAGAGCAGGTACGGTACTGGTTAGATACAGAGTAAAGCTCCCTCTACACTGACCCAACAAACACTCCCAGGGCAGGTACGGCACGGGTTCGATACAGAGTAAAGCTCCGTATGCACTGTCCCATCAAACACTCTCCCAGGGGCAGGTAAAGCACAGGTTAGATACAGAGTAAAGCTGCCTCTACACTGTCTCATCAAACACTCCCAGGGCAGGTACAGCATGGGTTAGATACAGAGTAAAGCTTCTTCTGGAGTATTGTGTACAGTTTTGGTCTCCTAACCTGAGGAAGGACATTCTTGCTATTGAGGGAGTGCAGCGAAGGTTCACCAGACTGATTCCCGGGATGGCGGGACTGACCTATCAAGAAAGACTGGATCAACTGGGCTTGTATTCACTGGAGTTCAGAAGAATGAGAGGGGACCTCATAGAAACGTTTAAAATTCTGACGGGGTTAGACAGGTTAGATGCAGGAAGAATGTTCCCAATGTTGGGGAAGTCCAGAACCAGGGGACACAGTCTAAGGATAAGGGGTAAGCCATTTAGGACCGAGATGAGGAGGAACTTCTTCACCCAGAGAATGGTGAACCTGTGGAATTCTCTACCACAGAAGTTGTTGAGGCCAATTCACTAAATATATTCAAAAAGGAGTTAGATGAAGTCCTTACTACTAGGGGGATCAAGGGGTATGGCGAGAAAGCAGGAATGGGGTACTGAAGTTGCATGTTCAGCCATGAACTCATTGAATGGCGGTGCAGGCTAGAAGGGCCGAATGGCCTACTCCTGCACCTATTTTCGATGTTTCTATGTTTCTACACTGTCCCATCAAACACTCCCAGGCCAGGTACAGCATGGGTTAGATATAGGGTAACTCTCCTTTACTACAACAGTGACTACAATCCAAAAGTACTTTATTGGCTGTAAAGCACTTTGAGGGGTCCTTTGGTCGTGAAAGGCGCCAAATAAATCCAAGTCTTTCTCCCTCTTCACTGTCCCATCAGACACTGCCAGCCCATAATGAGCAGGGCTCAGGGAGGTTGGTTGCTAGGCACTGCAGTGTTATCATAAAGCAGGGCCATTCAGCCCAGTGGGCCCTCTCCATGTCCTTTTAAAGGTGGAGAGCTGGGACATCCTGTCTCAACACACATACCCCTGTTCATACTGATAATCCCCGGGGAAGGCCCAAGGCCTAGAGTGTGGAACACAACCAAGGGGGAAAGAGGAGGAGTGCTGGTGCAGTGTGGGAGATGAGGGAGGAGTCTGCTCATTCCCAGGGGCAAATCAGACAAAGTGCTTTGAGTGGTGGGTCCAGCAGTGAAACTGAAAACAAACCAAAGGGAATAAATAAAGATCCAATCCAAGGGAACAAGCAACGGTCATTGGGCAGACATCACAACCGGCCCAGAATTATTCAGTGGGCGAGCATCGATTGTTTATTGTGGGAAGTTCCACACTTCAACCATCCATTGAGTGAAGAAGTGTTTCCTAACATCTCTGATTTTAAGGTTATGTCCCCTCGTCCTCGACACCCCAAGCAGCAGAATAAATTTCTCTCTATCTACCCTCGCAATTGCTTTCAAATTCATACTAAATTCCCACAGACTAGGTGGTGTATGGGTTAGATACAGAGTAAAGTTCCCTCTACCCTGCCGCAGGGCACACTTCGGTGTCCGTCCCGACCGCACTGCTGGCAGCTTATCAATTAAAATTCAGCAGCAGTACGATCTGCCACTGCACTGAAAACTTTCCACCCGCAGCTCCTGATCAGTTTCAGGTTAAAGCTCCTTCTAAACTGTCCCATCATGCACTCCCAGGGCAGGGACAGCACGAATTAGGTACACAGTAAATCTGTGTCAGAGGAAACTGTACCCCAGAGAGAGTCAGTGCCATAGAAACTGTACCGCAGTGAGTATCAGTGCCAGAGGAAACTGTACCGCAGTGAGAGTCAGTGCCAGAGGAAACTGCGCCCCAGTGACAGTCAGTGCCAGAGGAAACTGTATCCCAGTGAGAGTCAGTGCTACAGGAAACTGTATCCCAGTGAGAGTCAGTGCCAGAGGAAACTGTATTCCAGTGAGAGTCAGTGCCAGAGGAAACTGTATCCCAATGAGAATCAGTGCCAGAGGAAACATGCAGCAGAGCCTGGTCGCCAGTCATCTTGGATCCCCTTGCCATTGGACCAAGACCTTGCTCTGTCAAGTCCGTGTGGTAGCGAATGTGCAAGGGCCACTTCACATTAAAATAATTCACACTATCAGCAATACATAACAATCCTCTTCCTCTGCAGTTATCAATCTATTGCAATTCCCTATGCCTGTAGTTTCGTTATATTACGATTCAAAATATCTTCAGTTATCAGCAACAAATGGCATCTATATCACGCCTTAAACGTAGTAAAATGTCCCAAGGCACTTCACAGGACTGTTAGCAAACAAACTTTGACACCCAGTCACAGAAGGAAATATTAGCACAGGTGACTGAAAGCTTGTTCAAAAGGGTAGGTATTAAGGAGCATTTTAAAGGTGGAGAGGTTTAGGGAAGAATTCCAGAGCTTATGGCCTCAGCAGCTGAAGGTACAGCCATCAATATTGCTGAAAATTGGGGCTGCTCAAGAGGCCAGAATTGGAGGAATGTAAAGATCTGAGGGTTGTCGCGTTGGAGGAGGTTACAGCAATAGGGAGGGGCAAGGTCCTGGATGGATTTCAAAACAAGGATGAGAATTTTGTAAGCGAGGCACTGATGGACCAGGAACCAATGTAGTTTAGCGAGCACAGGGGTGATGGGTGAACGGAAATTGGTACAAGTTGGGATGAGAGGGCTGAGGACAGATTGAGTAGAATAGGCCTATATTCTCCGGAGTTTAGAAGAACGGAAGGTGATATCATTGAAACATATAAAATTCTGAGAGGAATTGACAAGGGCTGGATAGTCTAGAGTTAGGGTTCCTAGTATTAGGATAAGAGATCTGTCATTTAAAACTATGTGGAGGAGCTATTTCTTCACTCAGAGAGTTGTGAATCTTCAAAATTCTCTATCGAATAGAGATCTTACTGAATGGCGGAGTAGATGGGAGGGGCCGTATGGCCAACTCCTGCTGCTACTTCTTGTGTTCTTGAGTAAGGATACGGGCAGGAGTGTTGAAGAAACATAGAAATTTACAGCGCAGAAGGAGGCCATTTCAGACCATTGTGTCCGCGCCGGCCGACAAAGAGCCGCACGGCCCTCGGTCAGCAGCCCTGAAGGTTACATATAAACCTATAAACAATGAACAGTGGCGGAAAGGTAAATAGCACCCAGTCCAACTCAAACAACTGCATCACCCCTTGCACCGAAACATTCTACACTCCACCCCAACCAGAACCATGTGATGTCCTGAGAGAGGCAAAAAAACAGGTAAAAACCCAGGCCAATTTAGGGAAAGAAAATGTGGGAACATTTTTCTCCTACCCATCCAGGCGATCGAAACTAGTCCAGATCACCCTGGCCGTATTCGATTCCCTGCAGCACTTACCATTATATCTGCGCCGGCCAACAAGAGGGGATCTCGTCTAATCCCAATTACCAGCTCGAGGTCCGTACTGTGCAGGTTACGGCACTTTAAGTGCCCATCTAACCATCTCTTAAAAGTAGTGAGGGTTTCTGTATCCACTACTCTTCCAGGCAGTGAGTTCCAGATCCCCAAAACCCTCTGCGTAAAGAAGCCCCCCCTCAAATCCCCTCTAAACCTTCCACCAACCACCTTAAAACTATGCCCCCTAAGTTTAAGCTTATGTTTACGGAGAGTGCGAGGTGTGAGGCCGATCAGAGGCATGGATGAGGGTTTGAGCAGATGAGCTGAGGAAGGGCAGAGACCGGCGATGTTATGGAGGTGGAAGTAAGCATACTTGGTGATTGAGGGAATATGGGTTCGGAAGCACATCTCGGGGTCAAGTACGACGCCAATCAATAAATTGCAACTCTCCATATCTGTGTTTCAGTATATTAGAATACTACAAAACTCTCGTGATTAATGCTTCAATATTAGTAATCAATATAAAGTAGTTATCAATATATTTTCTTATAATTCTAAATGTCCATGAATGAATAATTGATTCTGTGGGTGATTGGCCGTGCTGGTCTTTCAGATGGGTCTGTGCACCGTGATCAGTGAATTGACGATGTGCTTCCGGTTCAATCTTTCCATTGGCTTTCTCACCAGATGGGAAATATTTGAACATTGAGATCTGATGGTGTCGGTGAGAGTTCAGCCGCACCTAATGTACAGAGACCGGTCCATCTACTGGGCTGTGCCTCAAACTGGAGTCACCTCTTAGATCAAAGCCCTTTACTCGAAAACACACACAAGATTCACTGTGACTGTGTTTAGAGACAGAAACTGATCTCGCTTCACATCCCATTGCACGGCCTCATGCTGGATAATTGTACTCGGTGGTTAGTCTCTCCCGGTCTCATTTCCTGTCTTACCTTGTAACCTGTGTGTACACTGTCTACAGGACCGGTGTGTATCTGAGTAAATGGCACTTTCTCTTACCTTTCTCCCCAGTCGATCTATTGAAGCCCTTTCAATCGGAAGGGACTCCCTGGTTGGTGCTCTCACAATCCTGTGCTGGTTCACCTGCTGTTGTTCCTCAGTCCACAATCCCTGTTTCCTTCCAGCTGTGGAACTTTCTCAATCACTCCGCTATTCACCGGGATCTAATTATCACAGGACAGAAAATTAGAAGATTAATGTTGTGAAGTGGAATGTAATGTAAAGTGTTTTTCCATCGTTTCAGAATAGTATATATCCAGTATTTCTGTTTGATTTTATCCTTTTCCTCAGATCTCTCCTGCCCGTCTGGACTTACAGAAATTCACCAGAAATCTCCTCGGGTTACACACTGTCTGATCTCACTAGGCCACGGGTTACACACTGTCTGATCTCACTGGGCCCCCGGGTTACACACTGTCTGATCTCACTGGGCCCCCGGGTTACACACTGTCTGATCTCACTGGACCCCCGGGTTACACACTGTCTAATCTCACTGGGTCCCCGGGTTACACACTGTCTGATCTCACTGGACCCCCGGGTTACACACTGTCTAATCTCACTGGGTCCCCGGGTTACACACTGTCTGATCTCACTGGGCCCCCGGGTTACACACTGTCTGATCTCACTGGGCCACGGGTTACACACTGTCTGATCTCACTGGGCCCCCGGGTTACACACTGTCTGATCTCACTGGGCCCCCAGGTTACACACTGTCTGATCTCACTCAGCCCCCGGGTTACACACTGTCTGATCTCACTGGGCCCCCGGGTTACACACTGTCTGATCTCACTGGGCCCCCAGGTTACACACTGTCTGATCTCACTCAGCCCCCGGGTTACACACTGTCTGATCTCACTGGGCCCCTGGGTTACACACTGTCTGATCTCACTGGGCCCCCGGGTTACACACTGTCTGATCTCACTGGGCCCCCGGGTTACACACTGTCTGATCTCACTGGGCCCCCGGGTTACACACTGTCTGATCTCACTGGGCCCCCGGGTTACACGCTGTCTGATCTCACAGAGCCCCGGGGATGGGGACGAGGAGCCGAGGGGAGGGGGAAGAGGAGGAGGGGACGGTTACAGGAGATGGGGACGGTTACAGGAGGGGAGGGAGACGGTTACAGGAGGAGGGGAGGGGAACAGTTTCCCAGGACGCCCCATTCTCTCCCCCCCACCCTCCCCGTCTGTCTCCTCCCTCCCCAGTCATTCTGGGAATGTGCCTGTGTCAAGTCTGTGTGCGCGTGTCCGTGTCTCTCTCACCCTCACCATCATTCCATGTCTCACCTCCCCCCCGGGACACTCTCCCTCGGCCCCCTCTCCCTCCGGTGCCGCTCAGCTCCACTCACTTTCCTCCATCTTGTTTACCTTCACCAACGGCCGGCCTCCGGGGATGCCGGACATGCGCAGTGCCGCGTCACAGCGCGCTCAGGGAGGCGTTGTCCGCCCCTGCAATTGGCTGATTGACCTGATTGACAGGCCGCCCACCAATCGGGGCCCTGTATCTGCCATTTACCCCGCCCACTCCCACAGTCGGAGGCGGCTCGCTCCGGGTCACGTGCTGCGATTCGAATTCGCGCCGCCGTTCACTCTGCGCCAGTGACGTCACCAATCCGGTAGCGCGCTGCGTGACGTCAACAACCCGGCAAGAAGGGGTGTGTGACGTCAAAACCCCAGCAACGCGAGGTGTGTGACATCAGTAACCTGGCAACGCAGTCTCTGTGACATCATGCAGCCTAGCAGGGAGGGCACTGAGCCCACAGGATGGGCGTATACCGAGCCTGGCACCAGGGGAGGGCATCGACACCACAGGATGGCCGAGTACCGAACCTGGCACCAAGAAAACCATTGGCCCATTGGTTGTCACGTCTGTGTCCAGCGGGGCTGGAGCTGCGGGTTTTACCATCAGTGACAGGCCCAGATTACCCAGGTGTATCGGCGCTGCATGGCCCATGGGACAGGAACAAGGAGAGAATGTTCTGAAGTTCTAGCCTGTACTTAGAGTGATGACTTTTGTAAACTCCTTTTACAGGGTATTAGAAGGAGAAGATTAGCACACGGGAAGCTCAAACCCAAAGATCACATCCCTGTCTAAGGATAAGGGGTAAGCCATTTAGGACCGAGATGCGGAGGAACTTCTTCACCCAGAGAGTGGTGAACCTGTGGAATTCTCTACCACAGAAAGTTGTTGAGGCCAATTCACTAAATATATTCAAAAAGGAGTTAGATGAGGTCCTTACTGCTAGGGGGATCAAGGGGTATGGCGAGAAAGCAGGAATGGGGTACTGAAGTTGAATGTTCAGCCATGAACTCATTGAATGGCGGTGCAGGCTAGAAGGGCCGAATGGCCTACTCCTGCACCTATTTTCTATGTTTCTATGTTTCTATGTTTCTGTCTGCCAGAGTCAGTCGATTCATCAAAGGCTGATTATCATCGGCCTTTTACATAAGAACACAAGAAATAGGAGCAGGAGTAGACCGTACGGCCCCTGGAGCCTGCTCTGCCATTTAATACAATCATTTTTGATCTGATTATAGACTCAGGACCACTTTCCTGCCTGCTCCCCATAACCCCTTAGTCCCTTATCGGTTAAGAAACTGTCTACCGCTGTCTTAAATTTATTCAATGTCCCAGCTTCCACAGTTCTCTGAGGCAGCGAATGCCACAGATTTACAACCCTCTGAGAAAAGCAATTTCTCCTCATCTCAGTTTTAAATGGGCGGCCCCTTATTCTAAGATAATGCCCCCTAGTTCTAGTCTTCCCTATCAGTGGAAACATCCTCTCTGCATCCACCTTGTCAAGCCCCCTCATAATCTTATACTTTTTCATAAGATCACTTCTCATTCTTCTGAATTCCAATGAGGATAGGCCCATTCTACTCAACCTTTCCTTGTAAGTCAACCCCCTCATCTCCGGAATCAACCTAGTGAACCTTCTCTGAACTGCCTCCAAAGCAAATACATCCTTTCGTAAATATGGAAACCAAGGCAGTATTCCAGGTGTTGCCTCATCAATACCCTGTACAATTGTAGGAAGACTTCCCTGCTTTTATACTCCATCCCCTTTGCAGTAAAGGCCAAGACACCATTGGCCTTCCTGATCACTTGCTGTACCTGAATATGAACCTTTTTTGTTTCATGCACAAATACCCCCAGGTCCCACTGTACTGCAGCACTTTACAATTTTTCTCCATTTAAATAATAACTTGCTCTTTGATTTTTTTTTTGCCAAAGTGTATGACCTCACACTTTCCAACATTATGCCAAGTTTTTGCCCACTCACTTAGCCTGTCTATGTCGTTCTGAAGATATTTTGTGTCCTCCTCACACATTGCTTTTTATCCCATCTTTGCAACATCAGCAAATTTGGCTATGTTACACTCGGTCCTTTCTTCCAAGTTGTTAATATAGATTGTAAATAGTTGGGGTCCCAGCAGCACCCCACTAGTTACTGATTGCCAACCCGAGAATGAACCATCTATCGCGACTCTCTGTTTTCTGTTAGCCAATCCTCTATCCATGCTAATATATTACCCCCAACCCCGTGAACTTTTATCTTGCGCAGTAACCTTTTATGTGGCACCTTGTCAAATGCCTTTTGGAAGTCCAAATACACCACATCCACAGGTTCCCCTTCATCCACCATGTTCATTGCATCCTCAAAGAATTCCAACAAATTTGTCAAACATGACTTCCCCTTCATAAATCCATGCTGACTCTGCCTGACCAAATTATGCTTTTCCAAATATCCTGTTACTGCTTCTTTAATAATGGACTCCAACATTTTCCCAACCACAGATGTTAAGCTAACTGGTCTCGTTTCCTGCTTTTTGTCTGACTCCTTTTTTAAATAGGGGTGTTACATTTGCCGTTTTCCAATATGCTGGGACCTCCCAGAATCCAGGGAATTTTGGTAAATTATAACCAATGCATCCACTATCCCTGCCATTACTTCTCTTAAGACCCTAGGATGCAAGTCATCAAGTCCAGGGGATTTATCCGCCTTTAGTCCCATTATCTTACTTCTCAGTAAAGATTGATACAAAATATTTGTTCAGAGTTTCTGCCATCTCCATGTACCCCATCACTAATTCGCGTTCTCGTCCTCTGAGGGACCAACATTTACTTTAGCCATTCTTTTCCTTTTTATATACCGAGAGAAACTCTTGCTATCTGTTTTTATATTTTGTGCTAGTTTACTTTCATAGTCTATCTTCCCTTAATGATTTTTTTTGTCGTTCTTTGCTGGCTTTTAAAAGCTTCCCCATCTTCTGTCCTCCCACTAGTTTGGCCAACTTTGTATGTCCTTGTTTTAAATTGGATACCGTCCTTTATTTCTTTAGTTAGCCACGGATGGCTATCTTTTCTTTTACACCCTCAATGGAACTGGAACTGGATTGCAGTGGGACTTTTAGGAGAATATTAAAGTTGGGCACCACAGAAATAATTACAATCTGAGCATCAATATCAGGGCAACTTATTCCTGGGGCATTCATTCATCGTGGGCCACCCTGACCTGCGAGAGGACATATTCTCATCCATTCCGTGTACTGCTTTCATCTGCATAGTGTTACATGTAATGAGATTCATGATCGGTATTGAAATGTATTCTGGAATGTAATGTAAACCTGTTATTATCTGCTCCATGTAATACCCTTATTTGCACAGTACTACATGTAACGTGATTTACGGATTGTACTAAACTGTACCTTGAAATGAAATGCATGCTAGTGCATCGTATGGAACTGCTGTCCACATCCAAACGAATTGTATGGAATTGCTGACCGCAAGGTACTGAACTATTTTCCAATGTATTTGGAAAATTTTATATAAATAAAGTATATTTTTAAAGAAAAAAAAGCCACCGCGGGTCGGGAGGATAAAAGAGCATACCACTGCAGCTTCCAGAGTGAGCTGCTACAAGTGAGCGACGGCTTCGAGGTGGGCGACTGGATGACATCATCAAAACCCAGGTCACAGTTTGGAGCGTGGGCAGGATCATCGGCGGGGTCCAGGTACAGCGGAGGAGCGGGAAGGTCGGGGCGGATGAGCGGTGAGAGATCGTGGCGGAGGAACGGTGAGAGATCGTGGCGGAGGAACGGTGAGAGATTGTGGCGGAGGTGCGATGAATGAGGGTACGGGCCCAGAAGAGCCGAGAGCCCAGGGGCAGCACGGACCTGTCCACACTGCGATATGTGTGCGCACTAGGTCCTAGAAGCAGAGCAGGTCTCCAGCCATCCTGGTTAACCCTTGCCACTGGATAAAGGCCAAGCTCTGTCAATCCCGTGTGGTGGCTGGTGTGAGACGGTCACCACACGTTAAAACAATCCAGGCACAGGCATCTTCCACCCTTCAATTGGAGTTCAGGACTGGAATATCGGCTCCTTCATTGAAACATCTGCGACCCCCTGTGGAAGCAAGTCATCCTGGTTCCTGGGACCGCCAATGATGATGATGAAGACCATTCTCGGGGAGGTTGCGGGTATTCCCGGGATTCTGCAGATATTGTGGGAGGCAGATTAGTTTGGTGACAATTGCAGATCCGCCCCGGAATAGACAAAACAATCTGTGACCCTCCTGTGAAGCGCCTGGGGACCTTTTACTGCGTTAAAGGCGCTATATAAACACAAGTTGTTGTTGTTGTCCCGCCAAACCCTCTTTTTTCACAGGCAGTCCCTCGGAATCGAGGAAGACTTGCTTCCACTCCTAAAATTAGTTCTTTGGTGGTTGAACAGTCCAATACGAGAGCCACACCCTGTCACAAGTGGGACACATGTTCGTCGGAGGAAGGGATGGGTGGCACTGATTTATCACACGCTCCTTTCGCTGCCTGTGCCTGACCTCTTCACGCTCGCGGCGCTGAGATTCGAAGAGCTCAACAACCTCCCGATCCACTTCCTCCACTTCGGGTGGTCTTTGGCCAGGGACTCCCACGTGTCGGTGGGGATGTCGCACTTTATCAGGGAGGCTTTGAGGGTGTCCTTGTAACGTTTCCTCTGCCCACCTTTGGCTCATTTGCCGTGACGGAGCTCCGCGTAGAGTGCTTGCTTTGGGAGTCCCGTGTCTGGCATGCGGACAATGTGGCCTGCCCAGCGGAGCTGGTCGAGTGTGGTCAGTGCTTCAATGCTGGGGATGTTGGCCTGGTCGAGGACGCTAACGTTGGTGCGTCTGCCCTCCCAGGGGATTTGCAGGCTCTTGCGGAGACATCGCTGGTGGTATTTCTCCAGCGACTTGAGCTGTCTGCTGTACATGGTCCATGTCTCTGAGCCATACAGGAGGGCGGCTATTACTACAGCCCTGTAGACCATGAGCTTGGTGGTAGGTTTGAGGGCCTGGTCTTCAAATACTCTTTTCCTCAGGCGGCCGAAGGCTGCACTGGCGCACTGGAGGCGGTGTTGGATCTGGTGGTCAATGCCTGCCCTTGTTGATAAGAGACTCCCGAGGTTTGGGGAATGGTCCCCGGTGTCCAGGGCCGCGCCGTGGACCTTGCTGACTGGGAGGCAGTGCTGTGCGGCAGGGACAGGCTGCTGGAGGACCTTTGTCTTACGGATGTTTAGTGTAAGGCCCGAGCTCTCGACCGCCTCAGTAAAAACGTCACAATGTCCTGGAGTGGAACACAGGGGCAAAGGTCACCGCCCGTTAAACATTCAAATATTTCAACCCAACCGCCAAGCTCCGAGCGCGAGCCTCGCTCAACCCAAATCATGGCCGCAAACCCCGCCTCCCGGCGGCGCTGATTGGCCAGGGTCGGCCCGGTGAGGAGCTCCCGGGGGAAGCGGATTGGCCGGAGCACCTGTCACTCAGAGTGAGGGAGGCGGGTTCCCGGGGCGGGGCTGTCCCCGGGGAAGTGGATTGGCCGGAGCGCCTGTCACTCAGAGTGAGGGAGGCGGGCCCGGGCCTCAGTGGGACTCGGAGTTCGGGCAGTGTGTTTGGGCCGGGCGCCAGTGACGCGGCGCTGGGCCCTTGTGTCGGTGAGTTGGAGCCGGTGGGAGCGGCCGCCTGGTTTTATACCCGGGGGGTGAGGGCTGGGATGAGGGGAGGGGGGATTGAGGAGGAGGGGGATGTGTTGGCTCCAGTCTGTACTATATATAATGTGTTGAATGTTGTTGTGGATTGTTACAGAGGGGAAACACATTGAAATAGTGTTTGCAATGACAGGGTCTGCTGCCCAGTGAGTGAGCCACAGGCCTGGCTGCTGGGTACAGGATGTGCTGCAGAGGGCACAGATCAAATGTTTCATCTATTGGAAGGTAATGCACCTAATTCCGGACCTGCCAAGTCTGTTATTTGGAGTGGGCACCATATAGCGGATCATTTTTAAATTCACAAACCGCAGCCGTGCCTTCAGCTGCCTGGGCCCTGAGCTCTGGATTCTCTCCCTAAACCTCTCCGCCTCTCTACCCCTCTCCTTTAAAGTGCTCCTCAAAACCTGCCTCTTTTACCAGCTTTTGGTCACCTGTCTTAATATCTCCTCACGGGGCTCAGTGTTGACACCGATTTAAGAAGCGGGGTGAAATGCAACTTTGTTTTTAAACACAGTGAGTTGTTGTGATCTGGAACTACTTTTGAAGTGTACTTGTGGTTGTAATGTAGGAAACGTGGCCGTCAATCTGCACACGGCAAGCTCCCACAAGCAGCAATGTGTTAGCGACCAAATAATATGTTTTTTTGTTGATGTTGGTTGAGGGATAAATATTGGCCAGGGCATTGTGGATAACTGCCCCTGCTCTTCAAAATAGTGCCGTGAGATCTTTTACATCCACCTGAGGGGGTAGACGGGGGCTCGGTTTAAGATTTCATCCGAAAGACGGCACCTCCGACAGTGCAACGCTCCCTCAGCACTGCATTGGTGTGTCAGCCTAGATTTTGTGCTCAAGGTTCTGGAGCAGGACTTAAACCCAAAACCTTCTGAGTCTAAAAAAAACCAAATTGGTAATACAGAAAAATAGACAGGAGGAGTTGGGGGCAGGTCTTGGTGCAATTATCTCCCTCCTGTCACTATATGAAGGCACAGTTTTAAGAGGATGACTTCTTTACCCAGAGAGTGTTGAGAATGTGGGATTCGCTGTTGCATGGAGTTGTTGAGGAGAATAGCATAGATGCAATTAAGGGGAAACTAGGTTCTTTATTATTCTTTATTGTCATCCTTTATTATCAGGGTCCCCCCCCACTTTACCATTCGAGCCTGCTCCTCCGTTCAATAAGATCTTGGTTAATCTTCGACCTTAACTCTACTTTCCTGCCCAATCCCCCTATATCTTGATTCCCCCAGAGTCCAAAAATCTATCGGTCTCAGCCTTAAATATACTCAGAGACTCAGCATCCACAGCCCTTTGGGTTAGAGAATTCCAAAGATTCACATCCATCTCAGTGAAGAAATTCCTCCTCATCTCGGTCTTATATGGCCGACCCCTTATCCTGAGACGATGTCCCCTAGTTCTAGACTCTCCAGACAGGGGAAACAACCTCTCAGCATCTATCCTGTCAGTCCCCCTCAGAATCTTGTGTTTCAATGAGAACACCTCTCTTTCTTCTTAACTCGAGAGAGTATGGGCCCAATGTGCATTGGGGAGGGGGGAATAGGATGAGGATGGGGGATAAGAAGGGGGATGGGATGAGGATGGGGAGAGGAAGGGGGATGGGATGAGGAGTGGGAATGGTGAGGCAGAGGAAGGATGCAAATAATCCCTATAATATAATGGTGGGTAATCTTAGTCATGGGTTAAAGACGATCTGTGCATGGGATCTTCTGTTTTTTTGAGGGGGCTGTCCTCTATTGTAAGGTGTGTATGTGTGTGCTTAAATTAGACTTGTAGTGTGAAGAATCTGCTCATAGCTGGAGTATGGGTAAGAAATGATTGAATCAGCAACGACAGGAAATGATGCTGTATCAGGACTATCTCAGTCACACACTGTCGCTGACTTGTGTCTGACAGTTTCTAGCAGAGGACATGTCATGCTGCAATAATGGTGTGTGTTAATCCCGTAGAAAGAAAGACTATATCGTGTTTTTCACAAGCTCAGGACATCCCAAAGTGCTTTACAGCCAATGAAGTACTTTTGAAGCGTAGTCAGTGTTGTAAAGTAGGAAATGCAGCAGCCAATTTGCGCACAGCAAGATCCCACGAACAGCAATGTGACAATGACCAGCTCATCTGTTTTAGTGATGTTGGTTGAAGGATAAATATTGACCCAGGACACTGAGGTGAACTCCCCTGCTCTCCTTCCCAATAGGAAACATGGTGTTGCCTGACTTTACATTTTATTTAAATTTCAGGATATCTTGTGAGCTGGAGGAGGGCAGGAATCTTACTGTGAATCTAATGTTGTTGAAGTTTCAAAAGCTCAGTACTTCTGTTCATAGTTCAGCTGATTCTGCATGTCTTAACTCAGTATGTCCTGGCTCAGTGTGATTGGGACAGTCATGCCGCATACTCTGTGTTGATGCAAAGCAGTTTGAGATTGATGGCGAGGGGAGATGTGCAGAGTAACTCTGAAGACCAATAGTTTCCATTGACCGTAGGCCAGGAGAGAGTTTGACTCCACTTCAGCTTTGCACCAGCTGCAACCATTATGAAGTGAAGTTAAAACAGTTGGTCCAGCTAAGAATTTATTTTAAAATTCACATTTAATCTTTCTAATTTTAACAGAGCCCCGACTCTGCTGTTAGCACCTAGAATCATAGAAACACACAGCACGAGAGGAGGCCATTCGGCCCATCGTGCCTGTGTTGGCTCTTTGAAAGAGCTGTCCCATTAATCTCGCTCCCTTGCTCTTACCCCAGAGCCCTGTGAATGTCTCCTAGTCAACTATTTATCCAATTCTCTATTGAATCTGCTTCCACCATCCTTTCAGGCAGGGCACTCCAGATCACCATAACTCACTGTGTAAAAATGTATCCGCTCATTTATCCCCTGGATTTTTTTTTTGCCATTTGCCAATTATCTCTAGATCTCTGAGTTTCAATCTCAGGAAAAAATGAAGACAATCCTACATTCTCTGAGGAAGAAGAAAACCTTTTTAAGATTTTAAGTTTAAGCTCGAAGAGAGCATCTCCGAAATGAAGGTGAATTCTCAGTGGGCCGATATGGGCTGTGCCTGTACGGGTAGCGTGTTATGCACCCCATGCCCGGCTAACAGAACTCTATCCCTGTGCATTTTCAGTAGCTTGGCTTGGTGTTTATTAAGCATTACGGCTAAAGGGATCAAGGGGTATGGAGAGAAACCAGGAATGGGATACTGAAGTTGCATGATCATATTGAATGGTGGTGCAGGCTCAAAGGGCCGAATGGCCTACTCTTGCATCTATGTTTCTATGTGCTGGTGACCTGCGATAGTTTTGCTTCCTTTTTTAACAAACTCTTTTTGTCTTCACAGGAACAGTCGAATCAGTCGCAGAACCTCATCGACTCTGAATTTTCGACATTGCGCAATATTTTGGATGAAAAGGAACAGAATTTGGTCGAAGAACTGAATGAGGAAAAGATGATATTTTATTCGGAATGGAGATAAATCTGCGAGAAATCCGAGACCATTCACGATAAGCTTTCCTTGTTGTATATAAATAACCTGAACTTGGGGATAGAAAGTACAATTTTGAAGTTTGCAGGTGATACAAAACTTGGCAACGTAGTGAATAGTGAGCAGGATAGTAGCAGACTTCAGGAGGACATAGACAGACTGGAGAAATGGGCAGATACAGTTTAATGCGGATGAGTGTGAAGTGATGCACTTTGGGGCAAACAACATGGAGAGGCATTGTAAGCTAAATAGTGCTATTTTGTGGGTTGTGAAAGAACAGAAGGAACTGGGGTAAATGTTCACAAACCTTTGAAGGTGGCAGGGCAAGTTGATAAGACAGTGAAGAAAGCTTGTGGGATACTTGGCTTTGTAAACGGGGGCATTGAATTCAATACAAGGAAGTCATGCTGAACCTTTACACATCACTGGTTAGGCCTCAGGGCAGTGGAAGCAGATTCCATCGGGACGTTCAAAGGGCAATTGGACATGTAGTTGGAGAGAACTAATTTTCAGGGTTATGGGGAGAGGATTGGGTGTGGGAATAAATTGGACAGCTCTTTCACAGGATCAACAGCTTTAATCTCCTCGGTGTCTTTGACATCCAGGCCCACATCACGTCCCTGCTGTCTACTCTGCTGTGCCTGAATATATGTTTTTCCTTTAATTTACTTTTAAAAAAAAATTAATTTCACTGAGTTGTGGAAATCTGGAAGTCCCTCCCTTTAAAAGACTGAATGCGAGGATCAAACCATTCACCATTTTCCAGACTGAGATGGGTAGATTGTTGTTGGTGAAGGGCATCAAGGGATATGGAGCAGAAGTGGGTAAATGCATTTGAGGTACAGATCGAACTGAATGGTGGAACAGGCTCCTCCTGTCCCTGTGCACCATCCTCTGCAGTCAGCCATGTTTATAATATTCCCACAACACTGGAGTTCCTGAGTGCTGCAGTAACCTCGTGTTTTGGAATTGCTGATTCCGAATGCATTCAGCATTCACGTCTATACAGCTTACTGTAGATGTTCCATCTTTTGGCCCCTAGTTTACCCTTGTTAATGTTACCTGGTTCTTGTATATCACCCACCTGCTGTCTAGATTCCACTCTGTAATCAGTGTCATGTGGATCACCTTTCCTCCTGGCCTTCTCCCTCCTCCAATGTAAATGCTTCTTGCAGCTACTTCAACGTTCCTGACCAGTTCCATTGTTTTTATTTGGTTATATCTCTCCCATTTTTTCTCAGAAGAACACCACCATTTACTTTTCGAAGTCCCAGTATTATTTTAGCCGCAGGTTGACAGTTATTCATATTTAAAATATTCTTTGCAAACATCTTTTTCACCAAAAACTGGAATTATAACAAAGGAAATTGCCTTGATTTTTCGAAGCCATTCTTGCATGGGAAGCTGGAGTCCTTACAGGATTTCTTACACTGTCATTTAGCCCTTCCTGCTGCTCCTCCAGTACCTTTTGTCATATATCTTCAATATGCACAGACCTATCTCTCGGTAACCAACTCATCATCATTACCACACTTATCACCCACCTCCCTACAGCCAGAATCTCCCTGCACCTCACCAACTGCATCTTTGTCCTAACAATGTTCTCTGGCTTCTGAACTACTTCCTCCATGACTTGGTCTTCTGCATTAGGAGTTAGTGCTTGATCTATTTGAACGGAGAGCCTTTCCTGTTTTCTTACATAACCCGTAAAATGTAGAAATTGTGTTTTTGATTCCAAAGTCTAAATGGTTAATGTGAACAGCAGTGGTCCCAGCCCTAATCCTTGTGGAAGACCATTATTCATTATTATACTTTTTGTTTCTAGACATTCTATTTTCTCCTTTAGTAGGGATTCCATTATTTTTCCTGCCACCGATGTGAAGCTGACTAGTCTGTAATTACCTAGACATGTTCTATTCTCCTCCTTAAATATAGGTACTCCGTTAGCTGTTCGCCAGTCCTCTGGCAATACACCTTTTTCTGAAGAATTTTTAAATATGTGCAGTAATGCCTCTGATATCTCTTCCTTAGATTCTTTTAAAATACGTGGATGCAGAGGTTTTATCCTGAGTTTGATTAGTTTATTTAATGTATCCCCTTTCTTTATTTTAAATGCACTTCTCATTACTCATGTCATGTCCACCTGTTCTATCTAAATACTGAAGCGAAATAATGATTTAATATTTCTGCCATCTCGCTATCGTTACTCGTGGCATTGCCTGTCTATCCTTTAATGGCCCTATTCCCATCCCAACCTTCCTTTTCCTATTATCTTCCTGTAAAATATTTAATTTTGTTTTATGTTCCTTGATAATTTCATTTCATATTTCCTCTTTGCCTTCCTAATTTTTTTTTTTTTTACTTCTCTCCTGATCCCTTTGTATTCTCCCTTATCATGCCCTACCCTGTTGTTTATCTACTTAATGTATGCCTCTTTCCTTACCCCCAATTGGTCAAATCACTTTCGATCACCTGATGCCCCAAAGCCTTTCCACCATCTACAAGGTACAAGTCAGGAATGTGATGGAATACTCTCCACGTGCCTGGATGAGTGCAGCTCCAGCACCACTCAAGATGCTCGACACCATTCAGGACAAAGCAGCCGCTTGATTGGTATCCCACCCACCACCTTCATCATTCATTCCCTTCACCACTTTCGCACTGTGGCTGCTATAGGGAGGGAGGAACTATCACTAAAGAAGTAGCACTCGGTAAAATAATGGGACTAAAGACGGACAAGTCTCTTGGACCTGATGGCTTGCAGTGTGGGGTCCTAAAAGAAGTGGCTGCAGAGATAGTGCATGCATTGGTTGTAATTACCAAAATTGCCTGGATTCTGGGGAGGTCCCAACGGATTGGAAAACCACAAATCTAACATCCTTATTTAAAAAAGGAGACAGACAAAAAGCAGGAAATATAGACCAGTTAGCCTAACATCTGGAGTTGGGAAAATGTTGGAGTCCATTATTAAGCAAGCAGTAGCAGGACATTTGGAAAAGCATAAATTCAATCAAGCAGAATCAGCATGGGTTTATGAAAGGGAAATCATGTTTGACAAATTTGCTGGTGTTCTTTGAGGATGTAACGAGCAGGGTGGATAAGGGGGAACCAGTGGATGTGGTGTATTTGGATTTCCAGAAAGCATTTGATAACGTGTCACATAAAAGATTACTGCACAAGATAGAAGTTCCCGGGGTTATCATGGATTGAGGATTGGCTAACGAACAGAAAACAAAGAGTCGGAATAAACGGGTCATTTTCCGGTTGGCAAACGGTAACTAGTGGGGTGCTGCAGGGATCGGTGCTGGGGCCTCAACTATTTATAATCTATATTAATGACTTGGATGAAGGGACCGAATGCAATGTGGCCAATTTGCTGATGATACAAAGAAGGATGGGAGAGCAAATTGTGAAGAGGACACAAGAAATCTGCAAAGGGATATAGACAGGCTGAGTGAGTGGGCAAAAATTTTGCAGATGGAATACAATGTGGCACAATGTGAGGTTGTCCAATGTGAGGCAGAAAAAATAGAAAAGCAATTACAATTTAAATGGAGAAAAATTGCAGAGTGCTGCAGTACAGAGGGACCTGGGGGTCCTTGTGCATGAAACACAAAGTTACTATGCAGGTACAGCAAGTGATCAGGAAGGCAAATGAAATGTTGGTCTTTATTGCCATGGGGACAGAGTATAAAAGCAGAGAAGTCCTGCTACAACTGTACAGGGTATTGATGAGGCCACACCTGGAGTACTGCATACAGTTTTGGTCTCTGTATTTAAGGATATACTTGCATTGGAGGCTGTTCAGAGAAGGTTCACTAGGTTGATTCTGGAGATGGCGGGGTTGACTTATGAAGGTAGGTTGGGCCTATACCCATTGGAGTTTAGAAGAATGAGAGGTGATCTTATCGAAACATATGATATGAAGGGGGCTTGACAAGGTGGATGCAGAGAGGATATTTCCACTCATAGGGGAAACTAAAACTAGGGGACATAGTCTTAGAATAAGGGGCCGCCCATTTAAAACTGAGATGAGGAGGAATTTCTTCTGAGGGTTGTAAATCTGTGGAATTCTCCGTCCCAGAGAGCTGTAGAGACTGGGTCATTGAATATATTTAAGGCCCTGAACAAGGGACTGCACAAAGTCGCGCGCTGCGGCTCAGACAATCAACGGTGCAAGTCCCGCCCCTCGGGCTCCCTGATTGTTGGTTGGAGGACCCGCCGGATCACTGCTCCAGGCTGCCCCGCTCACTCCCCATTGGTCGGAAGCTCCCGTCAATGAGGCCATGGGCCCGTGTCACGTGTCCTGCGAGCGCGTTCCGCCAAACTGGTGGAAACTGGTCTCGGGACCCGGATGTGCGTACTCTCAGGTTTGAATTTCCCTTTATTCTCTCCCTATCTCCCTCCTCCCTCCTCCCCCCCCGCGCAATTCTCTACCCAATCGGAGCGGAGAAAACTCCGATTGCGGCTCTTAAACGGACACAAACGCCTTTCCCCGGAAGGCCCCATGCCGACTCCGTGCCACAGGATCCGAGTGTGGGGGGAGGGGGCGGTTGGTGTCCTCTGGGCATGCGCGGTTATTACCATTGCGACCGAGAGGGAGGCGCTGTGCCGGACACGGTTCCCGGGGCGCAGGCGTGGACTCTGGGCTGTCAATCACCCATCAGGCAGTGCGACTGCTGATGAGACCTGTGACGACATAGAATCCCAGACATTTACAGCACAGGAGGAGGCCATTCGGCCCATCGTGTCCCTGCCAGCCGGCACAGAGCTCTCCAGCCTAATCCCACTTTACAGCTCTTGGTCTGTAGCCCTGTAGGTAACGCCATAAAAAAGAAAGACTTACATTTATACAGCGCCTTTCACGACGATTGGCATCTCAAAGTTCTTTACAGAGAACGAAGTACTGTTGGAGCATAGTCACTGTTGCAATGTAGGAAACGCGGTGGCTAATTTGAGCACAGCAAGTTGCCACAAACAGCAATGTGATAATGACCAGATAAACTATTTTTGTTATGTTGATTGAGGGATAAATATTGGCCAGGACACCAGGGATAACTCCCCTGCTCTTCTTCGAAATAGTGCCAATGGATCTTTTACGTCCACCAGAGAGAGAGCAGACGGGGCCTTGGTTTAATGTCTCATCCGAAAGTCGGCTCCTCTCCCTCAGCACGACACTGGTGTGTCAGCCTAGATTTTTTTTTGTGCTCAAGTCTCTGGAGTGGGACTTGAACTCAACCTTCTGTCTCAGATGAGAGTGCTACCCACTGAGCTGATCCCTCTGCTAAGGGACATAGGTCCTTGCTATCCACTCGATCCAGGCCCTCATAATTTTATACACCTCATTTAGGTCTCCCCTCTAATCCTTCTACCAATTACTTTAATTCTCTGCCCCCCGAGTTATTGACCATTCTGCTAAAGCAAACAGGTCCTTCCTATCCACTCTATCTGGGCCCCTCAAGTGCACATCCAGGTACTTTTAAATGCTATGAGGGTTTCTGCCTCTACCACCCTTTCAGGCAGTGAGTTCCAGACTCCCACCATCCTCTGGGTGAAAAAAACTTCTCAAATCCCATCTACACCTTCGACCAATTACTTTAAATCTATGCCCCCCAGTTATTGACCCTGCTACTGAGAAATAGGTCCTTCCTATCCACTCTATCTTGGCCCCTCATAATTTTATACACCTCAATGAGATCTCCCCTCTGTTCCAAAGAAAACAACCCCAGCCTATCCAATCTGTCCTCATAGATAAAATTCTCCAGTCCAGGCAACATCCAAGTAAATCTTTGTACCCTCTCTGGTGCAATCACATCTTTCCTGTAATGTGGTGACCAGAACTGCACACAGTACTCTAGCTGTGGCCTAACTAGAACCCAACCAGTCAGCACCTTCAGGGGAGGAGAGGGAGGGGAACCAGTGAGTGCAGAACTGAACCCAGCCAGAGTCAGCACCTTCAGGGTCAGAGAGGGAGGGGAACCAGTGAGTGTAGAACTGAACCCAGCCAGAGTCAGCACCTTCAGCAAGAAGGAAAAAATGTTGGAGATACTGTAATGGGTTTGGATTTCAGCATCGGGAGTAGGGATAGTGTGTGTGACGGGGATTTACAGTTGTGGAGACACCAGAGAGGAATGTGTGTACCATAGAAACTAGAATTGACTGTTCTGAATTTCTATCCTGTCCTTAGTGATGACTTTTGTAAACTCCTTTTACAGGGGATTAGAAAGGGAAGATTTGTAGATGGGAAACTCACACCAAACATCACCAAGATCTGACAGTCACTCGATCCACCGCAACATGAATATCATCGGCCTCAATGTGGAAAGAGAAATGTTTGTCTGTTCTGTCTGCGGGAAAAGATTTCAAACATCTGTGATTGGAAAAGTACTGAGACACACACACCCGAGTGAGTGTTCCTGTGCAGACTGTGGTAAGAGGTTTAACCAGTTACAGCCTGAAAAAACATCGCACCATTCACAGCGGGGAGAAACTGTACATATGTTGTGTGTGTGGACGAGGCTTCAACTGATCGTTCAATCTGGAGAAACACAAGGACACCCGCACCATGGAGAATCCGTGGAAATGTAGGGACTGTGGAAAGGGATTCCGTTCCCCGTCCCTGCTGGAAATTCATCGACGCAGTCACACTGGGGAGAGGCTGTACACCTGCTCTGTGTGTGGGAAGGGATTTACTATTTCATCCAACCTCATTGAACACCAGCAAGTTCACACCGGGGAGAGGCCATTCACCTGCTCAGAGTGTGGGAAGAGATTCACTTGTTCATCTCACCTCACTCATCACAAACGAATTCACACTGGAGAGAGACCGTTCGTCTGCTGTGTGTGTGGGAAAGGATTCATGAAATCATCTCACCACCTGAGACACCTGCGTTTTCACACTGACGAGAGGCCGTTTACCTGCTCCGTGTGTGGGAAGGGATTCACAAATTCATCCAACCTTCTGGCTCACCAGCGTATCCACACTGGGGAGAGGCCGTTCACCTGCTCTGAGTGTGGGAAGGGATTCACTGCCCCATCCCACCTGCTGAAACACCAGCGAGTTCACAAGTGACTGCAGGGATTGGATTCTGCTGTGAATCACATCGGGACTGAACCGTGTTCATTCTGACAGTCGGGCTGTGTTTCTCCTGTAACTGGGCTGGAATTTTATTTTCTGGATATCTGACAAATAAATCAGCTTTGGTTCCAACACAGTATGTCGATTCCTTGATTTCTCCAATATAAGAGGAGACTAATTGATATCCTGTTGCCGACTGTTCCTTTTTTGGGACTTTTCTCCATTTAACAAAGACCTGTCCTTATGTAGCACCTTACCTGACCTCAGGATGTCCCAAAGTGCCAATGAGGTACAACAACATCAAAGTACATTTGAAGTGCATTCACTGTTGCAATGTAGGAAATGCGGCAGACAATTTGCACACAGCAAGCTGCCACGAACAGCAATGTGATACTGGTCAGATAATCTGTTTTAGTGATATTGATTGAAGGCTGATGGGGCCTCGGTTCAGCGATTCATCCGAAAGATGGCAACACTGACAGTGCAGCAATCCCTCAGTACTGCATTGGAATGTCAGCCGAGATTTTGTGCTCAAGTCTCTACAGGTGGACTTGAACCCACAACCTACTGACTCAGAGACAAAACTGCTACCGCTGAGCCACGACTGACACTCGATCATTACTTGTGATTATTTTAGTTCTCATACCTTCGGTTACTCTCATGGACAAACCGCAGCTCGCCATACCTTCCAGAGTGTCTCTCCTAGCCTTGGTATCCAGAGAAGGTATTGGTAACATGTCCATGTACCTGCCTGGAAGTGTTTGATGGGACAATGTAGAGGGAGCTTTACTCTGTATCTAACCCATGCTGTACCTGACTGGAGAGTGTTTATGGCGGACACTAGGTGCTCAGAATACCCCATTCCCCGCCACAGACATCCATCACCTCGATGAGAACATCAGTTAACCCAAAGATAAGAGAAACCCATCAGTTCCTCCCCCGGACACAGATCCGGAGGGACAGTGAGTGTCCCGAACATTGTTGTACAGTGTGCTCGATAGTTCATTCCTGGGTCTGAGCCTTTTGGTGATTATTTGAATTTGATGCCCTCGAATTACTGACTCATCGACTGGTGGAAATAGTTTATCCTCATTTACCTGATCAAAAACTTTGAACACCTCCCTCAGATCTCCAATTACCCTTTGTTCTAATGAAAAGAGCCCCAGTTTCTCCAATCTCCCCTGATAACTAAAGCCTCTCTTCCCTGGTATCATCTCAGTGAATCTCTCTGCACCCTCTCCATGGCCTCGACATCCTTCCTGGTGTAAGATCCCCAAAACCTGACAATATTCGAACTGCAGCTTAATCAATGATTTGTGCAGGTTTACATGCCCTCTGCCCTTTTGTACTCCACACCCCTATTTATAAAATCTAGGACCCCATGTGCTGTTTAACCACTTTATCAACATAAAATGGCTAAAATACATTGACTTTAACTTAAATGTGCATCATGGGAAAGAAATGTTTAGTCTGAGTTAGAAACTCAAACAATCGATTCACTGCAGACAGGTCACCATGGCAACACTGATCAGACATTCCATTCACTGAACCCACTGTTGCAATCTGTAATCAGATCGGGGGAAAGAACAGAGTTTGTCTGTCAGTAACCACAATGTAAGCTCAAACCAGAGTGAGTAACACAATAGATTCGATTATAATGTGTGATGTTGATACCTATAATTGTGGAACTATAAGAAATAACAACTAACAGCAGGCAGGGAAGTTTAGGGATATTGAGAAAATCACTGAAGAAAAGTAACTGCTGGGAACCAGGGAAAGTGACCTTGTAAATCACAAATGAGAGAAGTTCCAGCTGTCTTTTCCTCGCTTCCTGCCAAAACCCAGCTGGGAAGGCAAAGAAGAGTCTGGTGCCAGAGGTGGATCAGTGCAGGGTATAAGAGTGAGGGGAGACTGATGTAAGGGGGCAGTCGGGACTGGAGACACCGGAGATCAAGCTCAGGGCATCCAGCGGGCTGACCTGGTGTCAGTTACTGTGGACACGCAGGACTTGCATCTTTACTCTGATGTGGTAGAGCACAGAGGATCTGCTCAAATTATATTTCTTATGTTAAAGTTGCTAATAATAATTGAATATATTTAAGGTGGAGATAGACAGAGTTTTGAAAGATAAGGGAGTGAAGGGTTATGGGGAGCAGGCAGGGAAGTGGAGTTGAGGCCAGGATCAGATCAGCCATGATCTTATTGAATAGCAGAGCGGACTCGAGGGGCCAGATGGTCTACTCCTGCTCCTATTTCTTGTGTTCTAACACTAGACTCTCGATCCTTAATAAGACAAGGAATTAGCTAGAATCTTACAACCCTAAATCTCTCTGCTCCTCTACTCCATTGAAAGTTTTACCATTTAATGTACATTTCCTCTCTTTTTCTTCCTCCCAAAATCTATCGCAGCACATTTCTCTGCATTAAATTTCATTTCACATTTACCCGCTCCAATTACTAACCTGTGTATTGACAATGAAGGCACTTAAAGTCCGCTTCAGTTGGCCATGGGTCCTTTTTGGCATTAACTGGAGATTTTGATCATATGCCCCATATACCTAAGCCCAGATCATTTCTCTACATCGAGCAGAGCAATGGTCCCAACACTGACCCTGGGAGACTCCACTGTTTACGCCCTCCAATTCTGACGGGATTGGACAGGTTCGATGCAGGAAGAATGTTCCCGATGTTGGGGAAGTCCAGAACCAGGGTTCACAGTCTAAGGATAAGGGGTAAGCCATTTAGCACCGAGATGAGGAGAAACTTCTTCACTGAGAATTGTGAACCTGTGGAATTCTCTACCACAGAAAGTTGTTGAGACCAATTCGTTAGATACATTAAAAAGGGAGTTAGATGTGGCCCTTACAGCTAAAGGGATGGAGGGATATGGAGAGAAAGCAGGAATGGGGTACTGAAGTTGCATCATCAGCCATGATCATATTGAATGGTGGTGCAGGCTCAAAGGGCTGAATGGCCTACTCCTGCACCTACTTTCTATGTTTCTATGAAGAACCTCCATTAACCGCTACTCTGTTTTCTGCCCTAAATCTAACTTCCTATCCAGCTGCCCCACTCCCTTTAATACTCTGAGCCTTAACTTGATCAACAAGCCTCCTGTCCGGCACCTTATCAAACACCTTTTGACAATCCATCTACACAACATCCCCTGCATTTCCTGAAACCCTGCTGTCTGTCCTGAATGAATACATTTCACAAACAAATGTTGGAATGTTTGCTCCGCACCACAGCATTTCATCTGTTTAAAGCCACAACAGAAAAATCCCGTTTTCTTAAGATAAATCAACTTTAAAAATGATGCAGTGTTTCAGCCAATGAGGGAGATCCAGGCTCAGCCCCGCCCACTGAGTGGCACAAGCCCTGCCCCTCACACTGATTGGTTGGAGGACCATCTGACGACTAGCTCTGGCCCCGCCCCGCTCTTCCTAACCCCTGGGGGGGATCTCCACACACCGAGTGCGGGCCCAGGCCCGAGAGACAAACTCCGCATTATCCGCCTCCCCACAACTACCCGCCAGTTTCAGACACAAACCCCGAGACAACCAGCAAATGCCGGGAAATCCCCATCGAGTCAGGGAGCGTCTGTAAATGGAGGAGAAATGGGGACTGGTCAGGGAGCGTCTGTAAATGGAGGAGAAATTACTATTTTTAGTTAACAAATGTATCAGTGATTTTAATGGGACTCTTTCTGTGTCCCAGCTCCTGTAAATACTGGCTGTAAAGGGACCGGATTCTCAGGAGGCTCCACAGCGCTGGCTGCTTGTGTGTCAGTGATCTCCCATCACATTAATGTGCTTCTACTGTGTGTGTGTTTAATAAAGTGCCAGGAGCACTTCACAAAAAGTGGGAAACCAGTGAGTGTGGAACTGAACCCAGCCAGAGTCAGCACCTTAAGGGGAGGGGAACCAGTGAGTGTAGGACTGAAACTAGCCAGAGTCAGCACCTTCAGGGGAAGGGACAGATGGAAACCAGTGAGTATAGAACTGAACCCAGACAGAGTCAGCACCTTCAGGGGAGGAGAGGGAGGGGAACCAAAAATTGAGGAGCACACCCTTCAGGTAACTATACAAGGACTGCAACCTCTCAGATTGAATATATACATGGGCCATGGACTCCTCTAGGCTGCAAAAAACAAACCCAGCCTTGGAATCTGGAAGGGTGTTAAGAACGGCTCTCTTGCTGCTGAAACCCTCATTCTTGCCTTTGTTACCTCTAGACTTGACTACTCCAACTCACTCCTGGCTGGCCTCCCACATTCTACACTACGTAAACCTGAGGTCATCCAAAACTCAGCAGCCCATGTCCTAACTCGCATCAAGTCACGATCACCCATCACCCCTGTGCTTTCTGACCTACATTGGCTCCCAGTTAAACAAGGCCTCGATTCAAAATTCTCATCCTTGTTTACAAATCACTCCATGGCCTTGCCCCTGTCTTTTTCAGCCTCACAACCCCACAAGACCTCTGCACTCCTCAAATTCTGTCCTCTTGAACATCCCTCATTGCAACTGCTCAACCATTGATGGCCGTGCCTTCAGCTGTTTGGGCCCTAAGCTCTGGAACTCCCTCCCTAAACCTCTCCGCCTCTCTACCTTTCTTTCCTCCTTTAAGATGCTCCTTAACACCTATCTCTTTAACCAAGCTTTTGGTCATCTGCCTTAATTTCTTTTATGGCTCAGTGTCAAATGTATCTGTTGTGTCTTGTTACACTGCTGTGAAGCATCTTGGGCCGTTTTACTATGTTAAAGCCGCCCTATAAATAAAAGTTATTAATAATAATAAAAACTGTTGCACACGACTGCTCCGTGCAACACTCTCCACCCCAGATCCCCAGTGGTGCAGGGAAGGACCCCTGCGTAGAGAGCCCTCCATTGGGGACCCCCGCCTCCGCTGGACAGCAAGATAACCCACCATTGCGACTGAGACTGGGCAATGAACAAAATTCATCAATCAATGTCACAGAAACCCGAGTGCCCGGGTTCTCAGCCCTGGGGCCAAGTACGCTGGCCGCCACTTTTCCATCACAAACTCGCACCTTAGGCCTGGCCCAGTCTGGCTCAGTCACTAAATGCTTTCCAACTATGATTCTAACTCTGATGGAAAGCTATGAGGCCTCATTTTATTGTGACCCCTATCAGAGAGGCTTTTAATGCCTTTAATAAACTGGCAAGATTTTTATTTTAAAAATTGGAACGTGGTGAAAAACGCCACTAGCGCTGCCTCAAAACTCACCGAGAAATCCACTTCATCAGCGCCCCTGTCACAGGACTCAATATCCACCCCCTCCACCTCTGGTGCACTGTGTCTGCAGTATGTACCCTCTTACAAAATGACCATGGTCAGGTCGTGTGGAGTCAAAGGTCAGGTAACAGAATGGATGGAAATATGGCAACAAACTGCCCTCAACTCCAACAAATGATTTCTGTTTTGCAGCCATCTTTCCATCCATTCTGCTGCCTGGCCCTTCACTCCACGCGGCCTGACCTTGGTCATCTTGTAGATTTTACATACTGTTGTGGACAGCAAGCTGGTTACAAAACAGGAAACAGAGTAGGGATTAAGTGTAGCTACTCAGACTGGCAATAGGCGGGAGGTGGTGTTCCACGGGATCGGTGCTGGGACCACTGTTCTGGCAATAGGTGGGAGGTGGTCTTCCACAGGGGTCGGTGCTGGGACCACTGTTCTGGCAATAGGTGGGAGGTGGTGTCCCACAGGGATCGGTGCTGGGACCACTGTTGTTCACCATTTACATAAAGGATTTGGACTCGGGAATCAGAAGTACAATTTCCACATTCTTAGATGACAAAAATTGGAAAGTAGAGTTAAGACTGTGACAAAATGCAAGACATTAATAAGTTTCAGAATGCGTGTGTAATTGGGAAATGAATTTCAGTACAGATCAGTGTGAGGTGGTGTGTTTTGGTAGGAAGAATAAGGAGGCCACATTCTATTTGGAAAATAAGAGTCTAAATGGGGCAGAGGAGCAAAGGGATCGAGGGGTACAGATACACAAATCACTGAAAGTAGTGACGCGGGTTAATACGGCCATTTAAAACAGCAAACAAAGCACTGAGGTTCATTTCTAAAGGAGCCTTCTGTTCCGTGCCCAGGAGCTCTGAACCATGGAAGAGAGCGGCTGGGACTCATTTCTTACACACCTCAAGATTAACCCGCACGGCGACTTTGCTGTCAGTGAAGAGAGACGAGAAAGACCAAAGTGCCGTTTTTCCCTCTCAGTGTGGCCCTGAAGGATTGTGTCCAGGCTGAGGTTCTGTTCCCGCTGAACGATCCTCTGTCAGAATGAACATGGTTCAGTCCTGCTTGTAATGAAGAGCAGCAAAAACAGCAGAATCCATCCTCTGCAGTCACTTGTGAACTCTCTGGTGTGCCAGCAGGCTGGATGAACGAGTGAATCCCTTCCCACACTCCGAGCAGGTGAACGGCCTCTCCCCAGTGTGAGTGCGCTGGTGTACAGTGAGTTTAGATGATCGCCTGAACCCAGTCCCGCAGTGAGAGCACCTGAACGGTCTCTCTCCACTGTGAACACGTTGATGGCAGCTCAGTTCCCCGGAACTTTTATAGCATTTCCTGCAGTCCGGGCATTTAAAAGGTCTCTCCCCAGTGTGAACTCGTTAGTGTATCAGAAGGTTGCTTGAGTGAGTGAATCTTTTCCCACACTCGGAGCAGGTGAACGGCCTCTCCCCAGTGTGACTGCGCTTGTGCCTTGATAGGCCAGAGATTCGGCTGAAGCCACGTCCACACACACAACACGTGTACACTTTCTCCCCACCGTCAACGGTGCTTTTTACTTCCATATTGAGAGGCCGATGATATTCAGGTCCCGATGAATCGAGTGACTCTGTCAGATCTTGATGCAGTCTGCGATTTGAGCTTCCCGTCTGCAAATCCGCCCCTTCTAATACCCTGTAAAATTAATTTAAAACAGGAAAAAGGGAGTGTGAGAGAGAACCCACAAAGAGGCAGGTTAGAAAATTGAACTTAATGAATCTGCTAATTTGTGGGGCCGGCACTCGAACAAAGTGACCATGAAAGCGGCCGGATTGTCGTAAAAACCCAACTGGTTCACTAATGTCTAACTCTGGCTGGGTTCAGTTCGACACTCACTGGTTCCCCTCTCTCTCCTTCCCCACCCTACAGCCCAATCATTGATAATCCCCTTCCCCACCCTACAGCCCAGTCATTGATAATCCCCTTCCCCACTCTACTGCCCAGTCATTGATAATCTCCTTCCCCACCCTACAGCCCAGTCATTGATAATCTCCTTCCCCACCCTACAGCCCAATCATTCATAATCCCCTTCCCCACCCTACAGCCCAGTCATTGATAATCTCCTTCCCCACCCTACAGCCCAGTCATTGATAATCCCCTTCCCCACCCTACAGCCCAATCATTGATAATCCCCTTCCTCACCCTACAGCCCAATCATTCGGAATCCCCTTTCCCACCCGACAGCCCAATCATTGATAATCCCCTTCCTCACCCTACAGCCCAATCATTGATAATCCCCTTCCCCACCCTACAGCCCAATCATTGATAATCCCCTTCCCCACCCTACAGCCCAATCATTGATAATCCCCTTCCTCACCCTACAGCCCAATCATTGATAATCCCGTTCCTCACCCTACAGCCCAATCATTGATAATCCCCTTCCTCACCCTACAGCCCAGTCATTGATAATCCCCTTCCTCACCCAACAGCCCAGTCATTGATAATCCCCTTCCCCATCCTACAGCCCAATCATTGATAATCCCCTTCCTCACCCTACAGCCCAATCATTGATAATCCCCTTCCTCACCCTACAGCCCAATCATTGATAATCCCCTTCCCCATCCAACAGCCCAATCATTGATAATCCCCTTCCTCACCCTACAGCCCAGTCATTGATAATCCCCTTCCCCATCCAACAGCCCAATCATTGATAATCCCCTTCCTCACCCTACAACCCAGTCATTGATAATCCCCTTCCTCACCCTACAGCCCAGTCATTGATAATCCCCTTCCCCACCCTGCCGCCCAATCATTGATAATCCCCTTCTCCACTCTGCAGCCCAGTCATTGATAATCCCCTTCCCCACCCGACAGCCCAATCATTGATAATCCCCTTCTCCACTCTACAGCCCAGTCATTGATAATCCCCTTCCCCACCCTACAGCCCAGTCATTGATAATCCCCTTCCTCACCCGACAGCCCAATCATTGATAATCCCCTTCCCCACCCTACAGCCCAATCATTGATAATCCCCTTCCCCACCCTACACCCCAGTCATTGATAATCCCCTTCCTCACCCTACAGCCCAATCATTGATAATCCCCTTCCCCACACTACAGCCCAGTCATTGATAATCCCCTTCCTCACCCTACAGCCCAGTCATTGATAATCCCCTTCCTCACCCAACAGCCCAGTCATTGATAATCCCCTTCCCCACCCTACAGCCCAGTCATTGATAATCCTCTTCCCCACCCAACAGCTCAGTCATTGATAATCACCTTCTCCACTCTACAGCCCAGTCATTGATAATCCCCTTCCCCACCCTACAGCCCAATCATTGATAATCCCCTTCCTCACCCTACAGCCCAATCATTGATAATCCTCTTCTCCACTCTACAGCCCAGTCATTGATAATCCCCTTCCCCACCCTACAGCCCAGTCATTGATAATCCCCTTCCTCACCCTACAGCCCAATTATTGATAATCCTCTTCTCCACTCTACAGCCCAGTCATTGATAATCCCCTTCCCCACCCTGCCGCCCAATCATTGATAATCCCCTTCTCCACTCTGCAGCCCAGTCATTGATAATCCCCTTCCCCACCCGACAGCCCAATCATTGATAATCCCCTTCTCCACTCTACAGCCCAGTCATTGATAATCCCCTTCCCCACCCTACAGCCCAGTCATTGATAATCCCCTTCCTCACCCGACAGCCCAATCATTGATAATCCCCTTCCCCACCCTACAGCCCAATCATTGATAATCCCCTTCCCCACCCTACACCCCAGTCATTGATAATCCCCTTCCTCACCCTACAGCCCAATCATTGATAATCCCCTTCCCCACACTACAGCCCAGTCATTGATAATCCCCTTCCTCACCCTACAGCCCAGTCATTGATAATCCCCTTCCTCACCCAACAGCCCAGTCATTGATAATCCCCTTCCCCACCCTACAGCCCAGTCATTGATAATCCTCTTCCCCACCCAACAGCTCAGTCATTGATAATCACCTTCTCCACTCTACAGCCCAGTCATTGATAATCCCCTTCCCCACCCTACAGCCCAATCATTGATAATCCCCTTCCTCACCCTACAGCCCAATCATTGATAATCCTCTTCTCCACTCTACAGCCCAGTCATTGATAATCCCCTTCCCCACCCTACAGCCCAGTCATTGATAATCCCCTTCCTCACCCTACAGCCCAATTATTGATAATCCCCTTCTCCACTCTACAGCCCAGTCATTCATAATCCCCTTCCTCACCCTACAGCCCAGTCATTGATAATCCCCTTCCCCACCCTACAGCCCAATCATTGATAATCCCCTTCTCACCCTACAGCCCAATGATTGATAATCCCCTTCCCCACCCTACAGCCCAGTCATTGATAATCCCCTTCCCCATCCTACAGCCCAGTCATTGATAATCCCCTTCCTCACCCTACAGCCCAGTCATTGATAATCCCCTTCCTCACCCTACAGCCCAATCATTGATAATCCCCTTCCTCACCCTACAGCCCAATCATTGATAATCCCCTTCCCCATCCAACAGCCCAATCATTGATAATCCCCTTCCTCACCCTACAGCCCAGTCATTGATAATCCCCTTCCCCATGCTACAGCCCAGTCATTGATAATCCCCTTCCCCACGTTACAGCCCAGTCATTGATAATCCCCTTCCCCACCCTACAGCCCAATCATTGATAATCCCCTTCCTCACCCTACAACCCAGTCATTGATAATCTCCTTCTCCACTCTGCAGCCCAGTCATTGATAATCCCCTTCCCCACCCTACAGCCCAATCATTGATAATCCCCTTCTCCATCCTACAGCCCAGTCATTGATAATCCCCTTCCTCACCCTACAGCCCAGTCATTGATAATCCCCTTCCTCACCCTACAGCCCAATCATTGATAATCCCCTTCCTCACCCTACAGCCCAATCATTGATAATCCCCTTCCTCACCCTACAGCCCAGTCATTGATAATCCCCTTCCCCATGCTACAGCCCAGTCATTGATAATCCCCTTCCCCACCCTACAGCCCAATCATTGATAATCCCCTTCCTCACCCTACAGCCCAGTCATTGATAATCCCCTTCCTCACCCTACAACCCAGTCATTGATAATCCCCTTCCTCACCCTACAGCCCAATCATTGATAATCCCCTTCCCCACCCTACAGCCCAATCATTGATAATCCCCTTCCCCACCCTACAGCCCAGTCATTGATAATCCCCTTCCCCACCCTACAGCCCAGTCATTGATAATCCCCTTCCTCACCCTACAGCCCAGTCATTGATAATCCCCTTCCTCACCCTACAGTAAAATCATTGATAATCCCCTTCCCCACCCTACAGCCAGTCATTGATAATCCCCTTCCCCACCCTACAGCCCAATCATTGATAATCCTCTTCTCCACTCTACAGCCCAGTCATTGATAATCCCCTTCCCCACCCTACAGCCCAGTCATTGATAATCCCCTTCCTCACCCTACAGCCCAATTATTGATAATCCCCTTCTCCACTCTACAGCCCAGTCATTCATAATCCCCTTCCTCACCCTACAGCCCAGTCATTGATAATCCCCTTCCCCACCCTACAGCCCAATCATTGATAATCCCCTTCTCACCCTACAGCCCAATCATTGATAATCCCCTTCCTCACCCTACAGCCCAATCATTGATAATCCCCTTCCCCATCCTACAGCCCAGTCATTAATAATCCCCTTCCTCACCCTACAGCCCAGTCATTGATAATCCCGTTCCTCACCCTACAGCCCAATCATTGATAATCCACTTCCCCACCCTACAGCCCAGTCATTGATAATCCCCTTCCCCATGCTACAGCCCAGTCATTGATAATCCCCTTCCCCACGTTACAGCCCAGTCATTGATAATCCCCTTCCCCACCCTACAGCCCAATCATTGATAATCCCCTTCCTCACCCTACAACCCAGTCATTGATAATCCCCTTCCTCACCCTACAGTAAAATCATTGATAATCCCCTTCCCCACCCTACAGCCCAGTCATTGATAATCCCCTTCCCCACCCTACAGCCCAATCATTGATAATCTCCTTCTCCACTCTGCAGCCCAGTCATTGATAATCCCCTTCCCCACCCTACAGCCCAATCATTGATAATCCCCTTCTCCACTCTACAGCCCAGTCATTGATAATCCCCTTGCCCACCCTACAGCCCAATCATTGATAATCTCCTTCCTCACCCTACAGCCCAATCATTGATAATCCCCTTCTCCACTCTACAGCCCAGTCATTGATAATCCCCTTCCCCACCCTACAGCCCAATCATTGATAATCCCCTTCCTCACCCTACAGCCCAGTCATTGATAATCCCCTTCCTCACCCTACAACCCAGTCATTGATAATCCCCTTCCTCACCCTACAGCCCAATCATTGATAATCCCCTTCCCCACCCTACAGCCCAGTCATTGATAATCCCCTTCCCCACCCTACAGCCCAGTCATTGATAATCCCCTTCCTCACCCTTCAGCCCAGTCATTGATAATCCCCTTCCTCACCCTACAGTAAAATCATTGATAATCCCCTTCCCCACCCTACAGCCCAGTCATTGATAATCCCCTTCCCCACCCTACAGCCCAATCATTGATAATCTCCTTCTCCACTCTGCAGCCCAGTCATTGATAATCCCCTTCCCCATCCTACAGCCCAGTCATTGATAATCCACTATCGAAACCCTACAGCCCAGTCATTGATAATCCCCTTCCCCATCCTGCAGCCCAGTTATTGATAATCCCCTTCCTTACCCTACAGCCCAATCAATGATAATCCCCTTCTCCACTCTGCAGCCCAGTCATTGATAATCCCCTTCCCCACCCTACAGCCCAATCATTGATAATCCCCTTCCTCACCCGACAGCTCAGTCATTGATAATCCCCTTCCCCATCCTACAGCCCAATCATTGATAATCCCTTTCCCCATCCTACAACCCAATCATTGATAATCACCTTCTCCACTCTACAGCCCAGTCATTGATAATCCCCTTCCCCACCCTACAGCCCAATCATTGATAATCCCCTTCCTCACCCTACAGCTCAGTCATTGATAATCCCCTTCCCCATCCTACAGCCCAATCATTGATAATCCCCTTCCTCACCCTACAGCCCAATCATTGAAAATCCGCTTCTCCACTCTACAGCCTAGTCATTGATAATCCCCTTCCCCACCCTACAGCCCAATCATTGATAATCCCCTTCCTCACCCTACAGCCCAATCATTGATAATCCCCTTCCCCATCCTACAGCCCAGTCATTGATAACCCCCTATCGAAACCCTACAGCCCAGTCATTGATAATCCCCTTCTCCATCCTACAGCCCAATCATTGATAATCCCCTTCTCCACTCTACAGCCCAGTCATTGATAATCCCCTTCCTCACCCTACAGCCCAGTCATTGATAATCCCCTTCCCCACCATACAGCCCAATCATTGATAATCCCCTTCTCCACTCTGCAGCCCAGTCATTGATAATCCCCTTCCTCACCCTACAGCCCAGTCATTGATAATCCCCTTCCCCACCATACAGCCCAATCATCGATAATCCCCTTCTCCACTCTGCAGCCCAGTCATTGATAATCCCTTTCCCCATCCTACAGCCCAATCATTGATAATCCCCTTCTCCACTCTGCAGCCCAGTCATTGATAATCCCCTTCCTCACCCTACAGCCCAATCATTGATAATCTCCTTCCCCATCCGACAGCCCAGTCATTGATAATCCCCTTGCTCACCCTACAGCCCAATCATTGATAATCCCCTTCCCCACCCTACAGCCCAGTCATTGATAATCCCCTTCCCCACCCTACAGCCCAGTCATTGATAATCCCCTTCCTCACCCTACAGCCCAGTCATTGATAATCCCCTTCCTCACCCTACAGCCCAATCATTGATAATCCCCTTCCCCACCCTACAGCCCAGTCATTGATAATCCCCTTCCCCATCCTACAGCCCAGTCATTGATAATCCCCTTCCTCACCCTACAGCCCAGTCATTGATAATCCCCTTCTCCACTCTGCAGCCCAGTCATTGATAATCCCTTTCCCCATCCTACAGCCCAATCATTGATAATCCCCTTCTCCACTCTGCAGCCCAGTCATTGATAATCCCCTTCCTCACCCTACAGCCCAATCATTGATAATCCCCTTCCTTACCCTACAGCCCAATCATTGATAATCCCCTTCTCCACTCTACAGCCCAGTCATTGATAATCCCCTTCCCCACCCTACAGCCCAATCATTGATAATCCCCTTCCTCACCCTACAGCTCAGTCATTGATAATCCCCTTCCCCATCCTGCAGCCCAATCATTGATAATCCCTTTCCCCATCCTACAGCCTAATCATTGATAATCCCCTTCCCCACCCTACAGCCCAGTCATTGATAATCCCCTTCCCCACCCTACAGCCCAGTCATTGATAATCCCCTTCCCCACCCTACAGCCCTGTCATTGATAATCCCCTTCCTCACGCTACAGCCCAGTCATTGATAATCCCCTTCCTCACGCTACAGCCCAGTCATTGATAATCCCCTTCCCCATCCTACAGCCCAGTCATTAATAATCCCCTTCCTCACCCTACAGCCCAGTCATTGATAATCCCGTTCCTCAACCTACAGCCCAATCATTGATAATCCACTTCCCCACGCTACAGCCCAATCATTGATAATCCACTTCCTCACGCTACAGCCCAATGATTGATAATCCTCTTCCCCACCCTACAGCCCAGTCATTGATAATCCCCTTCCCCACCCTACAGCCCAGTCATTGATAATCCCCTTCCCCACCCTACAACCCAATCATTGATAATCCCCTTCCTCACCCTACAGCCCAGTCATTGATAATCCCGTTCCTCACCCTACAGCCCAATCATTGATAATCCACTTCCCCACCCTACAGCCCAATCATTGATAATCCACTTCCTCACGCTACAGCCCAATGATTGATAATCCCCTTCCCCACCCTACAGCCCAGTCATTGATAATCCCCTTCCCCACCCTACAGCCCAGTCATTGATAATCCCCTTCCCCACCCTACAACCCAATCATTGATAATCCCCTTCCTCACCCTACAGCCCAATCATTGATAATCCCCTTCCTCACCTTACAGCCCAATCATTGATAATCCCCTTCCCCATCCAACAGCCCAATCATTGATAATCCCCTTCCTCACCCTACAGCCCAGTCATTGATAATCCCCTTCCCCATGCTACAGCCCAGTCATTGATAATCCCCTTCCCCACGTTACAGCCCAGTCATTGATAATCCCCTTCCCCACCCTACAGCCCAATCATTGATAATCCCCTTCCTCACCCTACAACCCAGTCATTGATAATCCCCTTCCTCACCCTACAGTAAAATCATTGATAATCCCCTTCCCCACCCTACAGCCCAGTCATTGATAATCCCCTTCCCCACCCTACAGCCCAATCATTGATAATCTCCTTCTCCACTCTGCAGCCCAGTCATTGATAATCCCCTTCCCCACCCTACAGCCCAATCATTGATAATCCCCTTCTCCACTCTGCAGCCCAGTCATTGATAATCCCCTTGCCCACCCTACAGCCCAATCATTGATAATCCCCTTCCTCACCCTACAGCCCAATCATTGATAATCCCCTTCTCCACTCTACAGCCCAGTCATTGATAATCCCCTTCCCCACCCTACAGCCCAATCATTGATAATCCCCTTCCTCACCCTACAGCCCAGTCATTGATAATCCCCTTCCTCACCCTACAACCCAGTCATTGATAATCCCCTTCCTCACCCTACAGCCCAATCATTGATAATCCCCTTCCCCACCCTACAGCCCAGTCATTGATAATCCCCTTCCCCACCCTACAGCCCAGTCATTGATAATCCCCTTCCTCACCCTACAGCCCAGTCATTGATAATCCCCTTCCTCACCCTACAGTAAAATCATTGATAATCCCCTTCCCCACCCTACAGCCCAGTCATTGATAATCCCCTTCCCCACCCTACAGCCCAATCATTGATAATCCTCTTCTCCACTCTACAGCCCAGTCATTGATAATCCCCTTCCCCACCCTACAGCCCAGTCATTGATAATC
Organism: Pristiophorus japonicus; assembly: GCF_044704955.1. Classification (NCBI taxonomy): domain Eukaryota; kingdom Metazoa; phylum Chordata; class Chondrichthyes; family Pristiophoridae; genus Pristiophorus; species Pristiophorus japonicus. Next base: position 56,624 of record NW_027254368.1, read on the forward strand.
CCCTTCCTCACCCTACAGCCCAATTATTGATAATCCCCTTCTCCACTCTACAGCCCAGTCATTCATAATCCCCTTCCTCACCCTACAGCCCAGTCATTGATAATCCCCTTCCCCACCCGACAGCCCAATCATTGATAATCCCCTTCCCCACCCGACAGCCCAATCATTGATAATCCCCTTCTCACCCTACAGCCCAATCATTGATAATCCCCTTCCCCACCCTACAGCCCAATCATTGATAATCCCCTTCCCCATCCTACAGCCCAGTCATTAATAATCCCCTTCCCCACCCTACAGCCCAATCATTGATAATCCCCTTCCTCACGCTACAGCCCAATGATTGATAATCCCCTTCCCCACCCTACAGCCCAGTCATTGATAATCCCCTTCCCCACCCTACAGCCCAGTCATTGATAATCCCCTTCCTCACCCTACAGCCCAGTCATTGATAATCCCCTTCCTCACCCTACAGCCCAATCATTGATAATCCCCTTCCTCACCCTACAGCCCAATCATTGATAATCCCCTTCCCCATCCAACAGCCCAATCATTGATAATCCCCTTCCTCACCCTACAGCCCAATCATTGATAATCCCCTTCCCCACCCTACAGCCCAGTCATTGATAATCCCCTTCCCCACCCTACAGCCCAGTCATTGATAATCCCCTTCCTCACCCTACAGCCCAGTCATTGATAATCCCCTTCCTCACCCTACAGTAAAATCATTGATAATCCCCTTCCCCACCCTACAGCCCAGTCATTGATAATCCCCTTCCCCACCCTACAGCCCAATCATTGATAATCCTCTTCTCCACTCTACAGCCCAGTCATTGATAATCCCCTTCCCCACCCTACAGCCCAGTCATTGATAATCCCCTTCCTCACCCTACAGCCCAATTATTGATAATCCCCTTCTCCACTCTACAGCCCAGTCATTCATAATCCCCTTCCTCACCCTACAGCCCAGTCATTGATAATCCCCTTCCCCACCCTACAGCCCAATCATTGATAATCCCCTTCTCACCCTACAGCCCAATCATTGATAATCCCCTTCCCCATCCTACAGCCCAATTATTGATAATCCCCTTCTCCACTCTACAGCCCAGTCATTGATAATTCTCTTCTCCACTCTACAGCCCAGTCATTGATAATCCCCTTCCCCACCCTACAGCCCAGTCATTGATAATCCCCTTCCTCACCCTACAGCCCAATTATTGATAATCCCCTTCTCCACTCTACAGCCCAGTCATTCATAATCCCCTTCTTCACCCTACAGCCCAGTCATTGATAATCCCCTTCTCACCCTACAGCCCAATCATTGATAATCCCCTTCCCCACCCTGCAGCCCAATCATTGATAATCCCCTTCCCCATCCTACAGCCCAGTCATTAATAATCCCCTTCCTCACCCTACAGCCCATTTATTGATAATCCCGTTCCTCACCCTACAGCCCAATCATTGATAATCCACTTCCCCACCCTACAGCCCAATCATTGATAATCCCCTTCCTCACGCTACAGCCCAATGATTGATAATCCCCTTCCCCACCCTACAGCCCAGTCATTGATAATCCCCTTCCCCACCCTACAGCCCAGTCATTGATAATCCCCTTCCTCACCCTACAGCCCAGTCATTGATAATCCCCTTCCCCATCCAACAGCCCAATCATTGATAATCCCCTTCCTCACCCTACAGCCCAGTCATTGATAATCCCCTTCCCCATGCTACAGCCCAGTCATTGATAATCCCCTTCCCCACGTTACAGCCCAGTCATTGATAATCCCCTTCCCCACCCTACAGCCCAATCATTGATAATCCCCTTCCTCACCCTACAACCCAGTCATTGATAATCCCCTTCCTCACCCTACAGTAAAATCATTGATAATCCCCTTCCCCACCCTACAGCCCAGTCATTGATAATCCCCTTCCCCACCCTACAGCCCAATCATTGATAATCTCCTTCTCCACTCTGCAGCCCAGTCATTGATAATCCCCTTCCCCACCCTACAGCCCAATCATTGATAATCCCCTTCTCCACTCTACAGCCCAGTCATTGATAATCGCCTTGCCCACCCTACAGCCCAATCATTGATAATCCCCTTCCTCACCCTACAGCCCAATCATTGATAATCCCCTTCTCCACTCTACAGCCCAGTCATTGATAATCCCCTTCCCCACCCTACAGCCCAATCATTGATAATCCCCTTCCTCACCCTACAGCCCAGTCATTGATAATCCCCTTCCTCACCCTACAACCCAGTCATTGATAATCCCCTTCCTCACCCTACAGCCCAATCATTGATAATCCCCTTCCCCACCCTACAGCCCAGTCATTGATAATCCCCTTCCCCACCCTACAGCCCAGTCATTGATAATCCCCTTCCTCACCCTACAGCCCAGTCATTGATAATCCCCTTCCTCACCCTACAGTAAAATCATTGATAATCCCCTTCCCCACCCTACAGCCCAGTCATTGATAATCCCCTTCCCCACCCTACAGCCCAATCATTGATAATCTCCTTCTCCACTCTGCAGCCCAGTCATTGATAATCCCCTTCCCCATCCTACAGCCCAGTCATTGATAATCCACTATCGAAACCCGACAGCCCAGTCATTGATAATCCCCTTCCCCATCCTGCAGCCCAGTTATTGATAATCCCCTTCCTTACCCTACAGCCCAATCAATGATAATCCCCTTCTCCACTCTGCAGCCCAGTCATTGATAATCCCCTTCCCCACCCTACAGCCCAATCATTGATAATCCCCTTCCTCACCCGACAGCTCAGTCATTGATAATCCCCTTCCCCATCCTACAGCCCAATCATTGATAATCCCCTTCCTCACCCTACAGCCCAATCATTGATAATCCGCTTCTCCACTCTACAGCCTAGTCATTGATAATCCCCTTCCCCACCCTACAGCCCAATCATTGATAATCTCCTTCCCCATCCTACAGCCCAATCATTGATAATCTCCTTCCCCATCCTACAGCCCAGTCATTGATAATCCCCTTGCTCACCCTACAGCCCAATCATTGATAATCCCCTTCCCCACCCTACAGCCCAGTCATTGATAATCCCCTTCCCCACCCTACAGCCCAGTCATTGATAATCCCCTTCCTCACCCTACAGCCCAGTCATTGATAATCCCCTTCCTCACCCTACAGCCCAATCATTGATAATCCCCTTCCCCACCCTACAGCCCAGTCATTGATAATCCCCTTCCCCATCCTACAGCCCAGTCATTGATAATCCCCTTCCTCACCCTACAGCCCAGTCATTGATAATCCCCTTCCTCACCTTACAGCCCAATCATTGATAATCCCCTTCCCCATCCTACAGCCCAGTCATTGATAATCCCCTATCGAAACCCTACAGCCCAGTCATTGATAATCCCCTTCCCCACCCTACAGCCCAGTCATTGATAATCCCCTTCCCCACCCTACAGCCCAGTCATTGATAATCCCCTTCCCCACCCTACAGCCCTGTCATTGATAATCCCCTTCCTCACGCTACAGCCCAGTCATTGATAATCCCCTTCCTCACGCTACAGCCCAGTCATTGATAATCCCCTTCCCCATCCTACAGCCCAGTCATTAATAATCCCCTTCCTCACCCTACAGCCCAGTCATTGATAATCCCGTTCCTCACCCTACAGCCCAATCATTGATAATCCACTTCCCCACCCTACAGCCCAATCATTGATAATCCACTTCCTCACGCTACAGCCCAATGATTGATAATCCCCTTCCCCACCCTACAGCCCAGTCATTGATAATCCCCTTCCCCACCCTACAGCCCAGTCATTGATAATCCCCTTCCCCACCCTACAACCCAATCATTGATAATCCCCTTCCTCACCCTACAGCCCAGTCATTGATAATCCCCTTCCTCACCCTACAGCCCAGTCATTGATAATCCCCTTCCTCACCCTACAGCCCAATCATTGATAATCCCCTTCCTCACCTTACAGCCCAATCATTGATAATCCCCTTCCCCATCCAACAGCCCAATCATTGATAATCCCCTTCCTCACCCTACAGCCCAGTCATTGATAATCCCCTTCCCCATGCTACAGCCCAGTCATTGATAATCCCCTTCCCCACGTTACAGCCCAGTCATTGATAATCCCCTTCCCCACCCTACAACCCAGTCATTGATAATCCCCTTCCTCACCCTACAGTAAAATCATTGATAATCCCCTTCCCCACCCTACAGCCCAGTCATTGATAATCCCCTTCCCCACCCTACAGCCCAATCATTGATAATCCCCTTCCCCACGTTACAGCCCAATCATTGATAATCCCCTTCCTCACCCTACAACCCAGTCATTGATAATCCCCTTCCTCACCCTACAGTAAAATCATTGATAATCCCCTTCCCCACCCTACAGCCCAGTCATTGATAATCCCCTTCCCCACCCTACAGCCCAATCATTGATAATCTCCTTCTCCACTCTGCAGCCCAGTCATTGATAATCCCCTTCCCCACCCTACAGCCCAGTCATTGATAATCCCCTTCCCCACCCTACAGCCCAATCATTGATAATCTCCTTCTCCACTCTGCAGCCCAGTCATTGATAATCCCCTTCCCCATCCTACAGCCCAGTCATTGATAATCCACTATCGAAACCCGACAGCCCAGTCATTGATAATCCCCTTCCCCATCCTGCAGCCCAGTTATTGATAATCCCCTTCCTTACCCTGCAGCCCAATCAATGATAATCCCCTTCTCCACTCTGCAGCCCAGTCATTGATAATCCCCTTCCCCACCCTACAGCCCAATCATTGATAATCCCCTTCCTCACCCGACAGCTCAGTCATTGATAATCCCCTTCCCCATCCTACAGCCCAATCATTGATAATCCCCTTCCTCACGCTACAGCCCAATCATTGATAATCTCCTTCCCCATCCTACAGCCCAATCATTGATAATCCCCTTGCTCACCCTACAGCCCAATCATTGATAATCCCCTTCCCCACCCTACAGCCCAGTCATTGATAATCCCCTTCCCCACCCTACAGCCCAGTCATTGATAATCCCCTTCCTCACCCTACAGCCCAGTCATTGATAATCCCCTTCCTCACCCTACAGCCCAATCATTGATAATCCCCTTCCCCACCCTACAGCCCAGTCATTGATAATCCCCTTCCCCATCCTACAGCCCAGTCATTGATAATCCCCTTCCTCACCCTACAGCCCAATCATTGATAATCCCCTTCCCCACCCTACAGCCCAGTCATTGATAATCCCCTATCGAAACCCTACAGCCCAGTCATTGATAATCCCCTTCCCCATCCTACAGCCCAGTTATTGATAATCCCCTTCCTCACCCTACAGCCCAATCATTGATAATCCCCTTCCTCACCTTACAGCCCAATCATTGATAATCCCCTTGCCCACCCTACAGCCCAATCATTGATAATCCCCTTCCTCACCCTACAGCCCAATCATTGATAATCCCCTTCTCCACTCTACAGCCCAGTCATTGATAATCCCCTTCCCCACCCTACAGCCCAATCATTGATAATCCCCTTCCTCACCCTACAGCCCAGTCATTGATAATCCCCTTCCTCACCCTACAACCCAGTCATTGATAATCCCCTTCCTCACCCTACAGCCCAATCATTGATAATCCCCTTCCCCACCCTACAGCCCAGTCATTGATAATCCCCTTCCCCACCCTACAGCCCAGTCATTGATAATCCCCTTCTTCACCCTACAGCCCAGTCATTGATAATCCCCTTCCTCACCCTACAGTAAAATCATTGATAATCCCCTTCCCCACCCTACAGCCCAGTCATTGATAATCCCCTTCCCCACCCTACAGCCCAATCATTGATAATCTCCTTCTCCACTCTGCAGCCCAGTCATTGATAATCCCCTTCCCCATCCTACAGCCCAGTCATTGATAATCCACTATCGAAACCCTACAGCCCAGTCATTGATAATCCCCTTCCCCATCCTGCAGCCCAGTTATTGATAATCCCCTTCCTTACCCTACAGCCCAATCAATGATAATCCCCTTCTCCACTCTGCAGCCCAGTCATTGATAATCCCCTTCCCCACCCTACAGCTCAGTCATTGATAATCCCCTTCCTCACCCGACAGCTCAGTCATTGATAATCCCCTTCCCCATCCTACAGCCCAATCATTGATAATCCCATTCCTCACGCTACAGCCCAATCATTGATAATCTCCTTCCCCATCCTACAGCCCAGTCATTGATAATCCCCTTGCTCACCCTACAGCCCAATCATTGATAATCCCCTTCCCCACCCTACAGCCCAGTCATTGATAATCCCCTTCCCCACCCTACAGCCCAGTCATTGATAATCCCCTTCCTCACCCTACAGCCCAGTCATTGATAATCCCCTTCCTCACCCTACAGCCCAATCATTGATAATCCCCTTCCCCACCCTACAGCCCAGTCATTGATAATCCCCTTCCCCATCCTACAGCCCAGTCATTGATAATCCCCTTCCTCACCCTACAGCCCAGTCATTGATAATCCCCTTCCTCACCCTAAAGCCCAATCATTGATAATCCCCTTCTCCATCCTACAGCCCAGTCATTGATAATCCCCTTCCCCAATCATTGATAATCCCTTTCCCCATCCTACAGCCTAATCATTGATAATCCCCTTCCCCACCCTACAGCCCAGTCATTGATAATCCCCTTCCCCACCCTACAGCCCAGTCATTGATAATCCCCTTCCCCACCCGACAGCCCTGTCATTGATAATCCCCTTCCTCACGCTACAGCCCAGTCATTGATAATCCCCTTCCTCACGCTACAGCCCAGTCATTGATAATCCCCTTCCTCAAGCTACAACCCAGTCATTGATAATCCCCTTCCCCATCCTACAGCCCAGTCATTGATAATCCCCTTCCTCACCCTACAGCCCAGTCATTGATAATCCCCTTCCTCACCCTACAGCCCAATCATTGATAATCCCCTTCCCCACCCTACAGCCCAATCATTGATAATCCCCTTCCCCACCCTACAGCCCAGTCATTGATAATCCCCTTCCAAACCCTACAGCCCAATCATTGATAATCCCCTTCTCCACCATACAGCCCAATCATTGATAATCCCCTTCTCCACTCTGCAGCCCAGTCATTGATAATCCCCTTCCTTACCCTACAGCCCAATCATTGATAATCCCCTTCCTCACCCTACAGCCCAGTCATTGATAATCCCCTTCCTCACCCTACAGCCCAATCATTGATAATCCCCTTCCCCACCCTACAGCCCAATCATTGATAATCCCCTTCCCCACCCTACAGCCCAGTCATTGATAATCCCCTTCCTCACCCTACAGCCCAGTCATTGATAATCCCTTTCCCCACCATACAGCCCAATCATTGATAATCCCCTTCTCCACTCTACAGCCCAATCATTGATAATCCCCTTCCTTACCCTACAGGCCAATCATTGATAATCCCCTTCCTCACCCTACAGCTCAGTCATTGATAATCCCCTTCCCCATCCTACAGCCCAATCATTGATAATCCCTTTCCCCATCCTACAGCCCAATCATTGATAATCCCCTTCTCCACTCTACAGCCCAGTCATTGATAATCCCCTTCCTTACCCTACAGCCCAATCATTGATAATCCCCTTCCTCACCCTACAGCCCAATCATTGATAATTCCCTTCCTCACCCTACAGCCCAATCATTGATAATCCCCTTCTCCACTCTACAGCCCAGTCATTGATAATCCCCTTCCCCACCCTACAGCCCAATCATTGATAATCCCCTTCCTCACCCTACAGCTCAGTCATTGATAATCCCCTTCCCCATCCTACAGCCCAATCATTGATAATCCCTTTCCCCATCCTACAGCCCAATCATTGATAATCCCCTTCTCCACTCTACAGCCCAGTCATTGATAATCCCCTTCCTCACCCTGCAGCCCAGTCACTGATAATCCCCTTCCTCACCCTACAGCCCAATCATTGATAATCCCCTTCCTCACCCTACAGCCCAATCATTGATAATCCCCTTCTCCACTCTACAGCCCAGTCATTGATAATCCCCTTCCCCACCCTACAGCCCAATCATTGATAATCCCCTTCCTCACGCTACAGCCCAGTCATTGATAATCCCCTTCCTCACGCTACAGCCCAGTCATTGATAATCCCCTTCCTCACGCTACAGCCCAGTCATTGATAATCCCCTTCCTCACGCTACAGCCCAGTCATTGATAATCCCCTTCCTCACGCTACAACCCAGTCATTGATAATCCCCTTCTCCACTCTACAGCCCAATCATTGATAATCCCCTTCCCCATCCTACAGCCCAGTCATTGATAATCCCCTATCGAAACCCTACAGCCCAGTCATTGATAATCCCCTTCCCCATCCTACAGCCCAGTTATTGATAATCCCCTTCCCCACCCTACAGCCCAGTCATTGATAATCCCCTTCCCCAGCCTACAGCCCAGTCATTGATAATCCCCTTCCCCACCCTACAGCCCAGTCATTGATAATCCCCTTCCACACCCTACAGCCCAATCATTGATAATCCCATTCTCCACTCTACAGCCCAGTCATTGATAATCCCCTTCCTCACCCTACAGCCCAGTCATTGATAATCCCCTTCCCCACCATACAGCCCAATCATTGATAATCCCCTTCTCCACTCTGCAGCCCAGTCATTGATAATCCCCTTCCTCACCCTACAGCCCAGTCATTGATCATCCCCTTCCCCACCATACAGCCCAATCATTGATAATCCCCTTCTCCACTCTGCAGCCCAGTCATTGATAATCCCTTTCCCCATCCTACAGCCCAATCATTGATAATCCCCTTCTCCACTCTACAGCCCAATCATTGATAATCGCCTTCCTTACCCTGCAGCCCAATCATTGATAATCCCTTTCCCCATCCTACAGCCCAGTCATTGATAATCCCCTTCCCCACCCTACAGCCCAATCATTGATAATCCCCTTCCTCACCCTACAGCCCAATCATTGATAATCCCCTTCCTCACCCTACAGTCCAATTATTGATAATCCCGTTCCTCACCCTACAGCCCAATCATTGATAATCCCCTTCCTCACCCTACAGCCTAATCATTGATAATCCCCTTCCCCACCCTGCAGCCCAGTCATTGATAATCCCCTTCCCCACCCTACAGCCCTGTCATTGATAATCCCCTTCCTCACGCTACAGCCCAGTCATTTATAATCCCCTTCCTCACGCTACAGCCCAGTCATTGATAATCCCCTTCCTCACGCTACAGCCCAGTCATTGATAATCCCCTTCCTCACGCTACAACCCAGTCATTGATCATCCCCTTTCCCACCCTACAGCCCAGTCATTGATAATCCCCTTCCCCACCCTACAGCCCAGTCATTAATAATCCCCTTCCCCATCCTACAGTCCAATCATTGATAATCCCCTTCCTCACGCTACAGCCCAGTCATTGATAATCCCCTTCCCCACCCTACAGCCCAGTCATTGATAATCCCCTTCCTCACCCTACAGTCCAATTATTGATAATCCCGTTCCTCACCCTACAGCCCAATCATTGATAATCCCCTTCCTCACCCTACAGCCTAATCATTGATAATCCCCTTCCCCACCCTACAGCCCAGTCATTGATAATCCCCTTCCTCACCCTACAGCCCAGTCATTGATAATCCCCTTCCCCACCCTACAGCCCTGTCATTGATAATCCCCTTCCTCACGCTACAGCCCAGTCATTGATAATCCCCTTCCTCACGCTACAGCCCAGTCATTGATAATCCCCTTCCTCACGCTACAGCCCAGTCATTGATAATCCCCTTCCTCACGCTACAGCCCAGTCATTGATAATCCCCTTCCCCACCCTACAGCCCAGTCATTAATAATCCCCTTCCCCATCCTACAGTCCAATCATTGATAATCCCCTTCCTCACGCTACAGCCCAGTCATTGATAATCCCCTTCCCCACCCTACAGCCCAGTCATTGATAATCCCCTTCCCCACCCTGCAGCCCAATCATTGATAATCCCCTTCCTCACCCTACAGCCCAGTCATTGATAATCCCCTTCCTCACCCTACAGCCCAATCATTGATAATCCCCTCCCCCCCCCCCACTACCCAAAACACGGTAACAACATCCCCCCCAGTGCCCAAAACACGGCAACACACACACACACACCCCATGTGCCCAATGTCCGTGTGTGAACCTCGACAGTGAGTGTCGACAGCTATTATTAGGAGCATAGGAATAGGAATAGGCCATTCAGCCCCTTGAGCCTGTTCCGCCATTCAATTAGATCAGTATTTTAACTCCGTCTACCTGCCTTGGTTCCATCGCCATTAATACCCTTGCCTAAGGAAATCTATCTATCTCAGTTTTGGAATTTTCAATTGGCCCCCAGCCTCCGTTTTATGGGGAACAGAGTTCCAGATTTCCACTAGGCTTTAAGAGCATAAGAAATAGGAGCAGGAATGGGTTAAACAGTCCCTCGAGCCTGCTCCACCATTCAATAAGATCATGGCTGATGGGATGGCAGGACTTACATATGAAGAAAGACTGGATCAACTAGGCTTATATTCACTGGAATTTAGAAGAATGAGAGGCGATCTTATAGAAACATATAAAATTCTGACGGGACTGGACAGGTCAAATGCAGGAAGAATGTTCCCGATGTTGGAGAAGTTCAGAACCAGGGTTCACAGTCTAAGGATAAGGGGTAAGCCTATAGGACCGAGATGAGGAGAAACTTCTTCACTCAGAGAATTGTGAACCTGTGGAATTCTCTACCACAGAAAGTTGTTGAGGCCAGTTCGTTCGATATATTCAAAAGGGAGTTTGATGTGGCTCTTACAGCTAAAGGGATTGAGGGGTATGGAGAGAAAGCAGGAATGGAATACTGAAGTTGCATGATCAGCCATGATCATATTGAATGGTGGTGCAGACTCAAAGGGCCGAATGGCGACTCCTGCTCCTACTTTCTATGTTTCTATGTTTCTACCTCAGCTCCACTTTCCCGCACTATCCCCGTATCCCTTGATTTCTTTAGTGTCCAAACATCTATCGATCTCAGCCCTGAATACACTCAACGACTGAGCATCCACAGCTCTTTGGGGCAGAGAATTCCAAAGATTCACAACCCTTTGAGTGAAGACATTTCTCCTCATCTCAGTCCTAAATGGCCGTCCGTTATCCTGAGACTGTGACCCCTAGTTCCAGACTCTCCAACAAAGAGAAACAGCCAATCAGCATTTGTGTGAGGAAGTGCTTCCTGACATCACCCTGAACGGCCTGGCTCTGATTTTAAGGTTGTGACCCCTTGTTGTGGACTCCCTCACCAGAGGAAATAGTTTCTCTCCATCCACCCTATCAACTGCTTTAATCTTAAACACCTCAATTAGATCAACACTTAATCTTCTATATTTGTCATAATTTACAAACGTCATCACTAAGTACAGGACCATGGAATCACTGAAGTTTATAGCATTGAAGGAGGCCATTCAGCCCATCGTGTCTGTGCCGGCCGACAAAGAGCTATCCAGCCTAATCCCACTTTTCAGCTCTTGGTCCGTGGCCTTGTAGGTCACGGCACTTCAAATGCATATCCAAGTTTGTTTTAAATGCTATGAGTGTTTCTGCCTCTACCACCCTTTCAGGCGGCGAGTTCCAGACCCCCACCACCCTCTGGGTGAAGAGCTTTCCCCTCTAAACCTCCTACCACTTTAAATCTATGCCCCTGGTTGTTGACCCTCTGCTAAGGGGAATAGGTCCTTCCTATCCACTCTATCCAGGCCCCTCATAATTTAATACACCTCAATTAGGTCTCCTCTCTCAACCACCTCCCTTCCAAAAAAAAACCCAGCCTATCCAATCTTTCCTCATAGCTAAAATTCTCCAGTCCAGGCAACATCCTCCAAAGCACTTATCGTTTTGAAAATTATTGCGTGTAGAGGCCTATAAAAAGGCCCAGCGTCCGTGAATCGTCGGGAGTTCGTGGTGCATCGGCGAGAGGCTCGGGAGGTGTGTGGGGAGGCAGCGCTTGTGCAGCTACAGGGAGGCAAAAAAGTAGAAAGAAATCGAAAGGTGATGTCACAGCCAAAGGGGTAAGTGATTGGCTGGTGATTGGTAAGTAATTTTTTTTTCTTTATCAGTAAGTAATCTTTTAACATTGTTGTTGCTCAATTAAGTTAATCTAAGGATTAAGTCATGGCAGGAGAGCTCGGACACGTGTTATGCTCCTCCTGTACTATGTGGGAACTCTGACGCTTCCAGTGTCCCTGACGACTACGTGTGCGGGAAGTGCATCTACCTGCAGCTCCTGATGGACCGCATTGCGGCACTGGAGCTGCGGGTGGATGAACTCTGGAGCATCCACGATGCTGAGAATGGCGTGAATAGCATGTTTAGCGAGTTGGTCACACCGCAGGTAAAGGGTACACAGCCAGATAGGGAACGGGTGACCAACAGGAAGAGCAGTGCAAGGAAGGTAGTGCAGGGGTCCCCTGCGGTCATCCCCCTGCAAAACAGATACACCGCTTTGGGTGCTGTTGAGGGGGATGACTCATCAGGGAAAGGCAAGTTCATGGCACTGTGGGTGGCTCTGCTGCAGAGGAGCGCAGGAAAAAGAGTGGGAGAGCAATAGTGATAGGGGATTCAATTGTAAGGGGAATAGATAGGCGTTTCTGCGGCTGCAACCGAGACTCCAGGATGGTATGTTGCCTCCCTGGTGCAAGGGTCAAGGATGTCTCGAAGCGGGTGCAGGACATTCTGAAAAGGGAGGGTGAACAGCCAGTTGTCGTGGTGCATATAGGTACCAACGATATAGGTAAAAGACGGGATGAGGTCCTATGAGACGAATTTAGGGAGCTAGGAGCTAAATTAAAAAGTAGGACCTCAAAAGTCGTAATCTCAGGATTGCTACCAGTGCCACGTGCTCGTCAGAGTAGGAATTGCAGGATAGCTCAGATGAATACGTGGCTTGAGGAGTGAAGGGAGAGATTCAAATTCCTGGGACATTGGAACCGGTTCTGGGGGAGGTGGGACCAGTACAAACCGGACGGTCTGCACCTGGGCAGGACCGGAACCAATGTCCGAGGGGGAGTGTTTGCTCGTGCTGTTGGGGAGGAGTTAAACTAATATGGCAGGGGGATGGGAACCTATGCAGGGAGACAGAGGAAAATAAAAGGGAGACAGAGGCAAAAGATAGAAAGAAGAATAATAAAAGTGGAGGGCAGAGAAATCCAAGGCAAAAAACAAAAGGGCCACATTACAGCAAAATTCTAAAGGGGCAAAGTGTGTTAAAAAGACAAGCCTGAAGGCTCTATACCTCAATGCGAGGAGTATTCGGAATAAGGTGGACGAATTAACTGTGCAGATAGCAGTTAACGGATATGATGTAATTGGCATCACAGAGACATGGCTCCAGGGTGACCAAGGCTAGGAACTCAACATCCAGGGGTATTCAACATTTAGGAAGGATAGACAGAAAGGAAAAGGAGGTGGGGTGGCGTTGCTGGTTAAAGAGGAAATTAATGCAATAGTAAGGAAGGACATTGGCTTGGATGATGTGGAATCGGTATGGGTGGAGCTACGGAATACCAAAGGGCACAAAACGCTGGTGGGAGTTGTGTACAGGCCACGAACCATTAGTAGTGAGGTTGGCGACAGCATCAAACAAGAAATAAGGGATGTGTGCAATAAAGATACAGCAGTTATCATGGGCGACTTTAATTTACATATAGATTGGGCTAACCAAACTGCTAGCAATGCGGTGGAGGAGGATTTCCTGGAGTGTACTAGGGATAGTTTTATTGACCAATCTGTCAAGGAACCAACTCGAGAGCAGGCCATCCTGGACTGGGTGATGTGTTATGAGAAGGGACTAATTAGCGATCTTGTTGTGCGAGGCCCCTTGGGGAAGAGTGACCATAATATGGTAGAATTCTTTATTAAGATGGAGAGTGACACAGTTAATTCAGAGACTAGGGTCCTGAACTTAAGGAAAGCTAACTTCGATGGCATGAGGCGTGAATTGGCTAGAATAGACTGGCAAATGATACTTAAAGGGTTGACGGTGGATAGGCAATGGCAAACATTTATAGATACATGGATGAACTTCAACAATTGTACATCCCTGTCTGGAATAAAAATAAAACGGGGAAGGTGGCTCAACTTTGGCAAACAAGGGAAATTAAGGATAGTATTAGATCCAAGGAAGAGACATATCAATTGGCCAGAAAAAGTAGCAAACCTTAGAACTGGGAGAAATTTAAAATTCAGCAGAGGAGGACAAAGGGTTTAATTAGGAGGGGGACAATAGAGTACGAGAGGAAGCTTGCCGGGAACATAAAAACTGACTGCAAAAGCTTCTATAGATATGTGAAGAGAAAAAGATTAGTGAAGACAAACGTAGGTCCCTTGCAGTCGGACTCAGGTGAATTTATAATAGGGAACAAAGAAATGGCAGACCAATTGAACAAATCCTTTAGTTCTGTCTTCACGAAGGAAGACACAAATAACCTTCTGGATGTACTAGGGGATCAAGGGTCTAGTGAGGAGGAGGAACTGAAAGATATCCTTATTATGCGGGAAATTGTGTTGCGGAAATTGATGGGATTGAAGGCCGATAAATCCCCGGGGCCTGATTGTCTGCATCCCAGAGTACTTAAGGAAGTGGCCCTAGAAATAATGGATGCATTGGTGATTATTTTCCAACAGTCTATCGACTCTGGATCAGTTCCTATGGACTGGAGGGGAGATAATGTAACACCACTTTTTAAAAAAGGAGGGAGAGAAAACAGGTAATTATAAGCCGGTTAGCCTGACATCAGTAGTAGGAAAAATGTTGGAATCAATTATTGAGGATGAAATAGCAGCGCATTTGGAAAGCAGCGACAGGATCGGTCCAAGTCAGCATGGATTTATGAAAGGGAAATCATGCTTGACAAATCTTCTGGAATTTTTTGAGGATGTAACTACTAGAGTGGACAAGGGAGAACCAGTGCATGTGGTGTATTTAGACTTTCAAAATGCCTTTGATAAGGTCCCACATAAGAGATTGATGTGCAAAATCAAAGCACATGGTATTGGGGGCAATGTACTGGCGTGGATAGAGAATTGGTTGGCAGACAGGATGCAGAGTCGGGATAAACGGGTCCTTTTCGGAATGGGAGCCAGTGACTAGTGGAGTGCCGCAGGGCTCAGTGCTGGGACCCCAGCTCTTTACAATATACATAAATGATTTGGATGAAGGAATTCAGTGTAATATCTCCAAGTTTTCAGATGACACTAAACTGGGTGGTAGTGTGAGCTGTGAGGAGGATGCTAAGAGGCTGCAGGGTGATTTGGACAGGTTAGGTGAGTGGGCAAATGCATGGCAGATGCAGTATAATGTGGATAAATGTGAGGTTATTCACTTTGGTGGCAAAAACACAAAGGCAGATTATCATCTGAATGGTGGCAGATTAGGAAAAGGGGAAGTGCAATGGGACCTGGGTGTCATGGTTCATCAGTCATTGAAAGTTGGCATGCAGGTACAGCAGGCAGTAAAGAAGGCAAATGGTATGTGGCCTTCATAGCTAGGGGATTTGAGTATAGGAGCAGGGAGGTCTTACTGCAATTGTACAGGGCCTTGGTGAGGTCTCACCTGGAATATTGTGTTCAGTTTTGGTCTCCTAATCTGAGTAAGGACGTTCTTGCTATTGAGGGAGTACAGCGAAGGTCCACCAGACTGATTTCAGGGATGGCAGGACTGACATATGAGGAGAGACTGGCTCAACTGGGACTTTATACACTGGAGTTGAGAAGGATGAGAGGGGATCTCATAGAAACGTGTAAGATTCTGACGGGACGGGACAGGTTAGATGCGGGAAGAACGTTCCCGATGTTGGGGAAGTCCAGAACCAGGGGATACAGTCTAAGGATAAGGGGTAGGCCATTTAGGACTTAGATGAGGAGAAACTTCTTCACTCAGAGTTGTTAACCTGTGGAATTCTCTACCGCAGAGAGTTGTTGATGCCAGTTCATTGGATATATTCAAGAGGGAGATAGATATGGCCCTTACGGCTAAAGGGATCAAGGGGTATAGAGAGAAAGCAGGAAAGAGGTACTGAGGTGAATGATCAGCCATGATCTTATTGAATGGTGGTGCAGGCTCGAAGGGCCGAATGGCCGACTCCTGCACCTATTTTCTGTTATTATTGATGAACTTTTCAAAAGTGTGGTGCCCAGAATTGAGCCCAACCCTCAATATCTGAGGTCGAACTAGTGACTGATAAAGGTTGACCATAATGAGCTTGTTGTTGTGCTCTATACTGCTATTAATACTTTAACAGATTGATCAGCTGATCCTGCCCCTCACAGATTTGTGGTCACCTTTAAATTGGACCATTTGGTTTAGAATGCCTCCCATTTCTCTCCTGCTTCCAGAATGCATTTAGTGGGGTGTCCCTGGGAGCCTGAGGCCCTGTCCCCACGGGCGGGCGGGACAACCCCGGGCTCAGCCTCTGGCCTGTTATTTTTTTTTGAAATTCGTAGCCAATCGTTCCAATTCTTTGTCAAATCACAAACGCCAGAGGTCACCTTGCACACATCAAGGATCACTCTGCGCCAATGCTCTTAGCCAAAAGGCCTAGAGCCACTGCACCGTTCCTGGAAGTACTGCAATACCAGGTTCGTGCCATGGAGGTGGATGGGTCAGGTCCCCCACACACCTCCGTGGAGGTGGATGGGTCAAGCCACCCCACCCACCTCCTGGGCCCGATACCAGGTGTTTATGTCACTCACCAGCCCCACTCGCGGCTCCAATTCCTGCCCCGCGCCGACAACCCACCGTCTCGTGTCCCGCATCATCCGGGCTCCACCAACTGTCGCCGTCGCCGCCGCCGCCCGCGCACGCTCAGTGTGGGAGATCCGGGCTCAGCCCCGCCCACTGGGGGGGGGGGGGATGGTGGACGCAAGCTCCGCCCCTCGCACACTCCAATTGCTTGGAGGACCAATCGCCTGCTCGGTCCTCCAACCCCGCCCCCTGCTCTTCCTATTGGCCCGGAGCTGCCGTCAATCACCCGGGCAGCGTGAGTTGAGCATGCGCGGTGGGGCGGCTGTGTCTGAGGCAGCGGCTGAGAGATGGGCGGAGGGAGGGAGCGGGTTAATAAACCCCGGGGGGCCGCGGGCTTCACACACACCGAGTGCGGGCCCAGGCCCCGCCGTCCCGCCCGAGAGACAACACTCCGCATTATCCGCCTCACACACACCCGCTGTGGGCCTCCGGCCTTTCCCCGGGCGGGGGGCAGCTGCGGGGCTTTCTCCCGGTGACAGGCCCCCCCCCCGGGGGGACAGAATGTTGTGCAGGATCTAGAATTGTCTATTCTGTATCTCTATCCTGTATTTAAAGTAACAATGTTTGTAAGCACCATTTATTTGCCGGGTATTAGAAGGGGAGGATCTGCAGCTGGGAAACTCAATCCAAACATCGCCTCAAGATTTGACAGATTCCCGGATTGATCAGGATCACCTTCTCATCAGCCTTTGTAAAAACACCAATCACAGCTGAGAGAAACAGGACACATGTTGTGTGTGTGGATACACCTTCAACCAATCGTTCAGTCTGTGAGACCCGTGCACCCACCTGACTCAACACTGTAAATGTGGGCACAGTGGGAATGGATGGTGTTGTACATGGAAAGTGATTCAGTCGCTCATCTCACCAACTGACATTCGAGGAGTTAGATAACAGACTTTCTCCTGTGAATATAGAGCTGGATTATTGGGCCGTGACGTGTTTACTTATTCATCTTGTTGACTCTAAACCTTTGCCAATTATTTGATGTGATTGGTTTACATGTACGTATTTTTAAAAATATGTTTGCTGAGTGGATTCAAATACAAATTGAAACCAGGTTTGCAGGCTTGATGCTCCATTCACACATCGAAGGTGAGAGAGATGCTGTGGGGCACATGCTCAGTCCAGTATCTGAAGGTGATTAACAGACTGGGTTTTATGTTTAGTGATCCTTGGCGTGTGACCAACACCTTCCCTGGATACCAAGGCTAGGAGATCAACTCTGGAAGGTATGGGAAACTGGGACTTGCCCCTGAGAGTAACCAAAGGTATAAGAACTAAAATAATCCAAAGTTAGAAAGGAGAAAAGGCCCAAAATGGAGCAGTCAGTAATAGGATGTCAATTAGTCTCTTCTTATTTTGGAGTCATCAAATATTGACACACTCTGTTATTTGAAATATCAAAATATTAAACTCCAGCCCAGTTATAGGGGTTATTAACATCAGCAGAAACAATCCCCAACTGACAGAATGAACACGATTCAGTTAGGATGTGATTAACAGCAGCAATAACAGTAGAATCCAATCCCTGCAGTCACTTGTGAACTCGCCGGTGTCTCAGCAGGTCAGATGAATGAGTGAATCCCTTCCCACACTCAGAGCAGGTGAACAGTCTCTCCCCAGTGTGATTGTGACGATGCATTTCCAGCTTACAAGGTTGGGTTCAGTTCTGCAACCACTGTGCGCAGAGTGAGAATAAACTCAATGAGCTGCTGATTTTTCGACTGGGTCTTCTGTGCTGGCCCAATAGGGTGAGCCCGGGCTGGCCCAACAAGGTGAGCCCAGGCTGGCCCAATGGGGTGATGTAATGACCAGAACTGTGTGAGTACTCCAGTTGTGTCCTAACTAGTGTTTTACACAGTTCTAGCATAACCTCCAGAGGGAGATGGGAGTCTGTAACTTATTGCCTGAAAGAATAGTAGAGGCAGAAACCCTCATCGCATTTAAAAAAGTGCTTGGATATGCACTGGAAGTGCGTTAACCTACAGGACTACGGACCAAGAGCTGGAAAGTGTGATTAGGCTGGATAGCTTTTTTCGGCTGCACAGACACGATGGGCCTAGTGGCCTCGTTCTGTTTTGTAAACTGCTATGATTCCATGTCACCAATCCTCTCCTGTCTGATATAAACCAACCCCACAGTCACTGACACCAATCCCCTCCTGTCTGATATAATGTTGTGAAAGACAGTGGAACGCCAGAAGATTGGGAATTTTTTAGAAACCAGCAAAGGATTACAAAAAAATGATAATGACAGAGAAGATAGCATATGAGAGCAAACTAGCAAGAAATATAAAAATAGACAGTAAGAGCTTCTATGGGTATATAAAAAGGAAATGAGTAGCTAAAGTAAATGTTGGTCCCTTAGAGGATGAGACTGAAGAATTAATAACGGGAAACACGGAAATGGCAGAGATTTTGAACAAATATTTTGTATTGTTCTTCACGGTAGAGGACACTAAAAACATCCCAACAGTTGATAATCAAGGAGCTATTGCGGTGGTGAGGGGGGACTTAAAACAGTCACTATCACTAGAGATAAAGTACTCAGCAAACAAATGGGACTAAAGGTGGACAAATCCCCCAGACCTGATGGCATGCATCCTAAGGTCTTAAAAGAAGTGGCTGCAGAGATAGTGGATGCACTGGTTGTAATCTACCAAAATTCCCTGAATTCTGGAGAGGTCCCAACAGACTGGAAAACTGCCAATGTAACACCCCTATTCAAGTAATGAGGGAGGCAGAGGGCAGGAAACCATAGACCAGTTAGCCTACCATCGGTCATTGGGAAAATACTGGAATGCATCATTAAGGAATTAGTAGGACATTTAGAAAATCATGTTGCAGTCAAGCAGAGTCAGCATGGATTTATGAAAGGGAAATCATGGTTAATAAATTTGCTGGAGTTGCTTGGTGATTAAATGAGCAGAGTGCATAAAGGAATACCAGTTGAAGTTGTATATTTGCATTTCCAAAAAGCATTCGATAAGGTACCACACAAAAGGTTACTGCACAAGCTAAGAGCTCACGGGGTTGAGGGTAATATATCAGATTGGATAGAGGATTGGCTAAGTAACAGAAAACAGAGAGTCGGTATAAATGGGTCGTTTTCTGGTTGGCAAACTGTAACTAGTGGGGTGCTGCAGGGATCAGTGCTGGGACCTCAACTATTTACAATTTATATTAATGACTTGGATGAAGGGACCAAGTGTAACACAGTCAAATTTGCTGATGATACAAAAATAGATAGCAAACCAAGCAGTGAGGAGGATGCAAAGAATCTACAAAGGGATATCGATAGGATAATGAGGTACCAACATATAGGTAAAAAATGGGATGATGTCCAACAAGCTGAATTTAGGGAGCTAGGAGTTAAATTAAAAAGTAGGACCTCAAAGATAGTAATCTCAGGATTGTTACCAGTGCCACGTGCTAGTCAGAGTAGAAATAGCAGGATAGTTAAGATGAATACATTTCTTGAGGAATGGTGCAAGAGGGAGGGATTCAAATTCCTGGGATATTGGAACCGGTTCTCGGGGAGGTGGGACCAGTGCAAACAGTCTGCACCTGGCAGGACCGGAACCGATGTCCGAGGGGGAGTGTTTGCTCGTGCTGTTGGGGAGAGTTTAAACTAATACAGCAGGGGGATGGGAATCTTTGCAGGGAGACAGAGGAAATTAAAATGGGGGAGAAGCGAAAGGTAGAAAGGAGATAAGGAAAAGTGGAGAGCAGAGACATCAAAGGCAAAATTCAAAAAGGGCCACATTACAACATAATACTAAAAGAACAAAGAGTGTTAAAAAAAACAAGCCTGAAGGATCTGTGTCTCAATGCGAGGAGCATTCATAATAAGGCGCAGTTAGCTGTTAATGGATATAATGTAATTGGGATGGCGGAGACATGGCTCCAGGGTGATCAAGGCTGGTAACTCAACATCCAGGGGTATTCAATATTCAGGAAGGATAGACAGAAAGGAAAAGGAGATGGGGTAGTGTTACTGGTTAAAGAGAAGATTAATGCAATAGTAAGGAATGACATTAGCTTGGATGATGTGGAATCTGTATGGGTAGGGCTGTAGAACATCAAAGGACAGAAAAGGCGTACAGACCACCAAGCTGTAGTTGTGAGTTTGGAGATGGCATCAAACAGGAAATTAGGGATGCATGCAATAAAGGTACGGCAGTTATCATGGGTGACTTTAATCTACATATAGAGTGGGCTAACCAAACTGGTAGCAATACGGTGGAGGAGGATTGCCTGGAGTGTGAGAGGGATGGTTTTCTCGACCAATATGCCAAGGAACCAACTAAAGAGCTGGCCATCCTAGACTGGAGGTTGTGTAATGAGGGAGGATTAATTAGCAATCTTGTTGTGCGAGGCCCCTTGGGGAAGAGTGACCATAATATGGTAAAATTATTCCTTAAGATGGAGAGTGACACAGTTAATTCAGAGACTAGGGTCCTGAACTTAAAGAAAGGTAACTTCGATGGTATGAGACGTGAATTGGTGAGGATAGACTGGTGAATGATACTTAAAGCGTTAATGGTGGATAGGCAATGGCAGACATTTAAAAATCACATGGATGAACTTCAACAATTGTACATCCCTCTCTGGCGTAAAAATAAAATGGGGAAGGTGGCTCAACCGTGCTAACAAGGGAAATTAGGGATAGTGTTAAATCCAAGGAAGAGGCATATAAATTGGCCAGAAAAAGCAACAAACCTGAGGACTGGGAGAAATTTAGAATTCAGCAGAGGACAAAGGGTTTAATTAGGAGGGGGAAAATCATCATCATAGGCAGTCCCTCGAAATGAGGATGACTTACTTCCACGCCAAAATAGGATGAGTTCACAGGTGTTTCAATAAAGGACCTAATATTCCAGGTACTGAACTACATCCCAAAGGATGGTAGATGACTGTGCATGCATTTTTTTAACGTTTGATGGCCGTTGCACACCAGCCACCACATGGGCTTGACAGAGCTAGGTCTCGGTCCAGTGCTGAGGATTAACCAGGACTGAAGACCAGCTCTGCTGCATGGACCTAGTGCACACACATATCACAGTGTGGGCTGGCCCATGCTGACTCTGGGCCCCTGGCCCCGAACTCACACCTTTCCTGGGCCCCAATCACGTCCTTCCACAGTCTCTCGCCGTTCCTTCGCCCCGACCTCACTGCTCCTGCTGCACCGACCCAGGGTCCAATCATCAACCTGGACCTTGATGACATCACTCTTTGCTGCCTTCACAGCTCGCGCTGCTCCCTGAAGCTGCATGCTTCCACGCTGCTCCCTGGGCCACACGCTGCTCATTTTATCGCCCAGATCTGCCATAACATATCCCGATCTTCCAATATAACATGGACAGGGTATCCGGTCATTTATCACATTGCTGTTTGTGGGAGCTTGCTGTGTTCAAATTGGCTGCCGCGTTTTCCACATGACAACAGTGACTACACTCCAAAAGTACTTCATTGGCTGTAAAGCATTTGAGACGTTTGGTGGACATGAAAGGCGCTATATCAATGCAAGTCTTTCTTTCTTAATACAAAAGCAAAATACTGTAGATGCTGAAATCTGAAATAATAACAAACTGCTGGAAATCTCAGGAGGTCAGGCAACATCTGAGAGAAAAAATAGAGTGTGAGAGGAAGCTTGCAGGAAACAAAAACTGACTGCAAAAGCTTCTATAGATATGTGAAGAGAAAACGATTAGTGAAAACAAACATAGGTCGCTTGCAGTCAGATTCAGGTGAATTTATAATGGGGAACAAAGAAATGGCAGGCCAATTGAACAAATACTTTGGTTCTGTTGTCACTAAGGAAGACACAAATAACCTTTCAGAAATATTAGGGGACCGAGGGTCGAGCGAGAAGGGGGAACTGAAGGAAATCCTGATTAGTCAGGAAATTGTGTTACGGAAATTGATGGGATTGAAGGCCGATAAATCCCCAGGGCCTGATAGTCTGCATCCCAGAGTACTTAAGGAAATGGTCCTAGAAATATCGACTCTGGATCAGTTCCTATGGACTGGAGGGTAGCGAGTGTAATACCACTTTTTAAAAAAGTGAGCGAGAAAATGGAATTACAGACCGGTTAGCCTGGCATCAGTCGTGGGGAAAATGTTGGAATCAATTATTAAAGATGTAACAGCAGCGCATTTGGAAAGCAGTGACAGGATTGGTCCAAGTCGGCATGGATTTATGAAAGGGAAATCATGCTTGACAAATCTTCTAGAATTTTTTGAGGATGTAACTAATAGAGTGGACAAGGGACAGCCAGTGGATGTGGTGTATTTGGACTTTCATAAGGCTTTTGACAAGGTCCCACAAAAGAGATTAGTGTGCAAAATTAAAGCACCTGGTATTGGGGGTAATGTATTGACGTAGATAGAGAACTGGTTGGCAGACAGGAAGCAAAGAGTAGGCATAAATGGGTCCTTTTCAGAATGGCAGGCAGTGACTAGTGGGGTACCACAAGGTTCAGTGCTGGGACCTCAGCTATTTACAATATACATTAATGATTTAGACAAAGGAATTGAATGTAATCGCTTCAAGTTTGCAGTTGACACTAAGCTGGGTGGCAGTGTGAGCTGTGAGGAGGATGCTAAGAGGCTGCAGGGTGGCTTGGATAGGTTGTATGAGTGGGCAAATGCATGGCAGATGCAGTATGATGTAGATAAATGTGAGGTTATCTACTTTGGTGGCAAAAACATGAAGGCAGAATATTATCTGAATGGTGACAGATTAGGAAAAGGGGAGGTGCATCGAGATCTGGGTGTCATGGTACATCAGTCATTGAAAGTTGGCATGCAGGTACAGCAGGCAGTGAAGGCAGCAAATGGCATGTTGGCCTTCATAGCGAGAGGATTTGAGTATAGCAGGGAAGTCTTACTGCAATTGTACAGGGCCTTGGTGAGGCCACACATTGAATATTGTGTACAGTTTTGGTCTCCTAATCTGAGGATGGACATTCTTGCTATTGAGGGAGTGCAGCGAAGGTTCACCAGACTGATTCCTCGGATGGCAGGATTGACATATGAAGAAAGACTGGATCGACTCGGCTTTTATTCACTTGAATTTAGAAGAATAAGAGTGGATCTCATAGAAACATAAAATTCTGATTACTTGCTGTATTTGCATTCTAACTTTTTGAGTTTCATGTAGAAGAACCCCCAGATCCCTCTGTACCACAACATTTTGCAATAGTCCCCATTTTAATAATTTTGCTTTTTCTTTTTCCTACCAAAGGGGATAACCTGACATTTTACCACATTATGGTCCATCTGCCAGATTTTTGCTCGTTATAGAAAATAGGTGCAGGAGTAGGCCACTCGGCCCTTCGAGCCTGCACCACCATTCAATGCTTTCTCCCCATACCCCTTTATCCCTTTAGCTGCAAGAGCCACATCTAACTCCCTGTTGAATATATCTAACGAACTGGCCTGAACAACTTTCTGTGGTAGAGAATTCCACAGATTCACAATTCTCTGAGTGAAGAAGTTTCTCATCTCAGTCTTGGGATTGGACAGGTTAGATGCAGGAAGAATGTTCCCGATGTTGGGGAAGTCCAGAACCAGGGATCACAGTCTAAGGATAACGGGTAAGCCAATTAAGACTGAGATGAGAAACTTCTTCACTCAGAGAATTGTGAACCTGTGGAATTCTCTACCACAGAAAGTTGTTCAGGCCAGTTCGTTAGATATATTCAAAAGGGAGTTAGATGTGGCCCTTACAGCTAAAGGGATCAAGGGGTATGGGGAGAAAGCATTGAATGGTGGTGCAGGCTCGAAGGGCCGAATGGCCTACTCCTGCACCTATTTTCTATGTTTCGATAACGGGCAAAAATCTGGCAGATGGACCATAATGTGGTAAAATGTCAGGTTATCCCCTTTGATAGGAAAAAGAAAAAACCAAATTATTTAAATGGGGACTATTGCAAAATGCTGTTGTATAGAGGGATCTGGAGGTTCTTCTACATGAAACTCAAAAAGTTAGCATGCAAATACAGCAAGTAATCAGGAAGGCAAATAGAATGCTGGCCTTTATTGCAAGGGAGATGGAGTATGAAAGTAGGGAAGTCCTGCTACACCTGTACAGGGCATTGGTAAGACCACACCTGGAGTACTGCGCACAGTTTTGGTCTGGACTTATCTCTATTCCCGTGCCGAGGGGATTGCTGCACCAGATGGGAGAGGCAACATTTGGGGACACGGATTCCCCACCAATTCCCATTCCCCTTCTTTCTGGTGGATAATGGAGAGGCCACTGTGTGCAAGTCAGTAAGAATTGTCAGTAAGCTCTTTCTAATTGGACATTTTATTCAGTAGAAACTTTCACACACTATTGCAGATTTTGTACCAAAGATCAATTTAGGATTAAAGTCAAAGTTCATAATTTTATTGCAAACTAACTTTCTGTTGAGAGTTGCTGAATTAAGGGAAAAGATAACACACCGTGTTTCTTAAATGGACACTGCAGCCCCGAGAACACAATCAGCAATATATCCAGAATATTAAAGTCCAGCCCAGTTGTCGGGTTATTAACATCAGCAGAAACAAATCCCAACTGTCAGAATGAACATGGTTCAGTTGGGATGTGATTAACAGCAGCAATAACAGCAGATTACAACCCCTGCAGTCACTTGTGAACTCGCTGGTGTGT
This sequence comes from Pristiophorus japonicus, assembly GCF_044704955.1. Lineage (NCBI taxonomy): Eukaryota > Metazoa > Chordata > Chondrichthyes > Pristiophoridae > Pristiophorus > Pristiophorus japonicus. The sequence goes on from NW_027254368.1 coordinate 82,095, forward strand.
CAGCAGGTGGGAAGACGTAGTAAATCCCTTCCCACACTCAGAGCAGGTGAATGGCCTCTCCCCAGTGTGAACTCGCTGGTGTATCAGCAGTTTGGATGACGTAGTGAATCCCTTCCCACACTCAGAGCAGGTGAATGGCCTCTCCCCAGTGTGAACTCGCTGGTGTTTCACCAGGTCAGATGAACAAGTGAATCCCTTATCACACACGGAGCAGGTGAATGGCCTCTCCCCAGTGTGAACTCGCTGGTGTCTCAGCAGGTCAGATGACCGAATGAACCCCTTCCCACACTCAGGGCAGGTGAACAGCCTCTCCCCAGTGTGAACTCGCTGGTGTGTCAGCAGAGTGGATGATGTAGTGAATCCCTTCCCACACTCTGAGCAGCTGAATGGTCTCTCTCCAGTGTGAACTCGCTGGTGTGTCAGCAGGTTGGATGATCGGGTGAATCCCTTCCCACACTCAGAGCAGGTGAACGGCCTCTCCCCAGTGTGAACTCGCCGGTGTGTCAGCAGGTCGGCTGAACATGTGAATCCCTTCCCACACTCTGAGCAGGTGAATGGCCTCTCCCCAGTGTGAACTCGCTGGTGTGTCAGCAGGTGGTATGACTGAGTAAATCCCTTCCTACACTCAGAGCAGGTGAATGGCCTCTCCCCAGTGTGTACTCGCTGGTGCATCCGCAGGATGGATGAACAAGTAAATCCCTTCCCACACTCAGAGCAGGTGAACGGTCTCTCCCTGGTGTGAACTCGCCGGTGAGCTATAAGTTGGGATGACCCAGTGAATCCCTTCCCACACTCTGAGCAGGTGAACGGCCTCTCTCCAGTGTGACTGCGTCGATGAATTTCCAGCTCAGACGGTGATCTGAATACCTTCCCACAGTCACCACATTTCCACGGTTTCCCCATGGTGCGGGTATCCTTGTGACTCTCCAGGTTGGACGATGGGTTGAAGCCTCGCCCACGCACACAACACGTTTATAGTTTCTTCGCGCTGTGAATGGTGCGATGTTTTTTCAGGCTGTTTAAATGGTTAAAGCTCTTTCCACAGGTAGTGCACTGGAACACTCACTCGGGTGTGTGTGTGTCTCGGTGCTTTTCCAGTCACACTGATGTTTGAAATCTTTTCCAACAGACAGAACAGGCAAACATTTCTCCTTCCACTTTCAAAGGCCGATGATATTCAGGTCCTGATGAATCAATTGACTCCGTCAGATCTTGACGTGATGTTTGGTTTGTGTTTCCTGTCTGAAAATCTCCCCTTCTAATATTCTGTAAAAGGAGATAATAAAACTCATCGCTGTCAGTACAAGACAGAAATTCAAGATAGACACATCTAGTTTCCATGGAACATTCTTTCCTCTCGTTCTTCCAAAGCTGTAAATCCCTGTCCCACACACTGTCCCTCCTGCTGTGCTGAAATCCAAACCCATCGCACATTTCTAGACTGTTTCTCCTCCACTCCCAGTTTTCACCACCAATTTTGGCTGGGTTCAGTTCTGCACTCACTGGTTCCCCTCTCTCTCCACCCCTGAAGGTGCTGACTCTGGCTGGGTTCAGTTCTGCACTCACTGGTTCCCCTCTCTCTCCACCCCTGAAGGTGCTGAGTCTGGCTGGGCCCAGTTCCACATTCACTGGTTTCCCTCCCTCTCTTCCCCTAAAAGTGCTGACTCTGGTAGTCACCAGGACTGTCAGTGTTTACAGAGGATCCCCAGAAGTGTGTCTATATTTACAGGGGGTCCCCGGGAGTGTGTCAGTGTTTACAGAGGATCCCCAGGAGTGTGTCAGTGTTTACAGGAGGTCCCCGGGGGGTGTCAGTGTTTACAGGAGGTCCCCGGGGATGTGTCAGTGTTTACAGGGGGTGCCCGGAGAGTGTATCGGTATTCATAGAGGGTTCCCGTGAGTGAGTTAGTACTTAACTGGGGGTCCCCGGGAGTGTCTCAGTGTTGACAAGGGGTCCCCAGGGGTGTATCAGTATTTACAGGGACCCCCTCTATTGTGTCGGTGTTTACAGGGGGTCCCTGGGAGATGTCAGCATTTATCGAGAGTTCCAGGGAGTGAGTCAGTTTTTACAGGGGTCCCCGGTAGTGTCTCAGTATTTACAAGGGGTCCCTATGACTGTGTCAGTATTTACGGGGGTCCCCGGGAGTGTGGCAGTATTTACAGGAGGTCCCCGGGGAATATGTCAGTGTACAGGGGCTGCCCCCAAGAGTGTGTCTGTATTTACAGGGTGTCCCTGGGAATTTGTTTGTATTTACAGGGTGTCCCCGGGTGTGTGTCAGTATTTAGAGGGTGTCCCCGGGTGTGTGTCTGTATTTAGAGGGTGTCCCCGGGTGTGTGTCAATATTTAGAGGGCGTCCCCGGATGTGTGTCGATTTTTACAGGGAGTCCCCGGAGAGTGTGTCGGTATTCATAGAGGGTTCCCGTGAGTAAGTCAGTAATTAACAGGGGAAATCCCGGAGTGTCTGAATGTTAACAAGGGGTCCCCAGGGGTGTGTCAGTATTTACAGGGACCCCCGCTAGTGTGTCGGTGTTTACAGGGGGTCGCTGGGTGTTTGTCAGTATTTACCGGGAGTCCCCGGGAATGTGTCAGTATTTACAGGGGTCCCCAGGAGTATGTCAGCATGTACAGGGGGTCCCCGGGAGTTTGTCTGTATTTACAGGGGGTCCCCGGGAGTGTGTCAGTGTTTACAGCTGGTACCCAGGAGTGTGTCAGTATTTACAGGGGTTCCCCGGGTGTGTGTCAGTGTTTATAGGGGGTCCCCAGGAGTGTGTCAGTATTTACAAGTGTTCCATGTGAGTGTGTCAGTGTTTACGTGGATCCCCGGAAGTGTGGCAGTATTTACGTTGGATCCCCGGGGAATATGTCAGTGTGTACAAGGGGTGTTGCCAGGAGTGTGTCTGTATTTACAGGGGATCACCGGGAGTTTGTCTGTATTTACAGGGGGTCGCCAGGAGTGTGTCGGTTTTTACAGGGAGTCCCCGGGAGTTTGTCTGTATTTACAGAGGGTCCCCGGGAGTGTGTTGGTTTTTACTGGAAGTTCCCGGGAGTGTGTCAGCATTTACAGGGGATCCCCGTGAGTGTGTCACTATTTACAGGGGATCCTTGGGAATGTGCCTGTATTTACAAGGACCCCCGATAGTGTGTTGGAATTACAAATAGTCGCCAGGACTGTGTCAGTATTTACAGAGGATCCCCAGGAGTGTGTCTATATTTACAAGGGGTCTCCAGAGGTGTGTCGGTGTTTACAGGGGGGCCCGGGAGAGTGTTGATATTCATAGAAGGTTGCAGTGAGTGAGTCAGTACTTAGCAGGGTGTCCCCGGGAGTTTCTCAGTACTGACACGGAGTCACCAGGGGTGTGTCAGTATTTACCGGGAGTCCCCGGGAGTGTGTCAGTTTTTACAGGAGGTGTCCCTGGGAGTGTCTCAGTATTTACAGGAGGTCCCCGGGGGTTTATCTGTATTTACAGGGCTTCCCCGGGAGTTTATCTGTATTTACAAGCGGTCCCTGTGAGTGTGTCAGTTTTTACATGGGTCCCCGGTGACTGTATCAGCGTTTACGGGAGTCCCCGGGAGTGTGGCAGTATTTACAGAGGATCCCCGGGGATTATGTCAGTATGTACAGAGGCTGCCCCCAGGAGCGTGTCTGTGTTTACAGGGGGTCCCCAAGGGTGTGTCAGTACTTACAGGGGGTCCCCGGGAGTGTCTGTGTTGACAGGAGGCCGCTGGGAGTGTGTCAGTTTTTACAGGGGTCCCAGGGAGTGTGTCAATATGCACAGGAAGTGTCTGTATTTACAGGGAATCCCCGGGAGTTTGTCTGTATTTACAGGGGGTCCCTGGGAGTGTGTCGATTTTTGCTGGGAGTTGCTGGGAGTGTGTCAGTGTTCACAGGAGATCCCCAGGTGTGTGTCATTGTTTACATCAGGTACCCAGGAGTGTGTCAGTAATGACAGGGTGTCCACGGGAATGTGCCCGAATTTACAAGGACCCCCGATAGTGTGTCAGTATTTACAGGGGTTCCCCGGGAGTGTGTCAGTGTTTACAGAGGTTCCCCGGGAGTGTGTCAGTGTTTACAGGGCGTCACCGGGAAATATGTCAGTGTGTACAGGGGGTGTCCCAGGAGTGTGTCTGTATTTACAGGGGATCCCCAGAAGTTTGTCTGTATTTACAGGAGGTCCCCGGGTGTGTGTCGGGTTTTACAGGGAGGTCCTGGGAGTGTGTCAGTATTTACAGGGAATCCCCAGGAGTGTGCCCGTATTTACAAGGACCCCCGATAGCGTGTCGGTATTTACAAGTAGTCGCCAGGACTGTGTCAGTATTTACAGAGGATCCCCAGGAGTGTGTCAGTGTTTACATGGGGTCCCCGAGAGTGTGTCAGTGTTTACAGGAGGTCCCCAGGGATGTGTCAGTGTTTACAGGGGGTGCCTGGAGAGTGTGTCAGTGTTTACAGGGGGTCACCGGGAGTGAGTCAGTTTTAACAGGGGTCCCCGGTAGTGTCTCAGTATTTACAAGGGGTCCCTGTGACTGTGTCAGTATTTACGGGGGTTTCCGGAAATGTGGCAGTATTTACAGCAGATCCCGGTGAATATGTCAGTGTGTACAGGGGTGTCCCCAGGAGTGTGTCTGTATTTACAGGGGATCCCCAGGGAATGTGTCAGTATCTACAGAGGTTGTCCCAGGGAGTATGTCTGTATTTACAGGGTATCCCCGGGTGTGTGTCAGTACTTAGAGGGTGTCCCCGGGTGTGTGTCGATTTTTACAGGGAGTCCACGGAGAGTGTGTCAGTAATCACAGAAGGTTCCCGTGAGTGAGTCAGTAATTAATAGGGGATATCCCGGAGTGTCTGAATGTTGACGGGGTCTCCAGGGGCGTGTCAGTATTTACAGGGACCCCTGCAAGTGTGTCGGTGTTTACAGGGGGTCGCTGGGTGTTTGTCAGTATTTACCGGGAGTCCCCGGGAATATGTCAGTTTTTACAGGGGTCCCCAGGAGTATGTCAGCATGTACAGGGGGTGTCTGTATTTACAGGGGATCCCCGGGAATTTGTCTGTATTTACAGGGGGTCCCCGGGAGTGTGTCGGTTTTTACTGAGAGTTCCCGGGAGTGTGTCAGTGTTTACAGCTGGTACCCAGGAGTGTGTCAGTATTTACAGGGGTTCCCCGGGTGTGTGTCAGTGTTTATAGGGGGTCCCCAGGAGTGTGTCAGTATTTACAAGTGGTCCCTGTGACTGTGTCAGTGTTTACGTGGGTCCCCGGAAGTGTGGCAGTATTTACGTTGGATCCCCGGGGAATATGTCAGTGTGTAGAAGGGGTGTTGCCAGAAGTGTGTCAGTATTTACAGGGGATCCCCGTGAGTGTGTCACTATTTACAGGGGATCCCCGTGAGTGTGTCACTATTTACAGGGGATCCCTGGGAGTGCGCCTGTATTTACAAGAACCCACGATAGTGTGTTGGAATTACAAGTAGTCGCCAGGACTGTGTCAATATTTACAGAGGATCCCCAGGAGTGTGTCTATATTTACAGAGGGTCTCCAGAGGTGTGTCGGTGTTTACAGGGGGGCCCTGGAGAGTGTTGATATTCATAGAAGGTTGCAGTGAGTGAGTCAGTACTTAGCAGGGGTCCCCAGGAGTTTATCTGTATTTACAGGGGTTCCCGGGAGTGTCTCAGTATTTACAAGCGGTCCCTGTGAGTGTGTCAGTTTTTACAGGGGTCCCCGGGAGTGTCTCAGTATTTACAAGGGGTCCTGGTGACTGTATAAGCGTTTACGGGAGTCCCCGGGAGTGTGGCAGTATTTACAGAGGATCCCCGGGGATTATATCAGTATGTACAGGGTACCTGCCCCCAGGAGTGTGTCTGTATATACAGGGGATCCCCAAGGAATGTGTCAGTATCTACAGGAGGTGTCCCAGGGAGTGTGTCAGTATTTACAGGGGGTCCTTGGGATTGTGTCGGTTTTTACTGGGAGTTCCCGGGAGTGTGTCAGTGTTTACAGGGGCTCCTCAGGAGTGTGTCAGTATTTACAGCAGATCCCTGGTTGTGTGTCAGTGTTTACAGTGGGTATCCAGGAGTGTGTCATAATAACAGGGTGTCGACAGGAGTGTTCCTGTATTTACAAGGACCCCCGATAGTGTGTCAGTATTTACAAGTAGTCGCCAGGATTGTGTCAGTATTTACAGGGGATCCCCAGGAGTGTGCCTATACTTATAGGGGGTCCTCGGGATTGTGTCAGTGTTTACAGGGGGTCCCCAGGTGTGTGTGCGTATTTAAAAGGACTCCCGATGGTGCGTCTGTATTTACAGGGGTCCCTAGGAGTGTGTCAGTGTTTACAGGGGGTCCCTGGGGGTTTGTCGATGTTTACAAGGGGTCCCGGGGAGTGTGTCAGTATTTACAGGGGCCCCAGGAATGTGTCTATTTACAGGGGTCCACGGGAGTGTCTGTGTTTACAGGGGGTCCCTAGGGATCTGTCGGTATTTACAAGGGTCCCTGAAACTGGGTCGATATTTACATGGGGTCCCTGGGAGTGTGTCAGTTTTTACAGGGTATCTCCGGGGAGTATGTAAGTAGCACAGGGAGTCCCCAGGAATGTGTCAGTATTTCCAGGGAGTTCCCGTGGAGTGTGTCAGTATTTACATGGAGTCCCCGAGGAGTGTGTCGGTATTTACTTACTTGTTGACTGAGGTGAACTCGTCCCAGATGTTGGGGCACCCTCTGCTGGCTGTGAGCCCGGGCTGGGCCCAATGACACGGGAGTGACATCGAGCCTGACATCTATAAAAGATCGGACAGAGACTGGTGCCACAGAGGAGTCAGCAATAAATGTCTTCTTTTAACTAACCTCCGGTGTTCTCCAATAATGTCCCAAGATCTCCTCCTTTTTGAGGCAATGACCCCCACACTGGGATGTAAGGTTTTGCTGACAAGCTATTGGCCTGTGAAGGGCTTCACAACCAACCCTAAACATTGCCTCTCCCGTGCACAGGCTCTAGGCACACACTTCATACATGCTTACCCCCCCCTCACAAGGGTCACAGAATCGTAGAAATTTACAACACAGAAGGAATTAATTTCAGCCCATCGTGTCCACGCCGGCAGACAAAGCGCTATCCAGCTAAATCACATTTTTCAGCCCTTGGTCCGTAGCCCCGTAGGTTACAGCACTTCAGGTGCACATCCAAGCAATTTTTAAAAGTGGTGAGGGTTTCTGCCTCTACCACCCTTTCAGGCAGTGAGTTCCAGACCCCCACAACTCTCAAATTTCCCCTCAAATCCCCCTACCAATTACTTTAAATCTATGCCGAATGGTTGTTGACCCTCTGCTGAGGGAAATAGGCCCCTTAGTGAGGCCTCACCTGGAATAGTGTATTCGGTTTTGGTTTCCTAATCTGAGGAAGGACATTCTTGCTATTGAGGGAGTGCAGCGAAGGTTCACCAGACTGATTCCCGGGATGGCGGGACTGACATGAGGAGAGACTGGATCAACTGGGCCTTTATTCACTGGAGTTTAGAAGGATGAGAGGGGATCTCATAGAAACATATAAAATTCTGACGGGACTGGACAGGTTAGATGCGGGAAGAATGTTCCCGATGTTGGAGAAGTCCAGAACCAGGGGAGATATTCTAAGGATAAGGGGTAGGCCATTTAGGACTGAGATGAGGAGAAACTTCTTCACCCAGAGAGTAGTTAACCTGTGGAATTCCCTGCCGCAGAGAGTTGTTGATGCCGGTTCATTGGATATATTCAAGAGGGAGTTACGGTCAAGGGGTAAGGAGAGAAAGCAGGAAAGGGATACTGAGGGAATGATCAGCCATGATCTTACTGAATGGCCTACTCCTGCACCTATTTTCCATGTTATTGCTGTGAGGTGATGACGCGCCTGTTGCCCGGGTTACTGTTGTGAGGTGATGACGCGCCTGTTGCCCGGGTTACTGCTGTGAGTGGATGACGCGCCTGTTGCCCGGGTTACTGTTGTGAGGTGATGACGCGCCTGTTGCCCGGGTTACTCCGTCTCGCGGGCACTGGGACACTGAAGCCGAGCCCACTCATTGTTCCTGGCCAAGGCGGCCGCGCATGCGCTGTGACCCTGCCCTGCCCAAGATGGCGGCCAGAGACCCTGTTTACACGGGCCTGTCACCGCGGGGCAAACACTGTCACTGCGGACTCTTATTCTGCGCCTGAGGCCTACACCGGATGTTTATGATGCTCGCCGGCCCACGCGCGGGTCCACATCCTCCCCCGCGGCCACTATCTCCTACCGCCTTCCCGAAGCGTTTGTTCCACCAACATCCGGCTGCGCTGGCCACGCATGCTCAGTGAGTGAGATCCGGGCTCAGCCCCGCCCACTGGGGGGCCGCAAGCCCCGCCCCTCTCACACTCAGATTGGTTGGAGGACCAACCGTCCACCAGGTCCTCCAGCCCCGCCCCCTTCTCTTCCTATTGGTCCGGAGCTGCTGACAATCTTCCGGGCAGTGTGAGCTGAGCATGCGCAGATCGAGTACTGGAGACGCACGAACACTGAGCCGAGCTCAGGCTGGAGCCGGACTCTGCACCGGGTGAGAATCAGGGGGCGCAGGGGAGTCATCGATCGGCAAGTGGGCGGGGAGGCTTCATAAACATCTGGTGCAGGCCGCAAGCCCCGAGTAATAACCCGGAACTTCCGCGTTTGCAGCGACGGGCATTTTCTCCCGGTAACAGGCCCAGATTAACCGCCATCTTTGTGCAGGAAGGCGGGAAGGTTCAAAGTGCGGCCCGCTCGCTTCATGGCGTCATAGCGCATGCGCAGCCATCTTGGTACAGAGTGGGCGGGGCTGCAGTGTGTGTTTCCAACCGGGTCCCAGTGCCCGGGAGTGAAATCTTCGCCTCATTTGTTTTATCCCCACTCTCCACACATCGTATTTCTCACCATCTCTCCTGAAGGGGTTGGTAAGTGCCCAGCTTACAGTTTACATCCCACACAATTCTAACAGAAGAGCCAGCTGCAGAGCTGGGCCCCGTTCAATAATCCTAGGGTTAAAATCTGCACGTATATTCCCAGGGTGGGAATCCCCATGTACAGTCCCAGGGATAGAATCCCCAAGTAAAGTCCCAGGGTTAGAATCCCCATGTACAGTCCCAGGCTTGGAATCCCCAAGTACAGTCCCAGGGTTGGAATCCCCATGTACAGTCCCAGGGTTGGAATCCCCAAGTACAGTCCCAGGGTTGGAATCCCCATGTACAGTCCCAGGGTTAGAATCCCCATGTACAGTCCCAGGGTTAGAATTCCCATGTACAGTCCTAGGGTTGGAATCCGGGTACAGTCCCAGGGTTAGAATCCCCAGGGTTAGAATCCCCATGTACAGTCCCAGGGTTGGAATCCCCATGTACAGTCCCAGGGTTAGAATCCCCAAGTTCAGTCCCAGGGTTGGAATCCCCAGGTACAGTCCCAGGGTTAGAATCCCCAGGGTTAGAATCCCCATGTACAGTCCCAGGGTTAGAATCCACATGTACAGTCCCAGGGTTAGAATCCCCATGTAGAGTCCCATGGTTAGAATCCCCATGTAGAGTCCCAGGGTTAGAATCCCCATGTATAGTCCCAGGATTAGAATCCCCATGTACAGTCCCAGGTTTGGAATCCAGTGCACGTGAGTGGAATTTCAGGCTCGGTGTTACAAGTTTCATCGGTTAAAGGCTGGAGAGATGACATGCCCTTTTAAATTTATGTGGTCAAGTATTCAAATTCCCGGTAACTCTAATCCTGGATTTAAAGGAGAGGGGAGCTGTGTTTAAATCAAATAATCTCTTTGGAGATTCTCTGAGAGAAGGATCTGGTCAGCTTGAAACTGAAGGTTACAAATTTACAATTGTTAGTTTTTGACCAATACACAGGGAGGAATAATTCTGTAATAAGGAAGGAACCGGGCAAGATTTGTAATGTTTTAACAAAGGATTCGAGGGACTCTTGCATTTTGGATCTTTATTTTGTCCACTCGAGGAGTTAGATAACAGACTTTCTCCTATGAATTTAGAGCTGTAACATTAGGCCATGATCTGTTTACTTGTTCATCTTCTGTTCAATACATTTGCTGAGTAAATTGAAAACCAGATTTGCAGGCGTGATGCTCTATTCGCACATTGAAGGTGAGAGAGATGCTGTTGGGCACATGTTAAGTTCAGTAGCTGAAAGCAATTAACAGAGTGGATTAAATGATCCCGGGCGTGTGAACAAACTAGAATTGTCTGTTGTGAATTTCTATCCTGTACTTACAGTGATGACTTTTGTAAACTCCTTTTGCAGGGTATTAGAAGGGGAGGATTTACAGACGGGAAACTCAAACCAAACATCACATCAAGATCTGACAGAGTCACTCGAGTCATCAGGATCTGAATATCATCGGACCTGGAAAGTGGAAGGAGAAATGTTTGTTTGTTCTGTCTGTGGGAAACGATTTCAAACATCAGTGTGACTGGAAAAGCACCGAGACACACACACCCGAGTGAGAATGTTCCAGTGCACTGACTGTGGAAAGAGCTTTAACCAGTTACACAGCCTGAAAAACATTGCACAGCGGAGAGATACCTTACATGTGTTCTGTGTGTGGATGAGGCTTCAACTGATCATCCAACCTGGACAAACACATGGACACCCACACCATGGAGAAACCGTGGAAATGTGAGGACTGTGGGAAAAGATTCAATTACCCGTCCCAGCTGGAAACTCATCGACGATTTCACACTGCGGAGAGGCCATTCAACTGCTCTGTGTGTGAGAAGGGATTTGCTCAGTTATCCAACCTGCTGACACAAAAACGAGTTCACACTGGGGAGAAGCCGTTCACCTGCTCCGTTTGTGGGAAGGGATTCACTCAGGCAGCTTCCCTGCTGAATCACCAGTGAGTTCACACTGGGGAGAGGCCATTCACCTGCTCCATATGTGGGAAGGGATTCACTCAGTCATCTGGCCTGTTGGCACACAAGCGAGATCACACTGAGGAGAGGTCATTCCCTTGCTCTGAATGTGGGAAGGGATTCGCTTTGTCATCCACCCTTCTGAAACACCAGCGAGTTCACACTGGAGAGAGGCCGTTCAGCTGCTCTGTCTGTGGGAAGAGATTCACTCAGTTATCCAACCTCCAGACACACCAGCGAGTTCACACTGGGGAGAGACCGTTCAGCTGCTCCATCTGTGGGAAGGGATTCACTCTGTTAGTCTGTCTCCAGATACACCAGCGAGTTCACACTGGGGAGAAGCTGTTCACTTGCACCAAATGTGGGAAGAGATTCACTCAGTCATCCCACCTGCTGGTACACAACAAACGAGTTCACACGAAGGAGAGACCGTTCCCTTGCTCCGTGTGTGGGAAGGGATTCACTGTATCATCCGACCTCCTGAAACACCAACAAGTTCACAACTGACTGCAGGGGTTGGATTCTTCTGTTAATTACACCCAAGGCAGAACTATGTTAATTCTGGAAGTTGGGATTTGTTTCTGCCTATAACTGGGCTATCGTTTGATTTATTTCACATTTATACAGATTATCAATCAGCTTTCTTTTAAACACCGTGTGCCTAGTCCTTGATATCTCAATGACAAGCCAAGCTGATTGAGGACTTGTTACGAACTAGAACATAGAACAAAGAACATAGAACTGGGTGGAATCCAGCTTAGAACAGAGTTCCCACAACTTTTTAAAAGCGGAATCTACAAAATGTCCAAGTCTGACATTCGATTTCAAACTATGGGAAATATTCTGATAATCTGTTACTGTCACGGGGCAAAGCAGCATTGTTACTTTAACATCAGTTTAATCAAACTCAATGGGCAACCCGATCTCCAAAGGGAAACATCTCCTTAAAGCTGACGGTGTCGGCAGTTCTGCAGCTCCTTTCTCACTGTGAGTTCATTCTTTATTTCTTCATTCATTCTCGGGATGTGGGCGAGCCAGGTCGGCATTTATTGCCCATCCTTAATTGCCCCTTTAGAAGGTGGTGGTGAGCCGCTGCCTTCTTGAACCATGCTGCAGTCTATGTGCTGAGGTCAGGATGGTGTGTGACTTGGAGGGGAACTTGGAGATGCTGGTCTTTCCATGGACCTGCTGTCCTTGTCCTTCTACATGGTGGAGATTGTGGGTTTAGAAGGTGCAGTCGCAGAAGCCTTGTTGACTTGCTGCTGCAGATGGTGACACAGTGCTCCTTATGTTTTTAATCCAAGACAGGCCTCAGTCCAGTCATTTGTTCCCAATCTTGATGCAGTGGTTCAAGAGATGACAGGTATGGAGCAGTATCGAGAGGTGCTGGGTATCGGGAGCAGTATCCGGGATGGGTGGGACAGTAAGCTTTGAGGAGAACACAAAGCATCTGCAAAGGGATATGGTCAGGTTAAGAGAGTGGGCAATAAGGTGGCAGATGGAGCATAATGTGGGGGACTGTGAGGTTATTCACTTTAGTAGGAAGGACAGAAAAACAGAATGTTTTAAGTTGTGAGAAAATGTTAAATGTTGAGTGTTCAGAGAGGTTTGGGTGTCCTCGTACAGGAAACACACAGTTGGCATGCAGGTACAGCAAGCAATTAGGAAGGTGAATGGCATGTTGGCCTTTATTGCAAGGGGGTTGGAGTACAAGAGTGAGAAAGTCTTACTACAATTGTACAGGGCTTTGGTGAGACCACAGAGGTGGTCCAACGAAGGTTCACCAGATTGATCCCTGGGATGAGAGGGTTGTTCTATGAGGAGAGATTGAGTAGATTATACTCTCTGGAGTTTAGAAGAATGAGAGGGGATCTCATTGAAAAATATAAGATTCTGAGGGGGATTGACAGGGTAGATGCTGAGAGGTTGCTTCCCCTGGCTGGAGAATCCAGAAATAGGGGGCATAGTGTCAGGATAAGGGGTATGCCTTTTCAGACCAAGTTGATGAGGAATGTCTTCACTCAGAGGGTTGTGAATCTTTGGAATTCTCTACCTAAAAGGACTGTGGATGCCGAGTCATTGAGTATATCCAAGGCTAAGATAGATAGATTTATGGACTCGAGGGGAATCACGGGACTATGGGAACAGACCTGAAAGTAGAATTGAAGTCGATGATTAGCCATGATCTTATCGAGTGACAGAGCAGGCTCCAAGTGCTGTATGGCCTACCCCTGCTTCCAATTCTTATGCCCTTATGTTCTTAACTAGTTTCCAGAGACTGAAGGGTGTGTAACCAGAGGACACAGTTTTAACTAGCGAAAGAATCAGAGGTGAAATGAGGAAAGAAAGTACGCAGTGAGCTGTTAGGATCTGGAATGCACGGCCTGAAAGGGTGCCAGGAGCAGATTCAGTAATATGTTTTTAAAGGGAATTGAGTAAATACTTGAATTGGAAAAAATGCAGGGATATTGGGAAAGAGTAGGGGGAATGGGACTAATTGGGATATTGGGAAGGAGCCGGGGGAGTGGGACTAATTGGGATATTGGGAAGGAGCAGGTGGAGTGGGATAATTGGTTAGATCTTTCACATGAGTTCCGGCACAGGCCCCAGTGGGCTGGATGTACACGATCTGAAATGTATCATTCTTCGACTCTGTGATTCAGTAACTACATCATGTCTCTGTTCATATTACACTACACCCTGTGTCTGTTTATATTACACTAGACCCTGTCTCTGTTTATATTACACTGGGCCCTATCTCTGTTTATATTACACTAGGCTCTATCCCAGTTTATATCACACTAGACCCTGTCTCTATTTATATTACACTAGACCCTGTCCCTGTTTAGATTACACTCGACCTATCTGTATTTATATTACACTAGACCCTGTCTCTGTTTATTACACTAGACCCTGTCTCTGTTTATTACACTAGACCCTGTCTCTGTTTATATTACACTAGACCCTTTCTCTGTTTATATTACACTAAACCCTGTCTCTGTTTATATTACATTAGACCCTGTGTCTGTTTATATTACACTAGACCCTGTATCTGTTCATATTACACTAGACCCTGTCTCTGTTCATATTACTAGACCCTGTATCTGTTCATATTACACTAGACCCTATCTCTATTTATATTTCTCTCGACTCTGTCTCTGTTTATATTACACTAGACCCTGTCTCTATTTATATTGCACTAGACCCTGTCTCAGCTAATACTGAACCAGACCTTGCATCTGTCAGATAGAGAGACAGATGGAGGAATAGATAAATATTGATAATCGTAAAGATATGTATTTGTATGTGTGAGAGGATGCAATCATTTTGGTTTCTTTACTTCGAAGCAGGTTTTTTCTTGTTAATAGCTATCAGCAGCTGTGGGCAATGTCCTATTGATCTGGTCTTGTGTGGGTAATATTTGTGTTGAGAGGATGGGGTGAATCTTGTAACAATCTTCCAGAGATGGACTGGGATTGAGGGACAGGACTGAAGGGGAACAATTCACTTTGCACTACTTAGTGGCACTCTGTGTGTTAAAGGTCACTAATTCACACTGTGTCCTGTGCCAACTGCTCACAGATTTTAATACTAAGGATTGTTTTTCTTGCAGTGTTTTCCATTGAGCTTTGCCTGGCCCACTGATTGTGTCAGACAGAGCCTGGAACCAGGACCTCACAGCACCGGCGGATGGGCAGCCGCAGGGTCCTAATGTCCGCCGGGTTCACTAACTCTCATCTGATTAAGAGGAACAACGGGGAAAAAAGCACACAGCTCACTCTATATATGTGGAATGTGTGGGTGTACAAAGTACATCATTCTTAATGTTTGCAAGTGCATTCTGCAAAAATAAATGATTATCTTCACCAGTTGTTTTTCACCATTTTATATCCTTTTATTCAGAATGTAATTGCAAATAGTTTAATATCATTACCATTTATTGATAACCCATTGTCTTGTTTAGAAAGTGATGTCACACTGACCATTCCGTTACCAAGGTGACCATGTCTGTCCACAGTATTCAGTGGGAAAGGGGATTCAATCACACTGAGGATAATGAGCAGCCACACACTGGTCTCTGCACTGATCGCCTCACCATCACACAGAATCTCCTGATATACACCTGGAGTGTGTGATGATTGGTGTAAGTGATGGTAAAAATAAAACTACCTCGACGTGGCATGAAGTTAATAAACCTGTAATTCTCTGCCCGAATAGTTTCCTCATTTGAAAAGAATGAAACACTTGTTAGTCTCTAGAGTGGGAGAGCTATAGTGGTAGGGGATTCAATTGTAAGGGGAATAGATAGACGTTTCTGCGGCCGCAATCGAGACTCCAGGATGGTATGTTGCCTCCCTGATGCAAGGGTCAAAGATGTCTCAGAGTGGCTGCACGACATTTTGGAGGGGGGTGGAGGGTGAACAGCCAGTTGTCGTGGTGCATATAGGTACCAACGATATAGGAAAAAAATGGGATGAGGTCCTACAAGCTGAATTTATGGAGCTAGGAGTTAAATTAAAAAGTAGGACCTCAAAGGTAGTAATCTCAGGATGGCTGCCAGTGCCACATGCTAGTCAGAGCAGGAATCGCAGGATAGTTCAGATGAACACGTGGCTTGAAGAGTGGTGCAGAAGGGAGGGATTCAAATTCCTGGGACATTGGAACCGGTTCTGGGGGAGGTGGGACCAGTACAAACAGGACAGTCTGCACCAGGGCAGGATTGGAACCAACATCTTAGGGGGGAGTGTTTGCTAGTGCTGTTGGGAGGTGTTAAACTAATATGGCAGGGGGATGAGAACCTATGCAGGGAGACAGAGGGAAGTAGAATGGGGGCAGAAGCGAAAGATAGAAAGAAGAATAGTAAAAGTGGAGGGCAGAGAAACCCAAGGCAAAAATCAAAAAGGGCCATATTACAACAAAATTCTAAAGGGGCAAAGTGTCTTAAAAAGACAAGCCTGAAGGCTCTGTGCCTCAATGCGAGGAGTATTCGGAATAAGGTGGACGAATTAACTGCACAGGCAGCAATTAATGAATATGATATCACTGGCATCACAGAGACATGACTCCAGGGTGACCAAGGCTGGGAACTCAACATCCAGGGGTATTCAATATTCAGAAAGGATAGACAGAAAGAAAAAGAAGGTGGGATAGCGTTGCTGGTTAAAGAGGAAATTAACGCAATAGTAAGGAAGGACATTAGCTTGGATGATGTGGAATCTGTATGGGTGGAGCTGCGGAATACCAAAGGGCAGAAAACGTTAGTGGGAGTTGTGTACAGACCACCAAACAGTAGCAGTGAGGTTGGGGACAGCATCAAATAAGAGATTAGGGATGCATGCAATAAACATACAGCAGTTATCATAGGCGACTTTAATCTACATATAGATTGGGCTAACCAAACTAGTAGCAATACGGTGGAGGAGGATTTCCTGGAGTGTATTAGGGATGGTTTTCTAGACCAATATGTCGAGGAACCAAGTAGAGGGCTGGCCATCCTATACTGAATGATGTGTAATGAGAAAGGACTAATTAGCAATCTTGTTGTGCGAGGCCCCTTGGGGAAGAGTGACCATAATATGGCAGAATTCTTCATTAAGATGGAGAGTGATACAATTAATTCAGAGACGAGGGTCCTGAACTTAAGGAATTTAGACTGGCAAATGATACTTAAAGGGTTGACGGTGGATAGGCAATGGCAAACATTTAAAGATCATATGGATGAACTTCAACAATTTTATATCCCTGTCTGGAGTAAAAATAAAATGGGGAAGGTGGCTCAACCATGGCTAACAAGGGAAATTAAGGATAGTGTTAAATCCAAAGAAGAGGCATATAAATTGGCCAGAAAAAGCAGCAATTCTGAGGGCTGGGAGATATTTAGAATTCAGCAGAGGAGGATAAAGGGTTTAATTAGGAGAGGGAAAATGAGAGGAAGCTTGCCGGGAACATAAAAACTGACTGCAAAAACTTCTATAGATATGTGAAAAGGAAAAGATTAGTGAAGACAAACGTAGGTCCCTTGCAGTCACATTCAGGTGAATTTATAATGGGGAACAAAGAAATGGAAGACCAGTTGAACAAATACTTTGGTTCTGTCTTCACGAAGGAAGACACAAATAACCTTCCGGAAGTACAAGGGGACCGAGGGTCTAGTGAAAAGGAGGAACTGAAGAAAATCCTTATTAGGCGGGATTTTGCGTTCGGGAAGTTGATGGGATTGAAGGCCGATAAATCCACGGGGCCTGATAGTCTGCATCCCAGAGTACTTAAGGAAGTGGCCCTAGAAATAGTGGATGCATTGGTGATCATTTTCCAACAGTCTATTGACTCTGGATCATTTCCTATATACTGGAGGGTAGCTAATGTTACACCACTTTTTAAAAAAGGAGGGAGAGAGAAAACGGGTAATTATAGACCAGTTATGCTGACATCAGTAGTGGGGAAAATGTTGGAATCAATTATTAAAGATGAAATAACAGCGCATTTGGAAAGCAGTGATAGGATCGGTCCAAATCAACATGGACTTATGAAAGAGAAATCATGCTTGACAAATCTTTTGGAATTTATTAAGGGTGTAACTAGTAGAGTGGACAAGGGAGAACCAGTGGATGTGTATTTGGACTTTCAAAAGGCTTTTGACAAGGTCCCACACAAGAGATTGGTGTGCAAAATTAAAGCACATGGTATTGGTGGTTATGCACTGAAGTGGATAGAGAACTGGTTGGCAGACAGAAAGCCGAGAGTCGGGATAAACGGGTCCTTTTCAGAATGCCAGGCAGTGAGTAGTGGTGTGCCGCAGGGCTCAGTGCTGGGATCCCAGCTATTTACAATATACATTAATGATTTGGATGAAGGAATAAGAACATAAGAATTAGGAACAGGAGTAGGCCATCTAGCCCCTTGAGCCCGTTCTGCCATTCAACAAGATCATGGCTGATCTGGCCGTGGACTCAGCTCCACTTACCTGCCTGCTCCCCATAACCCTTAATTCCCTTATTGGTTAAAAATCTATCTATCTGTGATTTGAATACATTCAATGAGCTAGCCTCAACTGATACCCTGGCCAGAGAAGAGAATTCCACAGATTCACAACCCTCTGGGAGAAGAAATTCCTTCTCAATTCGGTTTTAAATTGGCTCCCCCGTATTTTGAGGCTGTGCCCCCTAGTTCTAGACTCCCCGACCAGCGGAAACAACCTCTCTGCCTCTATCTTGTCTATCGCTTTAATTATTTTAAATGTTTCTATAAGATCACCGCTCATCCTTCTGAACTCCAATGAGTAAAGACCCAGTCTACTCAATCCATCATCATAAGATAACCCCCTCATCTCCGGAATCAGCCTAGTGAATCGTCTCTGTACCCCCTCCAAAGCTAGTATATCCTTCCTTAATTAAAGTGATCAAAACTGCACGCAGTGCTCCAGGTGCAGCCTCACCAATACCCTGTACAGTTGCAGCAGGACCTCCCTGCTTTTGTACTCCATCCCTCTCACAATGAAGGCCAACATTCCATTTGCTTTCCTGATTACCTGCTGCACCTGCAAACTAACTTTTTGGGATTCATGCACAAGGTCCCCCAGATCCCTCTGCACCGCAGCATGTTGTAATTTCTCCCCATTCAAATAATGTTGCCTTTTACTGTTTTTTTTTCCCCAAGGTGGATGACCTCACATTTTCCGACATTGTATTCCATCTGCCAAACCTTAGCCCATTCGCTTAACCTATCTAAATCTCTTTGCAGCCTCTCTGTGTCCTCTACATAACCCGCTTTCCCACTAATCTTTGTGTCATCTGCAAATTTTGTTACACTACACTCTGTCCCCTCTTCCAGGTCATCTATGTATATTGTAAACAGTTGTGGTCCCAGCACTGATCCCTGTGGCACACCACTAACCACCGATTTCCAACCCGAAAAGGACCCATTTATCCCAACTCCCTGCTTTCTGTTAGCCAGCCAATTCTCGATCCATGCTAATACATTTCCTCTGACTCCGCGTACCTTTATCTTCTGCAGTAACCTTTTGTGTGGCTTATCAAATGCCTTTTGGAAATCTAAATACACCACATCCATCGGTACACGTCTATCCACCATGCTCGTGATATCCTCAAAGAATTCCAGTAAATTAGTTAAACATGATTTCCCCTTCATGAATCCATGTTGCATCTGCTTGATTGCACTATTCCTATCTAGATGTCCTGCTATTTCTTCCTTAATGATAGCTTCAAGCATTTTCCTCACTACAGATGTTAAACTAACCGGCCTATCGTTACCTGCCTTTTGTCTGCCCCCTTTTTTTAAACAGAATCATTACATTAGCTGCTTTCCAATCCGCTGGTACCTCCCCAGAGTCCAGAGAATTTTGGTAGATTATAACGAATGCATCTGCTATAACTTCCGCCATCTCTTTTAACACCCTGGGATGCATTTCATCAGGACCAGGGGACTTGTCTACCTTGAGTCCCATTAGCCTGTCCAGCACTACCCCCCTAGTGATAGTGATTATCTAAATTGAGTGTAATATCTCCAAGTTTTCAGATGACATTAAACTGGGTGGCAGTTTAAGTTGTGAGGAGGATGCTCAGAGGCTGCAGGATGACTTGGACAAGTTAGGTGAGTGGGCAAATGCATGGCAGATGCAGTATAATGTGGATAAATGTGAGGTTATCCACTTTGGGGGCAAAAACATGAAGCAGAATATTATCTGAATGGTGGCAGATTAGGAAAAGGGGAGGTGCAACAAGACCTGGGTGTCATGGTACATCACTCATTGAAAGTTGGCATGCAGGTACAGCAGGCGGTGAAGAAGGCAAATGGTATGTTGGCCTTCATAGCTCGGGCTTTTGAGTATAGGAGCAGGGAGGTCTTACTGCAGTTGAACAGGGCCTTGGTGAGGCCTCACCTTGAATATTGTGTTCAGTTTTGGTCTCCTAACCTGAGGAAGGACGTTCTTGCTATTGAGGGAGTGCAGCGAAGGTTAACCAGACTGATTCCCGGAATGGCAGGACTGACACTTGAGGAGAGACTGGATCAACTGGGCCTTTATTCACTGGAGTTTAGAAGGATGAAAGGGGATCTCATAGAAACATCTAAGATTCTGACGGGGCTGGACAGGTTAGATGCAGGAAGAATGTTCCCGATGTTGGGGAAGTCCAGAACCAGGGGACACAGTCGAAGGATAAGGGGTAAGCCATTTCGGACTGAGATGAGGAGAAACTTCAGAGTTGTTAACCTGTGGAATTCCCGACTGCAGAGAGTTGTTGATGCCAGTTCATTGGATATATTCAAGGGGGAGTCAGATAAGGCCCTTACGGCTAAAGGGATCAAGGGGTTATGGAGAGAAAGCAGGAAAGGGGTACTGAGGTGAATGATCAGCCATGATCGTATTGAATGGTGGTGCGGGCTCCAAGGGCCGAATGGCCTACTCCTGCAACTATTTTCTTTGTTTCTATGTACAGATGGATCTGGGGGTTCTTGTACATGAAACACAAAAAGGTAGTATGCAGGTACAGCAAGTAATCAGGAAGGCAAATGGAATGCTGGCCTTTATTGCAAGGGGGGTGGTGTATAAAAGTAGGGAAGTCCTGCTGCAACTGTACAGGGCGTTGGTGAGACCATACCTGGAGTACTGCGTACAGTTTTGGTCTGGAGTGGTCTCTATTCCTATGCCAAGGGGATTGCTATACCAGACCGGAGGGGCAACATTTGGGGACACTGATTCCCCACCAATTCCCATTCCCTTTTTTTCTGGTGGATAATGGAGGGGCCACTGTGTGCAATGTGCAAGTCAGTAAGAATTGTCAGCAAGCTCTTTCTAATTGGACATTTTACACACTATTGCAGATTTTGTGCCAAAGATCAATTTAGGATTAAAGTAAAAGTTCATAATTTTATTGCAAACTAGCTTTCTGTTGTGAGTCGTTGAATTAAGGGGAAAGATTACACACAGCGTTTCTTAAATGGACACAGCAGCCCCGAGAACACAATCAGCAATATATCCAGAATATTAAAGTCCAGCCAGTTATAGGGTTATTAAAATCAGCAGAAACAAATCCCAATTGTCAGAATGAACATGGTTCCGCCGGCCTGTGATTAACAGCAGCAACAACAGCAGATTCCAAACCCTGCAGTCATTTGTGAACTCGCTGGTGTCTCAGCAGGTGGGATGACTGAGTGAATCCCTTCCCACACTCTGAGCAGGTGAAAGGCTTCTCCCCAGTGTGAACTCGCTGGTGTGTCAGCAGGATGGATGACGCAGTGAATCCCTTCCCACACTCTGAGCAGGTGAATGGCCTCTCGCCAGTGTGAACTCGCTGGTGTGTCAGCAGGTTGGATGATCGAGTGAATCCCTTCCCACACTCTGAGCAGGTAAATGGCCTCTGCCCAGTGTGAACTCGCTGGTGTGTCAGCAGGTTGGATGATCGAGTGAATCCCTTCCCACATTCAGAGCAGGTGAACGGCCTCTCCCCAGTGTGAAGTCGCTGGTGAGTTACAAGGTCGTGTGACAAAATGAATCCCTTCCCACACTCAGAGCAGGTGAACGGCCTCTCCCCAGTGTGAAGTCGCTGGTGTGTCAGTAGGTTGGATGAACAAGTGAATCCCTTTCCACACTCTGAGCAGTTGAATGGCCTCTCCCCAGTGTGAACTCGCTGGTGGGTCAGCAGGTTGGATGAAAAAATGAATCCCTTCCCGCACTGAGAGCAGGTGAATGGCCTCTCCCCAGTGTGAAGTTGCTGGTGTATCCGCAGGTTGGATGATCGAGTGAATCCCTTCCCACACTCAGAGCAGGTGAACGGTCTCTCCCTGGTGTGAACTCGCCGGTGAGCTACAAGTTGGGATGACCCAGTGAATCCCTTCCCACATTCGGAGCAGGTGAACGGCCTCTCCCCAGTGTGACTGCGTCGATGAATTTCCAGCTCAGACGGTGATCTGAATACCTTCCCACAGTCACCACATTTCCACGGTTTCTCCATGGTGCGGGTATTCTTGTGACTCTCCATGGTTGGACGATGGTTTGAAACCTCACCCACGCACACAACACGTTTAGTTTCTTTGCGCTGTGAATGGTGCGATGTTTTTTCAGACTGTGTAATTGGTTAAAGCTCTTTCCACAGGCAGTGCACTGGAACACTCACTCGGGTGTGTGTCTCAGTGCCTTTCCAGTCACACTGATGTTTGAAATCTTTTCCCACAAACAGAACAGACAAACATTTCTCTTTCCACTTTTAGAGGCCGATGATATTCAGGTCCTGATGAATCGATTGACTCTGTCAGATCTTGACGTGATGTTTGGTTTGTGTTTCCTGTCTGAAAATATCCCCTTCTAATATTCTGTAAAAGGAGATAATAAAACTCATCACTGTCAGTGCAAGATAGAAATTCAGAATAGACACATCTAGTTTCCATGGAACATTCTTTCCTCTCTTGTTCTTCCAAAGCTGTAATTCCCTGTCCCACACATTGTTCCTCCTGTTGTGCTGAAATCCAAACCCATCGCACATTTCTAGACTGTTTCTCCTCCACTCCCAGTTTTCACCACCAATTCTGGCTGGGTTCAGTTCTGCACTCACTGGTTCCCATCCCTCTCCACCCCTGAAGGTGCTGATTATGGCTGGGCCCAGTTCCACATTCACTGGTTCCCCTCCCTCTCTTCCCCTAAAAGTGCTGACTCTGGCTTTGAGGAACAGGGTGGATGAAGGGGAACCAGTGGATGTGGTGTATTTGGACTTCCAGAAGATATTTGACAAGGTGCCACATAAAAGGTTACCGCACAAGATAAAAGTTCACGGCGTTGGGGATAATATATTAGCATGGATAGAGGATTGGTTAACTAACAGAAAACAGAGAGTCAGGATAAATTCTCGGGTTGGCAATCAGTAACTAGTGGGGTGCTGCAGGAATCAGTGTTGGGCCCCCAACTATTTACAATCTAGATTAATGAATTGGATGAAGGGATCGAGTGTAATGTAGCCAAGATGGGAGGAAATGCAGTGTGTGAGGAGGACACAAAATACCTGCAAAACGACATAGACAGGCTAAGTGAGTGGGCAAAAATTTGGCAGATGGAATATAATGTTGGAAAGTGTGAGGTTATGCAAGAAAAAAAATTCGAAAAGCATGTTATTATTTAAATGGAGAAAAATTTGCAGTACAGCGGGACCTGGGGCGTCCTGCTGCATGAAACACAAAAGGTAAGTATGCAGGTACAGCAATTGAACAGGAAGGCCAATGGAATCTTGGCCTTTATTGCAAAGGGGATGTTGTATAAAAGCAGAGATGTCTTGCTACAGTTATACGGGGTATTAGTGAGGCCACGCCTAGAATACTGCAAAAAGTTTTGGTTTCCATATCTAATAAAGGATATACTTGATTTGGGGGCAGTTCAGAGAAGGTTCACGAGGTTAATTCTGGAGATGAGGGGGTTGACCTATGAAGGAAGGTTGGGCCTCTACTCATTGGAATTCAGAAGAATGAGAGGTGTTCTTATCGAAAAGTATAAGGTTATGAGGGAGCTTGACAAGGTGGATGCAGAGAGGGTGTTTCCACTGATAGGGGAGACTAGAACTAGGGGGAATAATCTTAGAATACGGGGCCGCCCATTTAAAACTGAGATGAGGAGGAAAGTCTTCCCTCAAAGGGTTGTAAATCTGTGGAATTTGCTGCCTCAGAGAGCTGGGTCATTGAATAAATTTAAGACAGAGATAGACAATTTCTTAATCGATAAGGGAATAAGGGGTGAGGGGGAGCAGGCAGAGAAGTGGACCTGAGTCCATGATCGGCTCAACCATGATTGTATTAAATGGTGGAGCAGACTCGAGGGGCCGTATGGCCTACTCCTGCTATTATTTTTTATGTTCTTATGCTGACTCTGTCTGGGTTCAGTTCTACACTCACTGGTTCCCCTCCCTCCCCTCCCCTGATGGTGCTGACTCTGGCTGGGTTCAGTTCTACACTCACTGGTTCCCCTCCCTCTCCCTCCCCTGATGGTGCTGACTGTGGCTGGGTTCAGTTCGACACTCACTGGTTCCCTCTCCCTCTCCTTCTCCTTCTCCCTCTCCTCCTCTGAAGTGCTGTCTATCTTAGATCTGGTCCTGTGTAATGAGATAGGATTAATCAACAATCTTCGAATAAAGGAGCCCCTTGAATTGAGTGATCATAACATGGTTGAATTTCAAATTCAGATGGAGGGTGATGTGGAAATGTATTTTATCGAAGCTGTATCACACTGTATTTTGTACCCTTTTTGAGATAAAACAAAATGGAGTCCTGGTTCTTCTAGAAATTTCTGCAACAGACAGTCTGTCTGCATAAACAGCTAAACCTGGCTTGAAACGGCCGGTAGCTGATTAATGGAGACTGTCGTGCTGAGACAAGTACCACCCCTGGTGCTCTCCTGTATTGTCCATGCAGCACCAGTTCCACTCCCCGCCCCCGCTTTGAGATACTCAAACTACCAGCCATTATCTCTTATACAGAACTCATCCATTTCATGCAAAAAGATAACTGACCAGGAAACTGGACAATCCTGACACAATGCAATGCCAGTAATAGCACATTTTCACACTCTCATCGAGTAATGGCTGACTGGCCAACTAATAACTCTGACAAAAGGAGACATTTGGGAACCATGTCAGGACAAGGATGAGGTGATTAACTCTTTATCTGTATTCACTGACTGCAAGACAGAGCCAATACACAGGAAGAGGTCATAACTTGTGTTTTTACTGTATAACTATCTCATGAAACTGTACCATTTTGGAGGTCTTCACTTAGCTGTTGACTGAGTGAGACTTTTCCCTTCCTGCAAGTAAAATTAAAGGAACATCTGCCGGAGCTGAAGGTGTCTGAGTCGTATATTGCGAGTCGAGATGTCGACAGTAAGAAATTTGGATCTCAAACCAGGGTTCTAAACTTAAATGATGGAGACTACATAGGTATGAGGGCAGATTGGGCAAAAGTGGACTGGGAAAATAGATTAAAGTGTAGGACGGTTAAAGTGTAGGGCCAAATTACAGCAATATTCTAAAGGGGTAAAGTGTATGAAAAAGACAAGCCTGAAGGCTCTGTGCCTCAATGCGAGGAGTATTCGGAATAAGCAGGAGGAATTAACTGCACAGATAGCTGTTAACCGATATGATGTAATTGGCATCACGGAGACATGGCTCCAGGGTGACCAAGGCTGGGAACTCAACATCCAGAGGTATTCAACATTCAGGAAGGATAGACAGAATGGAAAAGGAGGTGGGGTGGCGTTGCTGGCTAAAGAGGAAATTAACGCAATAGTAAGGAAGGACATTAGCTTGGATAATGTGGAATCAGTATGGGTGGAGCTACGGAATACCAAAGGGCAGAAAACGTTAGTGGGAGTTATGTACACATCACCAAACAGTAGTAGTGAGGTTGGGGACAGCATCAAACAAGAAATTAGGGATGCGTGCAATAAAGGTACAGCAGTTATCATGGGTGACTTTAATCTACATATTGATTGGGCTAACCAAACTGGTAGCAATACGGTGGAGGAGGATTTCCTGGAGTCTTTTATGGATGGTTTTCTAGATCAATATGTCGAGGAACCAACTGGAGGGCTGGCCATCCTAGACTGGGTGATGTGTAATGAGAAAGGACTAATTAGCAATCTTGTTGTGCGAGGCCCCTTGGGGAAGAGTGACCATAATATGGTGGAATTCTGCATTAGGATGGAGAATGAAACAGTTAATTCAGAGACCATGGTCCAGAACTTAAAGAAGGGTAACTTTGAAGGTATGAGGCATGAATTGGCTAAGATAGATTGGCAAATGATACTTAAGGGGTTGACTGTGGATGGGCAATGGCAGACATTTAGAGACCGCATGGATGAATTACAACAATTGTACATTCCTGTCTGGCGTAAAAATAAAAAAGGGAATGTGGCTCAACCGTGGCTATCTAGGGAAATCAGGGATAGTATTAAAGCCAAGGAAATGGCATACAAATTGGCCAGAAATAGCAGCGAACCTGGGGACTAGGAGAAATTTAGAACTCAGCAGAGGAGGACAAAGGGTTTGATTAGGGCAGGGAAAATGGAGTACGAGAAGAAGCTTGCAGGGAACATTAAGGCGGATTGCAAAAGTTTCTATAGGTATGTAAAGAGAAAAAGGTTAGTAAAGACAAACGTAGGTCCCCTGCAGTCAGAATCAGGGGAAGTCATAACGGGGAACAAAGAAATGGCAGACCAATTGAACAAGTACTTTGGTTCAGTATTCACTAAGGAGGACACAAACAACCTTCCGGATATAAAAGGGGTCAGAGGGTCTAGTAAGGAGGAGGAACTGAGGGAAATCTTTATTAGTCGGGAAATTGTGTTGGGGAAATTGATGGGATTGAAGGCCGATAAATCCCCAGGGCCTGATGGACTGCATCCCAGAGTACTTAAGGAGGTGGCCTTAGAAATAGCGGATGCATTGACAGTCATTTTCCAACATTCCATTGACTCTGGATCAGTTCCTATCGAGTGGAGGGTAGCCAATGTAACCCCACTTTTTAAAAAAAGGAGGAAGAGAGAAAGCAGGGAATTATAGACCGGTCAGCCTGACCTCAGTAGTGGGTAAAATGATGGAATCAATTATTAAGGATGTCATAGCAGCGCATTTGGAAAATGGTGACATGATAGGTCCAAGTCAGCATGGATTTGTGAAAGGGAGATCATGCTTGACAAATCTTCTGGAATTTTTTGAGGATGTTTCCAATAAAGTGGACAAAGGAGTACCAGTTGATGTGGTATATTTGGACTTTCAGAAGGCTTTCGACAAGGTCCCACACAGGAGATTAATGTGCAAAGTTAAAGCACATGGGATTGGGGGTAGTGTGCTGACGTGGATTGAGAACTGGTTGTCAGACAGGAAGCAAAGAGTAGGAGTAAATGGGTACTTTTCGGAATGGCAGGCAGTGACTAGTGGGGTACCGCAGGGTTCTGTGCTGGGGCCCCAGTTGTTTACATTGTACATTAATGATTTAGACGAGGGGATTAAATGTAGTATCTCCAAATTTGCGGATTACACTAAGTTGGGTGGCAGTGTGAGCTGCGAGGAGGATGCTATGAGGCTGCAGAGTGACTTGGATAGGCTAGATGAGTGGGCAAATGCGTGGCAGATGAAGTATAATGTGGATAAATGTGAGGTTATCCACTTTGGTGGTAAAAACAGAGAGACAGACTATTATCTGAATGGTGACAGATTAGGAAAAGGGAAGGTGCAACGAGACCTGGGTGTCATGGTACATCAGTCATTGAAGGTTGGCATGCAGGTACAGCAGGCGGTTAAAAAAGCAAATGGCATGTTGGCCTTCATAGCGAGGGGATTTGAGTACAGGGGCAGGGAGGTGTTGCTACAGTTGTACAGGGCCTTGGTGAGGCCACACCTGGAGTATTGTGTACAGTTTTGGTCTCCTAACTTGAGGAAGGACATTCTTGCTATTGAGGGAGTGCAGCGAAGATTCACCAGACTGATTCTCGGGATGGTGGGACTGACCTATCAAGAAAGACTGGATCAACTGGGCTTGTATTCACTGGAGTTCAGAAGAGTGAGAGGAGACCTCATAGAAACGTTTAAAATTCTGACGGGTTTGGACAGGTTGGATGCAGGAAGAATGTTCCCAATGTTGGGGAAGTCCAGAACCAGGGGTCACAGTCTAAGGATAAGGGGTAAGCCATTTAGGACAGAGATAAGGAGAAACTTCTTCACCCAGAGAGTGGTGAACCTGTGGAATTCTCTACCACAGAAAGTAGTTGAGGCCAATTCACTAAATATATTCAAAAGGGAATTAGATGAAGTCCTTACTACTCGGGGGATCAAGGGGTATGGCGTGAAAGCAGGAAGGGGGTACTGAAGTTTCATGTTCAGCCATGAACTCATTGAATGGCGGTGCAGGCTAGAAGGGCTGAATGGCCTGCTCCTGCACCTATTTTCTATGTAAGGCGGAAAATAGAATTTGAGAGGAAGCTTTCTGGGAACATAAAAACAGGCTGCAAAAGGTTCGAGAGATATGTGAAGAGACAAAGATTAGTGAAGACAAACGTAGGTCCCTTGCAGTCAGATTCAGGTGAATTTATAATGGGGAACAACGAAATGGCAGACCAGTTGAACAAATACTTTGGTTCTGTCTTCACGAGGGAAGACACCAATAACCTTCTGGAAATACAAGGGGAGCGAGGGTCTAGTGAGAAGGAGGAGCTGAAGGAAATCCTTATTAGGTGGTAAATTGTGTTAGGGAAATTAATGGGATTGAAGGCTGACAAATCCCCGGGGCCTGATAGTCTGCATTCCAGACTACTTAAGGAAGTGGCCCTAGAAATAGTGGACGCATTGGTGATCATTTTCCAACAGTCTATCGACTCTGGATCAGTTCCTATGGACTGGAGGGTAGCTAATGTAACACCACTTTTTTTTAAAACAGGAGGGAGAGAGAAAACGGGTAATTATAGACTAGTTAGCCTGACATCAGTAGTGGGGAAAATGTTGGAATCAATTATTAAAGATGAAATAGCAGCACATTTGGAAAGCAGTGATGGGATCGGCCCAAGTCAGCATGGATTTATGAAAGGGAAATCCTGCTTGACAAATCTTCGAGAATTTTTTGAGGATGTAACTGATAGAGTGGACAAGGGAGAACCAGTGAATGTGGTGTATTTGGACTTTCAAAAGGCTTTTGACAAGGTCCCACACAAGAGATTGGTGTGCAAAATTAAAGCACATGGTATTGGGGGTAATATACTGACGTGGGTAGAGAACTGGTTGGCAGACAGGAAGCAGAGAGTCGGGATAAACGGGTCCTTTTCAGAATGGCAGGCAGTGACTAGTGGGGTACCGCAGGGCTCAGTGCTGGGACCCCAGCTATTTACAATATACATCAATGATTTGGATGAGGGAATTGAGTGTAATATCTCCAAGTTTGCAGATGACACTAAGCTGGGTGGCAGTGTGAGCTGTGAGGAGAACGCTAAAAGGCTGCAGGGTAACTTGGATAGGTTGGGTGAGTGGGCTAACACGTGGCAGATGCAATATAATGTGGATAAATGTGAGCTTATCCACTTTGGTGGCAAAAACACGAAGGCAGAATATTATCTGAATGGCGCCAGATTAGGAAAAGGGAATGTGCAGCGATGCCTGGGTGTCATGGTACATCAGTCATTGAAAGTTGGCATGGAGGTTCAGCAGGCAGTGAAGGCGGCAAATGGTATGTTGGCCTTCATAACTAGGGGATTTGAGTATAGGAGCAGGGAGGCCTTACTGCAATTGTACAGGGCCTTAGTGAGGCCTCACCTGGAATATTGTGTTCAGTTTTGGTCTCCTAACTTGAGGACGGACGTTCTTGCAATTGAGGGAGTGCAGTGAAGGTTCACCAGACTGATTCCCGGGATGGCAGGACTGACATCTGAGGAGAGGCTGGATCGACTGGGCCTGGATTCACTGGAGTTTAGAAGGATGAGAGGGGATCTCATAGAAACATATAAAATTCTGAGGGGACTGGACAGGTTAGATGCAGGAAGAATGTTCCCAATGTTGGGGAAGTCAGAACCAGGGGACATAATCTAAGGATAAGGGGCAAGCCATTTAGGACTGAGATGAGGAGAAACTTCTTCACTCAGAGAGTTGTTAACTTGTGGAATTCTCTACCGCAGAGAGTTGTTGATGCCAGTTCATTGAATATATTTAAGGGGGAGTTAGATATGGCCCTTACTGCTAAAGGGATCAAGGGGTATGGAGAGAAAGCAGGAAAGGGGTACTGAGGTGAATGATCAGCCATGATCTCATTGAATCGTGGTGCAGGCTCGAAGGGACGAATGGCCTACTCCTGCACCTATTTTCTATGTTTCTATGCTCCCTTTGCCAATTTGATTTGTCCAATCAAAATGAAAATAATTCAATTTATACACTGTCCTGCAGCGTAGCTACTGTTAGGGGGCCTGTAGACTACTCCCACCAGTGATTTCTTTCCCTTACTATTTCTTATCTCCACACAAACTGATTCTATATCTTGATAATGTGAGAAGAAAAGGCTGAAGTGTTTACAACCATCTTCAGCCAGAAATACCAAGAGGATGATCCATATCAGCCGCCTCCGAAGGAAACCAGTCTTCAGCCAATTCGATTCACTCCACGTGATGTCAAGAAACGGCTGAATGCATTGGATACAGCAAAGGCTATGGGCTCTGACAACATATTGGCTGTTGTGCTGAAGACTTGTGCTCCAGAACTAGCTGCGCCTCTAGCCAAGCTTTCCAGTACAGCTACAACATTGGCAGCTATCAGATGATGTGGAAAACTGCCCAGGTATGTCCTGTCCACAAAAAGCAGGACAAATTCAATCCAGCCAAATACCACCCCCATCAGTCTACTCTTAATCATCAGCAAAGTGATGGAAGGTGTCGCCAACAGTGCTATCAAGCGGCACCTATTCACCAATAACCTGCACAGTGATGCCCAGTTTGGGTTCCCCCAGGACCACTTAGCTCCAGACCTCATCACAGCCTTGTCCAAACATGGACAAAAGAGCTGAATTCCAGAGGTGAGGTGAGAGTGGCTGCCCTCAACATCAAGGCAGCATTTGACCGAGTGTGGCATCAAGGATCCCTAGTAAAACTGAAGTCAATGGGAATCAGGGGGAAAACTCTCCACTGGCTGGAATCATACCTAGCACAAAGGAAGATGGTTGTGGTGGTTGGCGGTCAATTATCAACAGCCCCAGGACATCGCTTCAAGAGCTCCTCAGGGCAGTGTCCTAGGCCCAACCATCTTCAGTTGCTTCATCAATGACCTTCCTTTCTTCATAAGGTCAGAAGTGGGGATGTTTGCTGATGACTGCACAGTGTTCAGTTCCATTCACAACGACTTAGATAATGGAGCAGTCCAAGCCCACATACAGCAAGACCTGGAGAACATTCAGGCTTGGCTGAGAAGTGGCAAGTAACATTCACGAACAAAAGTGCCAGGCAATGATTATCTCCAACAAGCGAGAGTCTAACCACCGTCCCATAACATTCAATGGCATTACCATCGCCAAATCCCCTACCATCAACATCCTTGGGGTTACCATTGACCAGAAACTTAACTGGACCAGCCACATAAATACTGTGGCAACAAGAGCAGGTCAGAGGCTGGGTATTCTACAGCGAGTGTCTCACCTCCTGACTCCGCAAAGCCTTTCCACCATCTATAAGGCACAAGTCAGGGGTGTGATGGAATACTCCCCACTTGGCTGGATGAGTGCAACTGTGACAACACTCAAGAAGCTCGATACCATCCAGGACAAAGCAGCCCGCTTGATTGGCACCCCATCCACCACCTTAAACATTCACTCCTTCCATCATTGACGTACCGTGGCTGCAGTGTTTACCATGTACAAGATGCACTGCAGCAACTCGCCAAGGCTTCTTCGGCAGCACCTCCCAAACCCACGACCTCTACCACCTAGAAGGACAAGGGCAGCAGGCGCATGGGAACACCACCACCTCCACGTTCCCCTCCAAGTCACACACCATCCTGAACTAGAAGCATATCGCCGTTCCTTCATTATCGCTGAGTCAAAATCTTGGAACTTCCTCCCTAACACATGGGAGTACCATCACCACACGGACTGCAGAAGTTCAAGTAGGTGGCTCCCCATCATCTTCTCAAGGGCAATTATGGGTGGGCAATAAATGCTGGCCTTACCAGCGACGCCCACATCCCGTGAACGAATAAAAAAATCAGAACCATCTGACCTCTCAAGTGGGCGTAAAAGATTCCATGACGTTATTTTGAAAAGATCTCTCTGGTGTCCTGGCTAACATTTATCCCTCAATCAACATCACCAAAACAGAGGCCATGAAAAACATTTAATAAATATAAGTCTTCCATTAACAACGGAGAAAAGGTTCAAAACTGAAACAGTCGGTAACAGGACATCAATTAGTCTCCCCCATGGAGAAATCAAGGAATCGACTCACTGTATGTAGGAAACAAAGCTGATTTATTTGACAGTTGTTTGACAGAGGGTGCAGAAAAGATTTACAAGAATGATTCCAGGGATGAGGGACTTCAGTTACATGGATAGACTGGTGAAGCTGGGGTGATTGCTCTTAGAACAGAGGAGGTTGAGAGGAGATTTGATAGAGGTGCTCTAAAATCATGAGGGGTCTGGACAGAGTAGAGAGAAAATATTCCCATTGGCGGAAGGGTGGAGAACCAGAGGACACAGATTCAAGGTGATTGGCAAAAGGCGACGAGAAAATATATTTTTTTTTACGCAGCGAGTGGTTAGGATCTGGAATGCACGGCCTGAAAGGCTGGTGGAGGCAGATTCAATCGTGGCTTTCAAAAAGGGAATTGGATAATTACCTGAAATAAAGCATTTGCAGGGCTACGGGGAAAGGGCAGGGAGTAGGACTAGCTGAAGTGCTCATGCAGAGTGCCGGCAAGGGCTCGACGGTCCAAAAGGCCTCCTACTGTGCTGTAACCATTCTATGATATTTAGAAAATTAAACTCCAGCCCAGTTGTCGGGATTAATTACACCAGCGGCAACAAACCCCAATGGTCCGAGTGAACATGGTTCAGAGCTGGATGTGATTAACGGCAACAATAACAGCAGAGTCCAACTCCCAGAGTCACTTGTGAGCTCGCTGGTGTCTCAGCAGGTTGGATGACTGAGTGAACCCCTTCCCACACTCAGAGCAGGTGAACGGCCTCTCCCAGTGTGAATGCGTTGGTGTGTCAGCAGGATGCATGATCGAGTGAATCCCTTCCCACACACGGAGCAGGTGAACGGCCTCTCCCCAGTGTGAATGCGTTGGTGTTTCAGCAGATGGGTTGATCGAGTGAAACCCTTCCCACATTCAGAGCAGATGAACGGCCTCTCCCCAGTGTGAATGTGTTGGTGTGTCAGCAGCTCACATGATCGAGTGAATCCCTTCCCACACTTGGAACAGATGAACGGCCTCACCCCAGTGTGAATTCGCTCGTGTGCCAGCAGGCTGGATGAATAAGTGAATCCATTCCCACACACGGGGCAGGTGAACGGCCTCTCTCCGTTGTGACTGCGTCGATGAGTTTCCAGTGCAGAGGGGCAATTAAACCCCTTCCCACAATCCCCACATTTCCACGGTTTCTCCATGGTGCAGGTGTCCTTGTGTCTCTCCAGGTTGGACGATCAGTTGAAGCTTCATCCACACACACAATACATGAACGGTTTCTCCCCGCTGTGAATAGTGCGATGTTTTTCACGCTGTGTAACTGGTTAAAGCTCTTTCCACAGTCAGTGCACTGGAACATGGGTGTGTGTGTCTCGGTGCTTTTCCAGTCACACAAATGTTTAAAATCTTTTCCCACCGACAGAACAGACAAATGTTTCTCCTTCCACATTCAAAGGCCAATGATATACAGGTGAATCGAGTGACTCTGTCAGATCTCGATATGATTGGTTGGAGTTTCCCGTCTGCAAATCCTCCTTTTCTAATATCCTGCAAAAGGAGTTTACAAAAGTCAGCACTGGAAGTGCAGGATAGAAATTGAGGACAGACAATCCTAGTTTCTACGGAACATTCTTTCCTCTCTTGTTCCCCCAAAGCTGTAAATTCCCGTCCCACACACTCTCCCTCCTCCTGCTGCTGAAATCCAAACTCATCGCACTACCTCCATCATTTCTTTCTTCCATCTGCTGTTTTCTCACTCCCTCTTCTCTGGTTGGGTTCAGTTCTACATCCCTAGTGTGCAGACTGAGAATAAATGAGGAATGATTTTCTCTCCTGGTCACTGGGACCCTAAAGCCCCACCCACCCTCTGCTCCTGCAGCAAGATGGCCGCATAGGCGCCCTAATCCTGTCCAAGAATTCGGCTAGTTACCCCGAGCGGTCGGGTCTATCACCGCGGGTCAAACATGGGGCCTGTGGGCTCGTATTTGGGGCCTGAGGCCTACACTAGGTGTTTATGAAGCTGCCCAGCCCACCCAGGGGTCCAATTCCTCCGCTGAGCCCACAAGCTCCGACTGACTCGCGGAACGTCCCTTCCGCCTCAGACCACCTCTACCACTGGCACTGCGCCTGCTCAGAGCACAGCCCAGTCCCGCGTCTGGGCTCCTGTTGTCATTGATAGAGCACTTTACCCCCATGCGGGGGATTCTGGCTACAGAAGTAAACGTTGCAACATTTGGTAGTGAAATGGGTTGATTCAGGACAGACAGCAGGGATTATTGCAGGAAATAACACAGTGCAGTGAGAAAGGAAATGCAGGGGATGTTGTGTAGATGGATTGTCAAAAGGTGTTTGATAAGGTGCCGGACAGGAGGCTTGTTGATCAAATTAAGGCTCACGGTATTAAAGGGAGTGGGGCCGCGTGGAGAGGAAGTTGGGTAAAGGACAGAAAACAGAGAGTAGTGGTTAATGGATGTTCTTCAGACTGGAGGGATGTAAACAGTGGTGTTCCCCAGGGTCAGTGTTGGGACCATTGCTCTTAATATAGAGAAATGATCTGGGCTAAGGTATAAACACATAAGAATTAGAAGCAGGAGTAGGCCATTTGGCTCCTCGACCCTGCTCCGCCATTCAAGACCATACTGATTCATCAATTGATCCACCGCTACGAAAATCAATAATAAGAATAAAACCGGACTGACCACCCGGCATCGAGCTCCGCCCCGGTTACGGACACGACAACGGCACACCCAGCCCAGTCTTTCCCACCAACATCTGGGGACTTGTGCCAAAATTGGGAGAGATGTCCCAGACTAGTCAAGCAACAGCTTGACATCATCATACTCACAGAATCATACCTTTCAGCCAATGTCCCAGACTCCTCCATCACCATCCCTGGGTATGTCCTGTCCCACCGTCAGGACAGACCCACCAGGGGTGGCAGCACAGTAGTATACAGTCGGGAAGGTGTGGCCCTGGGAGTCCTCAACATTGACTCCGGATCCCATGAAGTCTCATGGCTCGAGGTCAAGCATGGGCAAGGAAACCTCCTGCTGATTACCACCCACCGCCCTCCCTCAGCTGATGAATCAGTGCTCCTCCATGTTGAACACCACTTGGAAGAAGCACTGAGAGTAGCAAGGTGCACAGAATGTACTCTGCGTGGGGGACATCAACGTCCATCAAGACTGGCTCAGCAGCACCACGACTGACCGAGCTGGCCGAGTCCTGAAGGATATAGCTGTCAGACTGGGCCTGCAGCAGGTGGTGAGAGAACAACACGAGGGGGAAAAACCTACTTGCGCCCATCCCTTCGGAAAGGGCGCGAGAGTGGGAGCAGCGGTAAGCCTACTAAGGGCGTGAGTCAGCCGAGCAGCGGGACTTCGGAAAGGGCCCGAGAGTGGGAGCAGCGGTAAGCCTACAAAGGGCGTGAGTCAGCCGAGCAGACAGCCGAAACAGCACCAAGTGACCTGGGAGGGTAAGAAGTAAAAAGATTCAAAGTGTGATGTCACAGGAAAGCAGGGAAGTGATTGGTTGGTCAGTTTTTCTCTCTTTTAGAAACATAGAAAATAGGTGCAGGAGTAGGCCATTCGGCCCTTCTAGCCTGCACCGCCATTCAATGAGTTCATGGCTGAACATGCAACTTCAGTACCCTATTCCTGCTTTCTCACCATACCCCTTGATTCCCCTAGTAGTAAGGACTTCATCTAACTCCTTTTTGAATATATTTAGTGAATTGGCCTCAACAACTTTCTGTGGTAGAGAATTCCACAGGTTCACCACTCTCTGGGTGAAGAAATTTCTCCTCATCTCGGTCCTAAATGGCTTCCCCCTTATCCTTAGACTGTGTCCCCTGGTTCTGGACTTCCCCAACATTGGGAACATTCTTTCTGCATCTAACCTGTCTAACCCCGTCAGAATTTTAAACGTTTCTATGAGGTCCCCTCTCATTCTTCTGAACTCCAGTGAATACAAGCCCAGTTGATCCAGTCTTTCTTGATAGGTCAGTCCCGCCATCCCGGGAATCAGTCTGGTGAACCTTCGCTGCACTCCCTCAATAGCAAGAATGTCCTTCCTCAGGTTAGGAAACCAAAACTGTACACAATACTCCAGGTGTGGCCTCACCAAGGCCCTGTACAATTGTAGCAACACCTCCCTGCCCCTGTACTCAAATCCCCTCGCTATGAAGGCCAACATGCCATTTGCTTTCCTAACCGCCTGCTGTACCTGCATGCCAACCTTCAATGACTGATGTACCATGACACCCAGGTCTCTTTGCACCTCCCCTTTTCCTAATCTGTCACCATTCAGATAATAGTCTGTCTCTCTATTTTTACCACCAAAGTGGATAACCTCACATTTATCCACATTATACTTCATCTGCCATGCATTTGCCCACTCACCTAACCTATCCAAGTCACTCTGCAGCCTCATAGCATCCTCCTCGCAGCTCACACTGCCACCCAACTTAGTGTCATCCGCAAATTTGGAGATACTACATTTAATCCCCTCGTCTAAATCATTAATGTGCAGTGTAAACAGCTGGGGCCCCAGCACAGAACCTTGCGGTACCCCACTAGTCACTGCCTGCCATTCTGAAAAGTCCCCATTTACTCCTACTCTTTGCTTCCTGTCTGACAACCAGTTCTCAATCCATGTCAGCACACTACCCCCAATCCCATGTGCTTTAACTTTGCACATTAATCTCTTGTGTGGGACCTTGTCGAAAGCCTTCTGAAAGTCCAAATATACCACATCAATTGGTTCTCCCTTGTCCACTCTACTGGAAACATCCTCAAAAAATTCCAGAAGATTTGTCAAGCATGATTTCCCTTTCACAAATCCATGCTGACTTGGACCCATCATATTACCTCTTTCCAAATGCACTGCTATGACATCCTTAATAATTGATTCCATCATTTTACCCACTACCGATGTCAGGCTGACCGGTCTATAATTCCCTGTTTTCTCTCTCCCTCCTTTCTTGGGCATTGGTTTAAATTAAGAGCTGGGATTAAAAATCTAAACTTTCAAAACGTGAAAACTTAATTAAATCTATTCGAGATGGCAGGGCAGCGATGTGTTACTGCTGCTGCATGTGGGAGCTGGTTGACCCCATTGAGGTCCACGGCGACCACATCTGCAGTAAGTGTTGGCTGCTCGAGGAACTTCGGCTCCGCGTTGATGAGCTGGAGTCTGAGCTGCAGACACTGCGACACATCAGGGAGGGGGAGACTTACCTGGACCCTGTGTTCCAGGAGGCAGTCACACCTCTTAGATTAATTAATTCAAATTTGGTCTGTGGTCAGGGACAGGAGGGTGTGACTACATGCGAGGCAGCTGTGGGGGCCGGTTAGTTTAACATCTGTAGTGGGGAAAATGCTTGAAGCTATCATTAAGGAAGAAATAGCGGGACATCTCGATAGGAATAGTGCAATCTAGCAGACGCAGCATAGATTCATGAAGGGGAAATCATGTTTAACTAATTTACTGGAATTCTTTGAGGATATAACGAGCATGGTGGATAGAGGTGTACCAATGGATATGGTGTATTTAGATTTCCAAATGGCATTTGATAAGGTGCCACACAAAAGGTTACTGCAGAAGATAGAGGTACGCGGAGTCAGAGGAAATGTATTAGAATGGATAGAGAATTGGCTGGCGAACAGAAAGCAGAGAGTCGGGATAAATGGGTCCTTTTCGGGTTGGAAATCGGTGGTTAGTGGTGTGCCACAGGGATCAGTGCTGGGACCACAACTGCTTACAATATACATAGATGACCTGGAAGAGGGGACAGAGTGTAGTGTAACAAAATTTGCAGATGACACTAAGATTAGTGGGAAAGCGGGTTGTGTAGAGGACACAGAGAGGCTGCAAAGAGATGTGGATAGGTTAAGCGAATAGGCGAAGGTTTGGCAGATGGAATACAATGTCGGAAAGTGTGAGGTCATCCACCTTGGGGAAAAAAAACAGTAAAATGGAATATTATTTGAATGGGGAGAAATTATAACATGCTGAGATGCAGAGGGACCTGGGGGTCCTTGTGCATGAAACTCTTTTAGAGTCTACCTACAAAACATAAAACATTAAACCGTGCCACCCGACCTGGGTGACACACCAGACATTTACAAGGCCCTTTTTTTCCTTTTTTTTTGGGGCACTAAAATCACAATTTTCCCAGTGCCCCCTATAAAAGGGAAGGGGACACTAAAAGCACCGGCAATTAAAACAAATTAAACTTTAAAACGTAAAATCAAATTAAAATTTGGTTGCCGGGCGTGATGATGCACTCCAGTCCCTCCGGTGCCCACCTCTCGCGGAAGGCCACGAGCATGAATCCCAAAAAGTTAGTTTGCAGGTGCAGCAGGTAATCAGGAAGGCGAATGGAATGTTGGCCTTCATTGCGAGAGGGATGGAGTGCAAAAGCAGGGAGGTCCTGCTGCAACTGTACAGGGTATTGGTGAGGCCGCACCTGGAGTACTGCGTGCAGTTTTGGTCACCTTACTTAAGGAAGGATATACTGGCTTTGGAGGGGGTACAGAGATGATTCACTAGGCTGATTCCGGAGATGAGGGGGTTACCTTATGATGATAGATTTAGACTGGGTCTTTACTCATTGGAGTTCAGAAGGATGAGGGGTGATCTTATAGAAACATTTAAAATCATGAAAGGGATAGACAAGATAGAGGCAGAGAGGTTGTTTCCACTGGTAGGGGAGGCTAGAACTAGGGGGCACAGCCTCAAAATACGGGGGAGCCAATTTAAAACCGAGTTGAGAAGGAATTTCTTCTCCCAGAGGGTTGTGAATCTGTGGAATTCTCTGCCCAAGGAAGCAGTTGAGGCTAGCTCATTGAATGTATTCAAGTCACAGATAGATAGATTTTTAACCAATAAGGGAATTAAGGGTTATGGGGAGAGGGTGGGTAAGTG
This sequence comes from Pristiophorus japonicus, assembly GCF_044704955.1. NCBI lineage: Eukaryota > Metazoa > Chordata > Chondrichthyes > Pristiophoridae > Pristiophorus > Pristiophorus japonicus. The sequence continues at coordinate 120,819 of NW_027254368.1, forward strand.
GAGCGGAGTCCATGGCCAGATCAGCCATGATCTTATTAAATGGCGGAGCAGGCTCGAGGGGCTAGATGGCCTACTCCTGTCCCTAATTCTTATGTTCTTATGACCCAGGAGGTAGTGGTGGAGGAGCCAAAGCCCTTGCAATTGTCCAACAGGTACGAGATTCTTGTTCCTTATTTGGACGAGGGCAGGGGCTGCAGGGAGGATGAGCAAACTGACCACAGTGCCGTGGTACAGCAGGCCATTCAAGTGGGGGGACTAAAAATAAATGTTGTAGTGGTAGGAAAGACTACAGTTAGGTGGATAGATACTGTTCTCTGTAGCCAAGAGCGTGAGTCCTGAAGGCTGTGTTGCCTGTGTGGCTCAAAGACTGGTGTGGGAGAAATGGGTTTCGGTTCATGGGGCACTGGCATCAGTACTGGGGGTGGGGGGAGGGTTCAGGTGAGCAGAAATTTAAAAAGGCAAAGAGCATGGAGAAGGCAATAGGGCAGGGTAGCGGTGGGGGAAATGATAACCAGACTGTGACAGGAAGGGACAGAATGTATAAAATAAGAGTGTAACAGAAAGTAGGGTCAAAGCAGGTAAAAATGGTAAAAAAACAAAATTAAAAGCTCTTTATCTGTATGCACATAATATTCGTAACAAGATAGATGAGTTGACGGCACAAATAGATACAAATGGGTATGATCTGATAGCCATTACAGAAACGTGGTTGCAAGGTGACCAAGGCTGGGAACTGAATATTCAGGGGTATTAAACAATTCAGAAGAATAGACAGAAAGGAAAAGGTGAGGTAGCTCTGTTAATAAAAGATGAGATCAGTGCAGTAGTGAGAAATGATATTGGCTCAGAAGATCAAGATGTAGAATCAGTTTGAGTGGAGATAAGAAATAATAAGGGGAAGAAGTCACTGGTGGGCGTAGTCCATAGGCCCCCTAACAGTAGCTACACTGTTGGACGGTGTATAGATCAAGAAATAATGGAGGCTTGTAAGAAAGGTACGGCAATAATCATGGGCGACTTTAATCTTCATATTGATTAGACAAATCAAATTGGCCAAGGTAGACTTGAGGAAGAGTTTATAAGAGTGTATCCGGGATGGTTTCCTTGAACAGTAAGTTGAAGAAACCAATCAGGGAGCAGGCTATCTTAGATCTGGTACTGTGTAATGAGACAAGATTAATAAATTATCTCATAGTAAAGGATCCTCTAGGAAAAAGTGACCATAACATTTCAAATTCAGTTGGAGAGCGAGAAAGTCAGACCTCAAACCAGTGCCCTGATTCTAAATAAAGGCGACTACAAAGGTATGAAAGCAGAACTGGGGATGTTCGCTGATGACTGCACAATATTCAGTTCCATTCGAAACTCTTCAGATAATGGAGCAGTCCATGCCCGCTTGCAGCAAGACCTGGACAACATTCAGACTTGGGCTGATAAGTGGCAAGTAACATTCGTGCCACACGAGTGCCTGACAATGACTATATCCAACAAGTGAGAGTCTAACCACCGCCCCTTAACATTCAATGGCATTACCATCACCGAATTCCCATACCATCAACATCCTGGGGATCACCATTGACCAGAAACTTAACTGGACCTGCCAAATAAATACTGTGGCAACAAGAGCAGGTCAGAGGCTGGGTATTCTGCGGCAAGTGCGTCATCTCCTGACTCCCCAAAGCCTTTCCACCATCTACAAGGCACAAGCCAGGAGTGTGATGGATGAGTGCAGCTCCAACACTCAAGAAGCTCGACACAATCCAGGACAAAGCAGCCCGCTTGATTGGCACCTCATCCACCACCTTAAACATCCACTCCCTCCACCACCGGCGTACCGTGGCTGCAGTGTGTACCATCTACAAGATGCACTGCAGTAACTCACCAATGCTTCTTCGGCAGCACCTCCCAAACCCGCGACCTCTAACATCGAGAAGGACAAGGGCAGCAAGCGCATGGGAACACCATCACCTCCACGTTCCCCTCCAAGTCATACACCATCCTGACTTGAAAGCATATCGCCATTCCTTCATCGTCGCGAGGTCAAATTCCTGAAACTCCCTCCCTAACAGCACTGTGGCACTACCATCACCACACGGACTGCAGCAGTTCATGAAGGTGGCTTACCACCATCTTCTCAAGGGCAATTAGGGATGGGCAATAAATGCTGGCCTTGCCAGCGACGCCTACATCCCGGGAACGTATAAAAAAAAAAGTTGGCTTAAGTCAACTGGGAAAATAGATTAAAGTGTAAGACAGTTGAGAAGCAGTGACAGACAATAAAGGAGATATTTCATAACTCAACAAAAATATATTTCAGTGAGAAGGAAAGACTTTAAGCGAAGGGAGAACCATCCGTGGCTAACGAAGGAAGTAAAGGATGGTATCAATTTGAAAACAATGTCATACAAAGTGGCCAAGATCAGTGGGAGGCCGGAGCATTGGCAATTTAAAAAAAAAAACAGCAAATGACTAAAGAAATAATAGAGGGAAGATAGATTATGAGAGTAAACCAGCAAGTAATATAAAAAAGATAGTATGAGCTTCTACAGGTAAGTAAAAAGGATAGGGTAGCTAAAGTAAACATTGGTCCTTTAGAGAATGAGACTGGGGAATTAATAATGGGGAACAGAGAAATGGCAGAGACTTTGAACAAATAATCTGTATCAGGTTTCACGGTAGAAGACACTAAAAACATCCCAATAATAGATAATCAAGGGGCTACAGTGAGGGAGAAACTTAAAGCAATCACTATCACAAAAATAGGGCTCAGTAAAATAATGGGACTCAAGATGGAAAAGTCCCCTGGACCTGATGGCTTGCAACCTTGGGTCTTAATACACAGTAATGGTCCCACTTCACTGTCCCATCAAATACTCCAAGGGCCCACACAGCACGGGTTAGATACAGAGTAAAGCTCCCTCGATACCGTCCCATCAAACACTCCCAGGGTAGGTACAGTACGGGTTAGATACAGAGAAAAGATTCTTCTACACCGGCCAACAAACACTCCAAGGGCAGGTATAGCATGGGTTCGGCAGAGGGTAAAGCTCCATCTATACTCCCCTATCAAACAATTCCAGGGCAGGTACAGCACGGGTTAGATACAGAGTAAAGCTCCCTCTACACTGTCCCATCAAACACACACAGGGCAGGCATAGCATAGGATAGATAAGAGCAAGGCTCCTTCTACACACCCTGATCAAACACTCTCAGGGCAGGTATAGCACGGGTCAGATACAGAGGAAAGCCCCGTCTACACTCTCCCACCAGGGCAGGTACAACACGGATTAGGTAGAGTAAACCTCCCTCGACACTGTCCCATCAGACACTCCCAGGACAGGTACAGTACTGGTTAGATAGAGAGTAAATCTCCTTCTACACAGTTCCATCAAACACTCTCAGGGCAGGTACAGCCTGGATTAGATATAGAGGAAAGCTTCCTTTGCACTGTTCCATTAAACACTCCCAAGGCAGGTATAAACATAAGAAATAGGAGCAGGAGTAAGCCATTTGGCCCCTCGAGCCTGCTCTGCCATTCAATAAGATCATGGCTGATCTGACCCTGGCCTCAACTCCACTTCCCTGCCCGCTCCCCATAACCCTTGACTCCCTAATCATTCAAAAATCTCTCTATCCCCATCTTAAATACATTCAATGACCCAGCCTCCACAGCTCTCGGAGGTAGAGAATCCCAAAGATTCACGTCCTTCAGTTAAGAAGTTCCTCCTCATTTCAGTTTTAAATGAGTGACCCCTTATTCTGAAACTATGCCCTCTAGTTCTAGATTACCCCACGAGGGGAAACATCCTCTCTGTAGCTACCCTGTCAAACCCCTCAGTATCTTATACGTTTCAATAAGATCACCTCTAAGTCTTCTAAACTCCAATGAGTATAGGCCCCACCTGCTTTACCTTTCTTCTTATGACAACACCTTTATCTCAGTAATCAACCTCGGGAACCTTCACTGAACTGCTTCCAGTGCAAGTTTACCCTCCTTAAATAAGGAGACCAAAACTATACGCAGTACTCCAGGTGTGGTCTCACCAACGCCCTGTACAATTGCAGAAGGACTTTCTCACTTTTATACTCCATCCCCCTTGCAATAAAGGATAACATTCCATTTGCGTTCCTAATTAATTGCTGTAACTGCATGCTAACTTTTTGTGTTTAATGTACAAGGACCCCCAGATCCCTCTGTACTGTCGCATTTTGTAATCTCTCCCCATTTAAATAATAACTTGCTGTTTTATTTTTCCTACCAAAGTAGATAACCACACATTTTCCCACATTATACTCCATCTGCCAAAGTTTTGCCCACTCACTGAGCCTCTCTATATCCCTTTGTAGATTCTTTGCGTCCTCCTCACAACTTGCTAATTTAGCACAGGTTAGATACAAAGTAAATCTCCGTCTACATTATCCATCAAACACTCGCAGAGCAGGCACAACATGGGTTAGGTACCGATTAAAGCTCCCTCTAACTGTCTCCTCAAACACTCCCAGAACAGGTACAGCACGGATTAGATACAGGGTAAACCGCCCTCTACACTGTCCCATCAGACACAACTAAGGCAGGTAGAATATGGGTTAGATATAGAGGAAAGCTTCCCCTACACCAACCCATCAAAGCTCACAGGGCAGGTAGAGCATGGGTTAGATACAGAGCAAAGCTCCCTCTGAAGTGTCCCATCAATCACTCACAAGACAGGTACAGCACGGGTTATGTGGAGAGTAAAGCTCTCTCTACACTCTGGGGGGAGAGTTGAACAGTCAGAGGTCGTGGTCCACATCGGTACCAATGACATGGGTAGGAAGAGGGATGAGGTCCTGCAGGCAGAGTTTAGGGAGCTAGGAGAGAGATTAAAAAGCAGGACCTCAAAAGGTAGTAATCTCTGGATTACTCCCGGTGCCACGAGCTAGTGAATACAGAAATAGGAGGATCGAGCAGATGGCTGGAGAGATGGTGCAGACGGGAGGGCTTTAGTTTCCTGAGGCATTGGGACTGCTTTGAGGGGAGATGGGACCTATACAAGTCGGACGGGTTGCACCTCAACATAGCAGGGATCAATATCCTCGCGGGTGTGTTTGCTAGTGCTGTTAGGAAGGGTTTAAACTAGCTTGGCAGGGGGATGGGAACCTGAAAATAGATTCAGTAGGGAGAGGAGTAAAGCTGGAATTAGAAAACAAAAATAAAGAAAGTGAGTTTGAAGGAGATAGGAAATAAGCAGGATTTAAAGGTAAAAAAACAAACTTAAAGGCACTGTGTCTAAATGCACGTAGCATTTGTAACAAAATAGATAAGTTGACAAGGTGCCACATAAAAGGTTACTGCACAAGATAAAAGTTCACGGGGTTGGGTGTAATATATTAGCATGGATAGAGGATGGCTAACTAATAGAGAGTCGGGATAAATGGTTCATTCTCTGGTTAGCAAGCAGTAACTAGTGGGGTGCCGCAGGGATCAGTGCTGGGACCCCAACTATTTACAATCTATATTAACGACTTGGAAGAAGGGACTGAGTGTAACATAGCCAAGGTTGCTGACAATACAAAGATGGGAGGAAAAGCAATGTGTGAGGGGGACACAAAAAATCTGCAGAAGGACATAGAGGCTAGGTGAGTGGGCAAAAATTCGGCAGATGGAGTACAATGTGGGAAAATGTGCGGTTATCCACTTTGGAAGGAAAAATAAAACAGCAAGTTATTATTTAAATGGAGAAGGATTGCAAAGTGCCACAGTGCAGCGGGACCTGGGCGTACATGTGCACGAAACACAAAAGTATAGTAGGCAGGTACAGCAAGTGATCAGGAAGGCGAATGGTATCTTGGCCTTTATTGCAAAGAGGATGGAGTATAACAACAGAGAAGTCTTGCTACAGCTATACAAGGTTTTGGTAAGGACACACCTGGAATACTGTGTGCAGTTTTGGTTTCTATATTTACGAAAGGATATATTTGCTTTGGAGGCAATTCAGAGAAGGTTCACAAGGTTGATTCCGGAGCTGAGGGGGTTGACTTATGAGGAAAGGTTGAGTAGGTTGGGCCTCTACTCATTGGAGTTCAGAAGAATGAGGGGTGATCTTATCGAAACGCATAACATTATGAGGGGGCTCGACAAGGTGAATGCAGAGAGGATGTTTCCACTGATGGGGAAGACTAGAACTAGAGGGCATGATTTTAGAATAAGGGGCCGCCCATTTAAAAGAGAGATGAGGAGAAATTTCTTCTCTCAGAGGGTTGTAAATCTGTGGAATTCGTTGCCTCTGAAAGCTGTAGAAGCTGCGTCATTGAATAAATTCAAGACAGAAATAGACAGTTTCTTAAACGATAAGGGAATAAGGGGTTATGGGGAGCGGGCGGGAAAGTGGAGCTGAGTCCATGATCTTATTGTGTGGCGGAGCAGGCTCGAGGGGCCGTATAGCCTACTCCTGTTTCTTATGTTCTTCTGTAAACTGTCTAACGAAACACTCCCAGGGCAGGTGCAGCACAGGTTAGATACAGAGTAAACCTCCGCCTACACTGTCCTGTCAAAAACTCCAGGGGCAGGTACAGCGCGGGTTCGATACAGGGCAAATCTCCTGCTACACTGTCCCATCAAACACTCCAAGGGCAGGTATGGAACATAAGAAATAGAAGCAGGAGTAGACCATTTGGCTCCTCGAGGCTGCTCCGCCATTCAACAAGATCATGCCTGATCAGATCCAAGCCTCAACTCCAGTTCACTGCCCACTCCCCATAATCACTGACTCCTTTATCGTTCAAACATTTGTCTATCTCCACCTTAAATACATTCAATGACCCAGCCCCCACAGCTCTCTGAGGGAGAGAATTCCAGAGATTCACAACCCTCAGAAAAGAAATTCCTCCTCATTTCCATTTTAAATGGGCGACCCCTTATTCTGAAACTATGCCCCCTAGTTCTAGATTCCCCCACGAAGGGAAACATCCTCTTTGTATCTACCCTGTCAAGCCCCCTCAGAATCTTACACGTTTCAATAAGTATTCTAAACTCCAATGAGTTCAGGCCCAATCTGCTCAACATTTCTCATTATGAAAATCCCTTCATCTCAGTAATCAACCTCGGGAACCTTCTCTGAACTGCCTCCAGTGCAAGTATATCCTTCCTGTAATAAGGAGACCAAAACTGTACGCAGTACTCCAGGTGTGGTCTTACCAACACCCTGTACAGTTGCAGCAGGACTTCCCCACTTTTATACTCCATCCCCCCTGCAATAAAGCCAACATTCCATTGCTTCCAGATTAATTGCAGTAACTGCATGCTAACTTTTTGTGTTTAATGTACAAGGTCCCCCAGATCCCGCTGTACCACCGCATTTTGTAATCTCACAATTTAAATAATAATTAGCTTTATTATTCTCTGACCAAAGTGGATAACCTCACATTTTCCCGCATTATATTCCATCTGCCAAAGTTTTGCCCACTCACTTAGACTCTCTATATCCCTTTGTAGATTCCTTGCGTCCCCCTCATAACTTGCTAGGTTAGCACAGGTTAGATACACAGTAAATCTCCATCTACATTATCCCATCAAACACTCCCAGGGCAGGTACAGTACAGGTCAGATACAGAGTAAAGCTTCCTCTGCACTGTCCCATCAGACACTCCCAGGGCAGGTACAGCAAAATTGGATAGAGAGTAAAGCTCCTTCTACACTGCCCATCAAACACTCCCAGAACAGGTACAGCACGGCTCAGAAACAGAGTAAACCTCCCTCTATATTGTCCCATCAGACACTCCCAGGGCAGGTACAGCACGGGTTAGGCAGAGAGTAAAGCTCCCTTGACACTGTCCCATCAAAAGCTCCAAGGGCAGGTATAGAACACAAGAAATAGGAGCAGGAGTAGGCCATTTGGCCTTCCAAGGCTGCTCCGCCATTCAATAAGATCATGGCTGATCGGATCCAGGCCTCAACTCCACTTCCCTGCCCGCTCCCCAAAAACCTTGACTCCCTTATCTTTCAAAAATCTGTCTGTCCCCACTTTAAATACATTCAATGACCCAGCCCCCACAGCTCTCGGAGGTACAAAATTCCAAACATTCACGTCCCTCCTGGAGAAATTCCTCCTCATTTCCGTTTTAAATGAGCGACCCCTTATCCTGAAACTATGTCACCTAGTTCTAGATTCCCCCACGAAGGGAAACATGCTCTCTGCATTTATCCTGTCAAGCCCCCTCAAAATTGTATACGTTTCAATGAGATCACCTCTAAGTCTTCTAAACTCCAAGGAGTATAGGCCCAACCTGCTCAACCTTTCATCTTAGTAATCAACCTCGTGTACCTTCTCTGAACTGCCTCCAATGCAAGTATATCCTTCCTAAAACAAGCAGACCAAAACTGTGCATAGTACTCTAGGTATGGTCTTACCAATGCTATATACAGTTGCAGCAGGACTTCCCTACTTTTATACTCCATCCCTCTTGCAATAAAGGCCAGCATTCCATTTGCCTTCCTAATTAATTGCAGTAACTGCATGCTAAATTTTTGTGTTTCATGTACAAGGACCCCCAGATCCATCTGTACACGACACTTTGTATTCGCTCCCCATTTAAATAATAATTTGCTTTTTTATTTCTCCTACCAAAGTGGACAAGCTCACATTTTCCCACATTATACTCCATCTGCCAAAGTTTTGCCCACTCACTTAGCCTATCTATATCCCTTTGTAGATTATTGGCGTCCTCTTCACAACTTGCTAGGTTAGCACAGGTTTGGTACACAGTAAATCTCCGTCTACATTATCCCATCAAACACTCCCAGGGCAGGTACAGTATGGGTTAGATTCAGAGAAAAGCTCCCACCACACTGTCCCATCAAATACTCCCAAGGCAGTTACAGTATGGGTTAGATAGAGAGAAAAGCTTCCTCTAAACTGTCCCATCAAACTCTGCCAGATCAGGTACAACATGGGTTAGATACAGCGCAAAGCTCCCTTTACATTATCCCGTCAAAAACTTCCAGGGCAGGTACAGCACAGGGTTAGATACAGAGTAAAACCCTCTCTATACTATCCCATCAAACAGTCCCGGGACATGTACAACACGGGTTAGATACAGAGTAAAGCTCCCTCTAAACTGTCCCATCAAACACTCCCAGGGCAGGTACAGCACAGGTTAGATACAGAGTAAAGCTCCCTCGATACTGACCCAACAAACACTGCCAGGGAAGGTACAGCACGGGTTAGATAGAGAGTAAAACTCTCTATATACTGTCCCATCAAACACTCCCAGGGCAGGTACAGCACGGGTTAGATACAGAGTAAAACTCTCTATATACTGTCCCATCAAACACTCCCAGGGCAGGTACAGCACAGGTGAGCTACAGCGTAAACCTCCCTCTACACTGTCCCATCAAACACTCCCAGGGCAGGTACAGCACGGGTTAGATACAGAGTAAAGCTCCCTTACTACAACAGTGACTACAATCCAAAAGTACTTCATTGGCTGTAAAGCGCTTTGAGGGCTCCGGTGGTCATGAAAGGCGCCAAATAAATCTAAATCTTTCTCCCTCTACACTGTCCCATCAGACACTGCCAGCCCATAATGAGCAGGGCTCAGGGAGGTTGGTTGCTAGGCACTGCAGTGATGTCATAAAGCAAGGCCATTCAGCCCAGTGGGTCCTCTCCATGTCCCTTTAAAGGAGGAGAGCTGGGACATCCTGTCTCAACACACATCCCCTGTTCATACTGAGAATCCCCGGTGAAGGTCCAAGGCCCAAAGTGTGGAACACAACCAAGGGGGGGGAAAGAGGAGGAGAGCTGGTGCAGTGTGGGAGATGAGGGAGGAGTCTGCTCATTCCCAGAGGCAGATCAGACAAAGTGCTTTAAGTGGTGGGTCCAGCAGTGAAACTGAAAACAAACCAAAGGGAATAAATAATGATCCAATCCAAGGGAACAAGCAACGGTCATTGGGCAGACATCACAACCGGCCCAGAATTATTCAATGGGTGAGCATCGATTGCTTATTGTGGGGTTCCACACTTCAAACATCCATTGAGTGAAGAAGTGTTTCCTAACATCGCTCCTGAATGGCCTGGCTCGGATTTTAAGGTTATGTCCCCTCGTCCTAAACACCCCAAGCAGCAGAATAAATTTCTCTTGATGTACCCGAGCAATTGCTTTCAAAATGCCACTGAATTCCCACAGACAAGGTGGTGTATGGGTTAGATAGAGAGTAAAGTTCCCTCTACTCTGCCGCAGGGCAAACTTCGGTGTCCGTCCCGATCGTGCTGAGCAGCTTATCAATTAAAATTCAGCAGCAGTACGATCTGCCACTGCAATGAAAACTTTCCATCCACAGCTCCTGATCAGTTTCAGGTTAAACTGTCCCATCATGCACTTTCAGGGCAGGGACAGCACAAATTAGGTACACAGTAAATCTGTGTCAGAGGAAGCTGTACCCCAGTGAGAGTCAGTGTCAGAGGAAACTGTACCCCAGTGAGAGTCAGTGCCAGAGGAAACTGTACCCCAGTGACAGTCAGTGCCAGAGGAAACTACCCCAGTGAGAGTCAGTGCCAAAGGAAACTGTATCCCAGTGAGAGTCAGTGCCAGAGGAAACTGTATTCCAGTGAGAATCAGTGCCAGAGGAAACATGCAGCAGAGCCTGGTCTCCAGTCATCTTGAATCCCCTTGCCATTGGACCAAGATTGTGCTCTGCCAAGCCTGTGTGGTAGCTAATGTCAAGGGCCACCTCACGTTAAAAGAATTCACGCTATTAGCAATACATAACAAACCTCTTCCTCTGCAGTTATCAATCTATTTCAATTCCCCATGCCTGTAGTCTCGTTATATTACAATTCAAAATATCTTCAGTTATCAGCAACAAATTGCATTTATATCACGCCTTAAACGTAGTAAAATGTCCCAAGACACTTCACAGGGCTGTTAGCAAACAAAATTTGACACCCAGTCACGCAAGGAAATATGAGCACAGGTGACTGAAAGCTTGTTCAAAGGGTAGGTATTAAGGAGCATTTTAAAGGTGGAGAGGTTTTGGGAGGAATTCCAGAGCTTATGAACTTGGCAGCTGAAGGTACGGCCACCAATATTGGTGGAATGAAAATCGGGGCTGCTCAAGAGGCCAGAATTGGAGGAATGCAAAGATCTGAGGGTTGTCGCGCTGGAGGAGGTTACAGCAATAGGGAGGGGCAAGGTCCTGGACGGATTTCAAAACAAGGATGAGAATTTTGAAAGCGAGGCATTGATGGACCAGGAGCCAATTTAGTTCAGCGAGCACAGGGGTGATGGATGAACGGAAATTGGTACAAGTTGGGATGAGAGGGCTGAGACAGATTGAGTAGAATAGGCCTATATTCTCTGGAGTTTAGAAGAACGGAAGGTGATATCATTTAAACATATAAAATTCTTAGAGGAATTGACAAGGGCTGGATAGTCGTGAGTTAGGGGTCCTAGTATTAGGATAAGAGATCGGTCATTTAAGACTATGAGGAGGAGCTATTTCTTCACTCAGAGTTGTGAATCTTTAAAATTCTCTATCGAAGAGAGATCTTACTGAATGGCGAAGCAGATGGGAGTGCCGTATGGCCAACTCCTGCTGCTACTTCTTGTGTTCTTGAGTAAGGATACAGGCAGGAGTGTTGAAGAAACACAGAAATTTACAGCGCAGAAGAGGCCATTTCGGACCATCATGTCCGAGCCGGCCAACAAAGAGCTGCACGGCCCTCGGTCAGCAGCCCTGAAGGTTACATAAAAATATGCATATAGATTGGCCTAACCAAACTGGAAGCAATATAGTGGAGGAGGATTTCCTGGAGTGCATAAGGGATGGTTTTCTAGACCAATACTTCGAGGAACCAACTCGGGGAGGGGGGGGAGGCCATCTTAGACTGGGTGTTGTGTAATGAGTGAGGATTAATTAGCAATCTCGTTGTGCGAGGCCCCTTGGGGAAGAGTGACCATAATATGGTGGAATTCTACATTAGGATGGAGAAAGAAACAGTTAATTCAGAGACCATGGTCCAGAACTTAAAGAGGGGTAACTTTGAATGTATGAGGCGTGAATTGGCTAGGATAGATTGGAGAATGATACTTAAGGGGTTGACAGTGGATGGGCAATGGCAGACATTTAGAGACCGCATGGATGAACTACTACAATTGTACATCCCTGTCTGGCGTAAAAATAAAATAGGGAAGGTGGCTCAACCGTGGCTATCAAGGGAATTCAGGGATAGTATTAAAGCCAAGGAAGTGGCATAAAAATTGGCCAGAAATAGCAGCGAACCCGGGGACTGGGAGAAATTTTGAACTCAGCAGAGGAGGACAAAGGGTTTGATTCGGGCAGGGAAAATAGAGTACGAGAGGAAGCTTGCAGGGAACATTAAGACGGACTGCAAAAGCTTCTATAGATATGTAAAGAGAAAAAGGTTAGCAAAAACAAACGTAGGTCCCCTGCAGTCAGAATCAGGGGAAGTCATAACGGGGAACAAAGAAATGGCAGACCAATTGAACAAGTACTTTGGTTCGGTATTCACTAAGGAGGACACAAACAACCTTCTGGATATAAAAGGGGTCAGAGGGTCTTGTAAGAAGGAGGAACTGAAGGACATCCTTCTTAGTCAGGAAATTGTGTTGGGGAAATTGATGGGATTGAAGGCCGATAAATCCCCAGAGCCTGATGGACTGCATCCCAGAGTACTTAAGGAGGTGGCCTTGGAAATAGTGGATGCATTGACAGTCATTTTCCAACATTCCATAGATTCTGGATCAGTTCCTATGGAGCGGCAGGTAGCCAATGTAACCCCACTTTTTAAAAAAGGAGGGAGAGAAAACAGGGAATTATAGACCGGTCAGCCTGACATCAGTAGTGGGTAAAATGATGGAATCAATTGTTAAGGATGTCATAGCAGCGCATTTGGAAAGAGGTGACATGATAGATCCAAGTCAGCATGGATTTGTGAAAGGGAAATCATGCTTGACAAATCATCTGGAATTTTTTGAGGATGTTTCCAGTCGAGTGGGCAAGGGAGAATCAGTTGATGTGGTGTATTTGGACTTTCAACAAGGTCCCACACAAGAGATTAATGTGCAAAGTTAAAGCACATGGGATTGGGAGTAGTGTGCTGACGTGGATTGAGAACTGGTTGGCAGACAGGAAGCAAAGAGTAGGAGTAAATGGCTACTTTTCAGAATGGCAGGCAGTGACTAGTGGGGTACCGCAAGGTTCTGTGCTGGGGCCCCAGCTGTTTACACTGTACATTAATGATTTAGACGAGGGGATTAAATGTAGTATCTCCAAATTTGCGGATGACACGAAGTTGGGTGGCAGTGTGAGCTGCGAGGAGGATGCTATGAGGCTGCAGAGTGACTTGGATAGGTTAAGTGAATGGGCAAATGCATGGCAGATGATGTTTAATGTGGATAAATGTGAGGTTATCCACTTTGGTGGTAAAAACAGAGAGACAGATTATTATCTGAATGGTGACAGATTAGGAAAAGGGGAGGTGCAACGAGACCTGGGTGTCATGGTACATCAGTCATTGAAGGTTGGCATGCAGGTACAGCAGGCAGTTAAGAAAGCAAATGGCATGTTGGCCTTCATAGCGAGGGATTTGAGTACAGGGACAGGGAGGTGTTACTACAGTTGTACAGGGCCTGGGTGAGGCCACACCTGGTGTATTGTGTAAAGTTTTGGTCTCCTAACTTGAGGAAGGACATTCTTGCTATTGAGGGAGTGCAGCGAAGATTCACCAGACTGATTTCCGGGATGGCGGGACTGACATATCAAGAAAGACTGGATTAACCGGGGTTGTATTCACTGAGTTCAGAAGAATGAGAGGGGATCTCATAGAAACGTTTAAAATTCTGACGGGTTTAGACAGGTTGGATGCAGGAAGAATGTTCCCAATGTTGGGGAAGTCCAGAACCAGGGGTCACAGTCTAAGGTTAAGGGGTAAGCCATTTAGGACCGAGATGAGGAGAAACTTCTCCACCCAGAGAGTTGTGAACCTGTGGAATTCTCTACCACAGAAAGTTGTTGAGGCCAAGTCACTAAATATATTCAAAAAGGAGTTAGATGTAGTCCTTACTACTAGGACGATCAAGGGGTATGGCGAGAACGCAGGAATGGGGTACTGAAGTTGCATGTTCAGCCATGAACTCATTCAATCGCGGTGCAGGCTGGAAGGGTCGAATGGCCTACTCTTGCACCTATTTTCTATGTTTCTATGTAAACCTATGAACAATGGCGGAAAGGTAAATAGCACCCAGCCCAACCAGTCCGCCTCACACAACTGCGACACCCCTTGCACCGAAAAATTCCACACTCCACCCCAACCAGAGCCATGTGAAGTCCTGGGAGAGGCAAAAACCCAGGCCAATTTAGGGAAAAAGAAATCTGGGAAAATTTCTCTCCTACCCATCCAGGCGATCGAAACTAGTCCAGATCACCCTGGCCATATTCAATTCCCTGCAGCACTTACCATTATATCTGCGCCGGCCAACAAGAGGTGATCTGGTCTATTCCCAATTACCAGCTCTAGGTCCGTAACCCTGCAGGTTACGGCACTTTGTGCCCATCCAACCATCACTTAAAAGTGGTGAGGGTTTTTGTGTCCACCACTCTTCCAGGCAATGAGTTCCAGATCCCCACAACCCTCTTGGTAAAAAAGCCCCCCCTCCTCAAATCCCCATCAACCACCTTAAAACTAAGCCCCCTCAGTTTAAGCTTAAGTTTACGGAGAATGTGAGTTGTGAGGACGATCAGAGACATGGATGTGGGTTTCAGCAGATGAGCTGAGGAGGGGGCAAAGACCGGCGGTGTTATGGAAGTGGAAGTAAGCGGACTTGGTGACTGAGGGAATATGGGTTCGGAAGCTCATCTCGGGGTCAAGTACGACGCCAATCAATAAATTGCAACTCTCCATATCTGTGTTTCAGTATATTAGAATACTACACATCTCGAGTGATCAATGCTTCAATATTAGTAGTTATCAATATAAGTAGTTATCAATATATTTTCTTATAATTCTCAATGTTCATGAATGAATAATTGATTCTGTGGGTGACAGGCCGTGCTGGTCTTTCAGTTGGGTCTGTGCACCGTGATCAGTGAATTGACGATGTGCTTCCGGTTCAATCTTTCCATTGGCTTTCTCACCAGATGGGAAATATTTGAACATTGAGATCTGATGGTGTCGGTGTGAGTTCAGCCGCACCTAATGTACAGAGACCGGTCCATCTGCTGGGCTGTGCCTCAAACTGGAGTCACCTCTTAGATCAAAGCCCTTTACTCTAAAACACACACAAGATTCACTGTGACTGTGTTTAGAGACAGAAACTGATCTCACTTCACATCCCATTGTACGGCCTCATGCTGGATAATTGTACTTGGTGGTTAGTCTCTCCCGGTCTCATTTCCTGTCTTACCTTGTAACCTGTGTGTACTGTCTACAGGATCGGTGTATATCTGAGTAAATGGCACTTTCTCTTACCTTTCTCCCCAGTCGATCTATTGAAGCGCTTTCAATCGGAAGAGCTCACTGGTTGGTGCTCTCACAATCCTGTGCTGGTTCACCTGCTGTTGTTCCTCAGTCCACAATCCATGTTTCCTCCCAGCTGTGGAACTTTCTCAATCACTCCGCCATTCACCAGGATCTAATTATCACAGGGCAGAAAATTAGATTATTAATGTTGTGAAGTGGAATCTAGTGTAAAGTGTTTTTCCAAAGTTTCAGAAGAGCATATGTCCAGTATTTCTGTTTGATTTTATCCATTTCCTCAGATCTCTCCCGCCCGTCTGGACTTACAGAAAATCACCAGAATTCTCCCCGGGTTACACACTGTCTGATCTCACTGGGCCCCCGGGTTACACACTGTCTGATCTCACTGGGCCCCCGGGTTACACACTGTCTGATCTCACTGGGCCCCCGGGTTACACACTGTCTGATCTCACTGGGCCCCCGGGTTACACACTGTCTGATCTCACTGGGCCCCCGGGTTACACACTGTCTGATCTCACTGGGCCCCCGCGTTACACACTGTCTGATCTCACTGGGCCCCCGGGTTACACACTGTCTGATCTCACTGGGCCCCCGGGTTACACTCTGTCTGATCTCACTGGGCCCCCGGGTTACACTCTGTCTGATCTCACTGGGCCCCCGGGTTACACACTGTCTGATCTCACTGGGCCCCCGGGTTACACACTGTCTGATCTCACTGGGCCCCCGGGTTACACACTGTCTGATCTCACTGGGCCCCCGGGTTACACACTGTCTGATCTCACTGGGCCCCGGGGACCGTGATGAGGAGCCGAGGGGAGGGGGCGAAGAGGAGGAGGAGGAGGAGGGGGGGGGACGATTTCAGAGTCCCTCAGCTTTCCCACCGCCCCCCCACATCTGTCTCCTCCCCCCAGTCATTCTGGGGGTGAGCTTCTGTCAGTCTGTGTGTCCGTGTCTCTCACCCTCTCCCCCCCGAGACACTCTCCCCCGGCGCCGCTCAGCTCCGCTCACTTTCCGCCATCTTGTTTACCTTCACCAACGGCCGATCTCCGGGGATCCTGGACATGCGCAGTGCCGCCTCACAGCGCGCTCAGGGAGGCGTTGTCCGCCCCCGCAATTGGTTGGTTTACGTGATTGACAGGCGGCCCACCAATCGCGGCCAAGTATCTGCTATTTACCCCGCCCACAGTCGGAGGCGGGCTCGCTCCGGGTCACGTGACTGCGATTCAAACACGCGCCGCCGCTCGCTCAGCGCCAGTGACGTCACCAATCAGCAGCGCGAGCTGTGTGACATCAGTAATCTAGCAAGGGGTGTGTGACGTCAGAACCCCAGCAACGCAAGCTGTGTGACATCAGTAACCTGGCAACGCAGTCTCTGTGACGTCATATAGCCTGGTGGGGAGGGCACCGACTCTATAGGATGGCCGAGTACCGAGCCTGGCACCAGGGGCGGGGAGGGCACCAGGAAAACCATTGGCCCATTGGTTGTCACGTGTGTGTCCAGCGGAGCGGGAGCTGCGGGTTTTACCATCAGTGACAGGCCCAGATTACCCAGGTGTATCGGCGCTGCATGGCCCATGGGACAAGAAGGAGAGAATGTTCTGAAGTTCTATCCTGTACTTACAGTGATGACTTTTGTAAACTCCTTTTACAGGGTATTAGAAGGAGAAGATTAGCACACGGGAAGCTCAAACCCAAAGATCACGTCCCTATCTGCCAGAGTCAGTCGATTCATCAAGGGCTGATTATCATCGGCCTTTTACATAAGAACACAAGAAATAGGAGCAGGAGTACGCCATATGGCCCCTGGAGCCTGCTCCACCATTTAATACAATCATGGCTGATCTGATTATAGACTCCGGTCCACTTTCCTGCCCGTTCCCCATAACCCCTTAATTCCTTATCGGTTAAGAAACTGTCTACCGCTGTCTTAAATTTATTCAATGTCCCAGCTTCCACAGTTCTCTGAGGCAGCGAATTCCACAGATTTACAATCCTGCAAGAAGAAAGTTCTCCTCATCTCAGTTTTAACTGGGCGGCCCCTTATTCTAAGATCATGCCCCCAAGTTCAAGTCTCCCCTATCAGTGGAAACATCCTCTCTGCATCCACCTTGTCAAGCCCCTCATAATCTTATACGTTTCGATAAGATCACCTCTCATTCTTCTGAATTCCAATGAGGATAGGCCCATTCTACTCAACCTTTCCTCGTAAGTCAACAACCCCATCTCCGGAATCAACCGAGTGAACCTTCTCTGAACTGTCTCCAAAGCAATTATATCCTTTTGTAAATATGGAAACCAAGGCAATATCCCAGGTGTGGCCTCACCAATACCCAGTAAAACTGTAGCAAGACTTCCCTGCTTTTATACTCCATCCCCTTTGCAATAAAGACCAAGATACCATTGGCCTTCCTGATCACTTGCTGTACCTGAATACTAACCTTTTGTGTTTCATGCACAACTACCCCCAGGTCCCGCTGTACTGCAGCACTTATTCTCCATTTAAATAATAACTTGCTCTTTGATTTTTTTTTGCCAAAGTGCATGACCTCACACTTTCCAACATTATACTGCATCTGCCAAATTTTTGCCCACTCACTTAGCCTGTCTGTCGTTTTGCAGGTATTTTGTGTCCTCCTCACACATTGCTTTTTATCCCATCTTTGCATTGTCAGCAAACTTGGCTACGTTACACTCGGTCCTTTCTTCCAAGTTGTTAATATAGATTGTAAATAGTTGGGGTCCCAGCGGCACCCCACTAGTTACTGATTGCCAACCCGAGAATGAACCATTTATCCCGACTCTGTTTTCTGTTAGCCAATCCTCTATCCATGCTAATATATTACCCCCAACCCCGTGAACTTTTATCTTGCGCAGTAACCTTTTATGTGGCACCTTGTCAAATGCCTTCTGGAAGTCCAAATACACCACAGCCACTGGTTCCCCTTTATCCACCATGTTCGTTGCATCCTCAAGAATTCCAGCAAATTTGTCAAACATGACTTCCCCTTCATAAATCCATGCTGACTCTGCCTGACCAAATTATGCTTTTCCAAATGTCCTGCTACTGCTTCTTTAATAATGGACTCCAATATTTTCCCAACCACAGATGTTAGGCTAACTGGTCTAGTTTCCTGCTTTTTGTCTGCCTCCTTTTTTAAATAGGGGCGTTACATTTGCGGTTTTCCAATCTGCTGGGGCCTCCCAGAATCCAGGGAATTTTGGTAAATTATAACCAATGCATCCACTATCCTTGCTGTTACTTCTCTTAAGACGCTAGGATGCAAGTCATCAGGTCCAGGGGATCTATCTGCCTTTAGACCCATTACCTTACTTCTTAGTGATTGTGATCAGTTCCTCCCCCGCCCTATAGCCCCTTGACTATCCACTGTTGGAATATTGTTTGTGTCCTCTACCGTAAAGACTGATACAAAATATTTGTTCACAGTTTTTGCCATCTCCATGTACCCCATCACTAATTCCCGTTCTCGTCCTCTGAGGGACCAACATTTACTTTAGCCACTCTTTTCCTTTTTATATACCGAGAGAAACTCTTGCTAACTGTTTTTATATTTTGTGCTAGTTTACTTTCATAGTCTATCTTCCCTTTGTTAATGATTTTTTTAGTCATTCTTTGCTGGCTTTTAAAAGCTTCCCAATCTTCTGTCCTTCCACGAGTTTGGGCAACTTTGTATGACTTTGTTTTTAATTGGATACCGTCCTTTATTTCTTTAGTTAGCCACGGATGGCTATCTTTTCTTTTGCACCCTCAATGGAACTGGAACTGGATTGCAGTGGGACTTTCAGGAGAATATTAAAGTTGGGCACCACAGAAATAATTACAATCTGAGCGTCAACATCAGGGCAACTTATTCCCGGGGCATTCATTCATCGTGGGCCACCCTGACCTCTGAGAGGACACCACCGCAGGTCGGGAGGATAAAAGAGCAGCATGGGTCCTGGAATATCGTGGGCCACCCCGACCTGTGAGAGGGCACCACCGCAGGTCGGGAGGATAAAAGAGCAGCGTGGGTCTTGGAATATCGTAGGTCACCTCGACCTGTGAGAGGACATATTCTCATCCATTCCGTGTACTGCTTTCATCTGCATAGTGCTACATGTAACGTGATTCGTGATCGGTATTGAAATGTATCCTGGAACGTAATGTAAACCTGTTATTATCTGCTCCATGTAATATCCTTATTTGCACAGTACTACATGTAACATGATTTATGGATTGTACTAAACTGTACCTTGAAATGAAATGCACGCTGGTGCATCGTATGGAACTGCTGTCAGCATCCAAACGAATTGTATGGAATTGCTGACCGCAAGGTACTGAACTATTTTCCAATGTATTGTGAAAATTTTATATGAATAAAGCATATTTTTGAAGGAAAAAAAGACCACCGCGGGTCAGGAGGATAAAAGAGCATACCACTGCAGCTTCCAGAGTGAGCTGCTACAAGTATGCGACGGCTTCGAGGTGGGCGACTGGATAACATCATCAAAACCCAGGTCACAGTTTGGAGCGTGGACAGGAACATCGGCGGGGTCCAGGTACAGCGGAGGAGCGGGAAGGTTGGGGCGGATGAGCGGTGAGAGATCATGGCGGAGGAACGGTGAGAGATCGTGGCGGAGGTGTGGCGAATGTTTTTGTGGCGGAGGAACGGTGAGAGATCGTGGCGGAGGTGCGGTGAGAGATCGTGGCGGAGGAACGGTGAGAGATCGTGGCGGAGGAATGGTGAGCGATCGTGGCAGAGGAGCGGTGAGAGATCATGGCGGAGGAACGGTGAGAGATCATGGCGGAGGTGCGGTGAGAGATCGTGGCGGAGGTGCGGTGAGAGATCGTGGCGGAGGAACGGTGAGAGATCGTGGCGGAGGTGCGGTGAGAGATCGTGATGGAGGAACGGTGAGAGATCGTGGCGGAGGAACGGTGAGAGATCGTGGCGGAGGTGCGGTGAGAGATCGTGGCGGAGGAACGGTGAGAGATCGTGGCGGAGGAACGGTGAGAGATCGTGGCGGAGGAGCGGTGAGAGATCGTGGCGGAGGAATGGTGAGAGATCGTGGCGGAGGAATGGTGAGAGATCGTGGCGGAGGAGCGGTGAGAGATCGTGGCGGAGGAACGGTGAGAAATCGTGGCGGAGAAATGGTGAGAGATCGTGGCAGAGGTGCTGTGAATGAGGGTTCGGGGCCCAGAAGAGCCGAGAGCCCAGGGGCAGCACGGACCTGCCCACACTGCGATGTGTGCGCACTAGGTCCTTGAAGCAGAGCAGGTCTCCAGCCATCCTGGTTAACCCTTGCCACTGGATAAAAGCCGAGCTCTGTCAATCCCGTGTGGTGGCTGGTGTGAGACGGTCACCACACGTTAAAACAATCCAGGCACAGGCATTTTCCACCCTTCAATTGGAATTCAGGACTGGAATATCGGCTCCTTCATTGAAACATCTGCAAGCCCATGTGGAAGCAAGTCATCCTGGTTCCAGGGAGCGCTGCTGATGATGAAAACCATTCTCGGGGAAGTTGTGGGTATTCCCGGGATTCTGTAGATATTGTGGGAGGCAGATTAGTTTGGTGACAATCGCAGATCCACCTCGGAATAGATAAAACAATCTGTGATCCTCCTGTGAAGCGCCTGGGGACCTTTTACTGCACTAAAGGCGCTATATAAACACAAGTTGTTGTTGTTGTCCTACCAATCCCACTTTTTTCATAGACAGTCCCTCTGAATCGAGGAAGACTTGCTTCCACTCCTAAAATATGAGATCTTTAGTGGTTGAACAGTCCAATACGAGAGCCACAGACCCTGTCACAGGTGGGACAGATATTTGTCGGAGGAAGGGGTGGGTGGCACTGATTTATCACACGCTCCTTCTGCTGCCTGCGTCTGACCTCTTCACGCTCGTGTCGCTGAGATTCAAAGAGCTCAGTGCCCTCCCAGATGCACTTCCTCCACTTAGGGCGGTCTTTGGCCAGGGACTCCCAGGTGTCAGTGGGGTTGTTGCACTTTATCAGGGAGGCTTTGAGGGTGTCCTTGTAACGTTTCCTCTGCCCACCTTTGGCTCGCTTGCCGTGACGGAGCTCTGCGTAGAGTGCTTGCTTTGGGAGTCCCGTGTCTGACATGCGGACAATGTGGCCTGCCCAGCGGAGCTGGTCGAGTGTGGTCAGTGCTTCAATGCTGGGGATGTTGGCCTGGTCGAGGACGCTAACGTTGGTGCGTCTGCCCTCCCAGGAGATTTGCAGGATCTTGCGGAGACATCGTTGGTGGTATTTCTCCAGCGACTTGAGCTGTCTGCTGTACATGGTCCATGTCTCTGAGCCATACAGGAGGGCGGCTATTACTACAGCCCTGTAGACCATGAGCTCGGTGGTAGGTTTGAGGGCCTGGTCTTCAAACACTCTTTTCCTCAGGCGGCCGAAGGCTGCACTGGCGCACTGGAGGCGGTGTTGGATCTGGTGGTCAATGCCTGCCCTTGTTGATAAGAGACTCCCGAGGTTTGGGGAATGGTCCCCGGTGTCCAGGGCCGCGCCGTGGACCTTGCTGACTGGGGGGCAGTGCTGTGCGGCGGGGACAGGCTGCTGGAGGACCTTTGTCTGACGGATGTTTAGTGTAAGGCCCGAGCTCTCGGCCGCCTCAGTAAATACGTCACAATGTCCTGGAGTGGAACACAGGGGCAAAGGTCACCGCCCGTTAAACATTCAAATATTTCAACCCAACCGCCAAGCTCCGAGCGCAAGCCTCGCTCAACCCAAATCATGGCCGCAAACCCCGCCTCCCGGCGGCGCTGATTGGCCAGGGGCGGCCTGGTGAGGAGCACCTCGGGGAAGCGGATTGGCCGTAGCGCCTGTCACTCAGGGTGAGGGAGGCGGGTCCGGGCCTCAGTGAGACTCGGAGCTCGGGCAGTGTGTTTGGGCCGGGCGTCAGTGATGCGGCGCTGGGAGCGGCTGCCTGGTTTTATACCTGGGGGGCTGGGGTGAGAAGAAGAAGAAGAAGATGAGGATGAGGATGAGGAGGAGGATGAGGAGGAGGAGGAGGAGTGGGCGGGCAGTGAGGATAGGTTTAAGGAGGCGGAATGGGAGTGAGGAGGAGGGAGGATGTGGGGCAGGATGTGGGTGGTGTGTGAGGAGGGGGACAGTGTGGTTGAGGGGAGAATGTGGGTTAAGATGTGGGGAGGAGATGGGGGAAGAGGATGGGGCAGTGAGGAGGAGGGGGTGGGATGTGAGGAGGGAGTGGGACAGGAATGTGGAGGTGAAGGAGGGGTCACATTGTCCAGTTTAACACTTTGCCGATTGTACAAATTATAAATTTACTTTTAATTTTTTTAATTTTAGCAGCGCCGTGGCTCTTGTCAGCTCCTAGAATCATCGACGCACACAGCACAGGAGGAGGCCATTCGGCCCATCGTGCCTGTGAAAGAGCTGTCCCATTAGTCTCACTCCCTGCTCTTACCCCAGAGCCCTGCGAATGTCTCCTATTCAACAATTTATCTAATTCTCTTTTGAAAGTTACTATTGAGTGTGCTTCCACCACCCTTTCAGGCTGGGCACTCCAGATCACCATAACTTGCTGTGCAAAAATGTATCCCCTCATTTACCCCCTGGATTTTTTTTTGCCATTTGCCAATTATCTTCAGATCTCGGAGTTTCAATCCCAGGAGAAAATGAAGACAATCCTACATTCTCTGAGGCAGAAGAAAACCTCTTTTGACGATTTTGAGTTTGATCAGCAAGAGAACATCTCCGAAATGACGGTGAATTCTCAATGGACCGATGTGGGCTGTGCTGGTACAGTTAGCGTGTTATGTATCCCATGCTGGCTAACAGAACTCTATCCCTGTGCATTTTCAGCAGTGTGGCTTGGTGGTTATTAAGCATTGTGATCAATGGTGCTGGTGAACTGCGATAGTTTTGTTTCCTTCTTTAACAAACTCTCTGTCTTCACAGGAACAGTCGAGTCAATCGCAGAACCTCATCGACTCTGAATTTTATACATTGCGCAATATTTTGGATGAAAAGGAACAAAATTTGGTCGAAGAACTGAATGAGGAAAAGGATGATATTTTATTCAGAATGGAGACAAATCTGTGAGAAATCTGAGACAATTCACAATAAGCTTTCCTTGTTGTAGATAAAGAACCTGAACTTGGGGATATAAAGTATAATTTTGAAGTTTGCAGATGAGTCAAAACTTGGCAACGTAGTGAATAGTGAGCAGGATAGTAGCAGACTTCAGGAGGACCAAGACCGACTGGAGAAATGGGCAGACACATGGCAGGTACAGTTTAATGTGACTGTATGTGAAGTGATGCACTTTGGGAAGAACAACATGGAGAGGAAGTGTCATCTAAATGGTGCTATTTTGTAGGTTGTGAAAGAACAGAAGGAACTGGGGTAAATGTTCACAAATCTTTGAAGGTGGCAGGGCAAGTTGATAAGACAGTGAAGAAAGCTTGTGGGATACTTGGCTTTGTAAACGGGGGCATTGAATTCAATACAAGGAAGTCATGCTGAACCTTTACACATCACTGGTTAGGCTGCAGCTGGAGTATTGTGTAAAATTCCGGGAACCAGACTTGAGGAAGGATGTCAAGGTCTTGGAGAGAGTAAGGAGGAGGTTTATTGGGATGAGAGTAGGAATAAGGGACTTCAGTAAAGTGGAGACATAGCAGAAGCTGGGATTGTTCTCCTTGGAGCAGCAAAGGTCAAGGGGACACCTAATGGAGGTAATCAAGATTCTGAGGGGATTTGATTGAGCAAACGGGAGAAACTGTTTCTTCTGACAACCGGATCGGTAGCCAGAGATCGCAGATCTAAAATAATTGTCAAGAGAACTAGAGGGAAATGTGGAGATATGTTTTCAGATTTGGAACTTGAAAGGGTGGTGGAAGCAGATTCCATCGGGATGTTCAAAGGGCAATGGGACATGTAGCTGGAGAGAACTAATTTTCAGGGTTATGGGGAAAGGATTGGGTGTGGGAATAAATTGGACAGCTCTTTCACAGGATCAACAGCTTTAATCTCCTCGTGTCTTTGACATCCAGGCCCACATCTGTCTACTCTGCTGTGCCTGAATACTTTTTCAAAAATTATTCATTCACAGAGTTGTGGAAATCTGGAACATTCTCCCTCAAAATTGAATGCTTGGATCAAATAATTCACCATTTTCCAGACTGAGATGGGTAGATTGTTGTTGGTGAAGGGCATCAAGGGATATGGAGCAGAAGTGGGTAAATGCAGTTGAGGTACAGATCTAACTGAATGGTGGAACAGGCTCCTCCTGTCCCTGTGCACCATCCTCTGCAGTCAGTCATGTTTATAATATTCCCACAACACTGGAGTTCCCGAGTGCCGCAGTAACCTCGTGTTTTGGAATTGCTAATCCCGAATGCATTCAGCATTCACGTCTATACAGCTTACTGTAGATGGCCCCTAGTTTACCCTTGTTAATGTTACCTGGTTCTTGTATATCACCCACCTGCTGTCTAGATTCCACTTGTAATCAATGTCATGTGGATCACCTTTCCTCCTGGCCTTCTCCCTCCTCCAATGAAAATGCTTCTTGCAGCTACTTCAACGTTCCTGACCAGTTCCATGGTTTTTATTTGGTCATCTCTCTCCCATTTTTTGTCACAAGAACAGCACCATTTATGTTTCAACGTCCCAGTATTATTTTCGCAGCAGATTTACACAATTTGCGATTTTCTTTGCAAACATCTTTGTCACCAAAAACAGGAAGTATAACACAGGGAATTGCCTTGATTTTCTCGGCCATCCTTGCATGGGAGGGTTCAGAGCCCTTACACGATTTCTTACACTGTCATTTAGCCCTTCCTGCTGCTCCTCCAGTACCTTGTCATTTATCTTCAATGTGCACAGACCTATCTCTGGGTAACCAACTCATCATCATTACCACACTCATCACCACCCACCTCCCTACAGCCAGAATCTCCCTGCACATTAACAGACTGCAGGAAGATATCAGTGAATTGGTCACGTGGGCAGAACAGTGGCAAATAGAATTCAATCCACAGAAGTGTGAGATAATACATTTGGGGAGGGCTAACAAGGCGAGGGAATACACATTAAATGGTGGGACACTGAGCAGTGTACAGGAGCTGACACTGAGAGGCACACGGGCCATACAGTACCAGACGGGAGTGAATCGTTCCCCTTTACCCGCTGTGTACTGTACATGTACAGGAGCTGGCACTGAGAGGCACACGGGCTCGACAGTAGCAGAGTGGAGAATCGTTCCCCTTTACCCGCTGTGTGCTGTACATGTACAGGAGCTGACACTGAGACACACATGGGCTTTACAGAAGCAGCCGGGAGTGAATTATTCCTTTACCCGCTGTGTACTGTATATGTACAGGAGCTGACACTGAGACACACATGGGCTTTACAGTACCAGATCGGATTTATGAGGATGTTGCCTGGACTGGAGAATTTTAGCTTTGAGGAAAGACTGGATATGCTGGGATTGTTTATTCTTTGGCAAAGAGGAGGCTGAGGAGAGACCTGAGTGAATGGAAGGACCTATTTCCTTTAGCATGGGGTCAACAAGCAGGGGGCATAGATTTAAAGTAATTGGTAGGAGGTTTAGCGGGTATTTGAGGGGAAATGTTTTCACCCGGAGGGTGATTGGGGTATGGAACTCACTTACCGAACGGTTGGTAGAGGCAGAAAACCTCACCACGACTAAACCGTACTTGAATGTGCACTTGAAGTGCCATAACCTACAGGGCTAGGACCAAGAGCTGGAAAGTGGGATTAGGCCGGATAACTCTTCGTCGGCCGGCACGGACACAATGGGCCGAAATGGCCTCCTGCCCTGCTGTAAATTTCTAGGATTCTGTGAACTGCATCTTTGTCCTAACTATGTTCCCTGGCTTCTGAACTACTTGTTCCTCCATTACTTGGTCTTCTGCATTCGGAGTTAGTGCTTGATCTAATTAAATGGTGGAACAGTCTCGAGGGGCTGAATGGCCTACTCCTGTTCTTATGTTCCTATATCTACACATTGTTGTGACTTTCTCAGTGTCTTCACAAGCATTCTTCCTGCCGTCAGTGCACCCTCTATTATCTTATGTGCTCGGTTTCCCCCAGCAGTTATTTCTGTTTCTTGCTGCCCCTGTACCTGTTTGCAAAAATCCCTGTCCCAGCTCCCCAGTGACTCGCCCTCAATATTGAATACCAGCCCATGCACTTCACTAAACTGACTCAATTTGTCCAATACTATCCACTGGTCTTTGCTTATTAGCTTTCCAACAGTTTCCTTCCATTAGTTCCCATCTGCTCCTCTCAAAGTCCCAAACATAGAAACATAGAAAATAGGTGCAGGAGTAGGCCATTCGGCCCTTCGAGCCTGCACCGTCATTCAATGAGTTCATGGCTGAACATGAAACTTCAGTAACCCATTCTTGCTTTCTCACCATACCCCTTGATCCCCCTAGTAGGAAGGACTACATCTAACTCCTTTTTGAAAATATTTAGTGAATTGGCCTCAACCACCTTCTGTGGTAGAGAATTTCACAGGTTCACCACTCTCTGGGTGAAGAAGTTTCTCCTCATCTCGGTCCGAAATGGCTTACCCCTTATTCTTAGACTGTGACCCCTGGTTCTGGACTTCCACAACATTGGGAACAATGTTCCTGCATCTAACCTGTCTAAACCCGTCAGAATTTTAAACGTTTCTATGAGATCCCCTCTCATTCATCTGAACTCCAGTGAATACAAGCCCAGTTGATCCAGTCTTTCTTGATATGTCAGTCCCGCCATCCCGGGAATCAGTCTGGTGAACCTTCGCTGCACTCCCTCAAAAGAGCAAGAATGTCCTTCCTCAAGTTAGGAGACCAAAACTGTGCACAATACTCCAGGTGTGGCCTCACCAAGGCCCTGTACAACTGTAGTAACACCTCCCTGCCCCTGTACTCAAATCCCCTCGCTATGAAGGCCAACATGCCATTTGCTTTCTTAACCGCCTGCTATACCTGCATGCCAACCTTCAATGACTGATGTACCATGACACCCAGGCTCGTTGCATCTCCCCTTTTCCTAATCTGTCACCATTCAGATAATAGTCTGTCTCTCTGTTTTTACAACCAAAGTGGATAACCTCACATTTATCCACATTATACTTCATCTGCCATGCATTTTCCGACTCACCTAACCTATCCAAGTCACTTTGCAGCCTCATAGCATCCTCCTCGCAGCTCACACTGCCACCCAACTTGGTATCATCCACAAATTTGGAGATACTACATTTAATCCCCTCATCTAAATCATTAATACACAGTGTAAACAGCTGGGGCCCTAGCACAGAAACTTGCGGTACCCCACTAGTCACTGCCTGCCATTCTGAAAAGTACCCATTTACTCCTACTCTTTGCTTCCTGTCTGCCAACCAGTTCTCAATCCCACGTCAGCACACTACCCCCAATCCCATGTGCTTTAACGTTGCACACTAATCTCTTGTGTGGGACCTTGTCAAAAGCCTTCTGAAAGTCCAAATACACCACATCAACTGGTTCCCCCTTGTCCACTCTACTGGAAACATCCTCAAAACATTCCAGAAGATTTGTCAAGCATGATTTCCCTTTCACAAATTCATGCTGACTTGGATCTATCATGTCACCTCTTTCCAAATGCGCTGCTATGACATCCTTAATAATTGATTCCATCATTTTACCCACTACCGATGTCAGGCTGACCGGTCTATAATTTCCTGTTTTCTCTCTCCCTCCTTTTTTAAAAAGTGGGGTTACATTGGCTACCCTCCACTCCATAGGAACTGATCCAGAGTCTGTGGAATGTTGGAAAATGACTGTCAATGCATCCGCTATTTCCAAGGCCACCTCCTTAATACTATGGGATGCAGACCATCAGGCCCTGGGGATTTATCGGCCTTCAATCCCATCAATTTCCCCAACACAATCTCCCGACTAATAAGGATTTCCCTCAGTTCCTCCTTCTTACTAGACCCTCTGACCCCTTTTTTATCCGGAAGGTTGTTTGTGTCCTCCTTAGTGAATACCGAACCAAAGTACTGGTTCAATAAGACTGCCATTTCTTTGTTCCCATTTATGACTTCCCCTAATTCTGACTGCAGGGGACCTACGTTTGTCTTTACTAACTTTTTCTCTTTACATATCTATAGAAGCTTTTGCAGTCCATTTTAATGTTCCCTGCAAGCTTCCTCTCGTACTCTATTTTCCCTGCCCTAATCAAACGCTTTGTCCTCCTCTGCTGAGTTCTAAATTTCTCCCAGTCCCCTGGTTAGCTGCTATTTCTGGCCAATTTGTATGCCACTTCCTTAGCTTTAATATTATCCCTGATTTCCCTTGATAGCCACGGTTGAGCCACCTTCCCTTTTTTATTTTTACGCCAGACAGGGATGTACAATTGTTGTAGTTCATCCATGTGGTCTCTAAATGTCAGCCATTGCCCATCCACTGTCAACCCCTTGAGTATCATTTGCCAATCTATCCTAGCCAATTCACGCCTCATACCTTCAAAGTTATCCTCCTTTAAGTTCTGGACCATGGTCTCTGAATTAACTGTTTCCTTCTCCATCCTAATGTAGAATTCCATCATATTATGGTCACTCTTCCCCAAGGGAATTAATCCTCTCTCATTACACAGCACCCAGTCTAAGATGGCCTCCCCCCTAGTTGGTTCCTTGACATATTGGTCTGGAAAACCATCCATTATGCACTCCAGGAAATCCTCCTCCACCGTATTTTTCCAGTTTGGTTAGCCCAATCTATATGCATATTAAAGTCACCCATGATAACTGCTGCACCTTTATTGCATGCACCCCTAATTTCCTGTTTGATGCCCTCCCCAACATCACTACTACTGTTTGGAGGTCTGTGCACAACTCCCACTAGCGTTTTCTGCCCCTTGGTATTCCGTAGCTCCACCCATACCGATTCCACATCATCCAAGCTAATGTCCTTTCTTACAATTGCATTAATTATCTCTTTAACCAGCAATGCCACCCCGCCTCCTTTTCCTTTCTGTCCATCTTTCCTAAATGTTGAATACCCTTGGATGTTGAGTTCCCAGCCTTGGTCACCCTGGAGCCATGTCTCTGTGATGCCAACCACATCGTATCCGTTAACTGCTATCTGCACAGTTAATTCATCCACCTTATTCCGAATACTCCTCACATTGAGGCACAGAGCTTTCAGGCTTGCCTTTTTATTACACTTTGACCCTTTAGAATTTTGCTGTAAAGTGGCCCTTTTTGTTTTTTTCCTTGGGTTTCTCTGCCCTCCACTTTTACTCATCTCTTTTCTGTCTTTTGCTTCTGTCTCCATTTTGTTTCCCTCTGTCTCCCTGCATTGGTTCTCATTCCCCAGCCATATTAGTTTAACTCATCCCCAACAGCACTAGCAAACACTCCCCCGAGGACATTGGTTCCGGTCCTGCCTAGGTGCAGACAGTCCGTTTTGTACTGGTCCCACCTCCCCCAGAACCGGTTCCAATGCCCCAGGAATTTGAATCCCTCCCTGCTGCATCACTGCTCAAGCCACGTATTCATCTGAGCTCTCCTGCGATTCCTACTCTGACTAGCACGTGACACTGGTAGCAATCCCGAGATTACTACTTTTGAGGTCCTATTTTTTAATTTAACTCCTCGCTCCTTAAATTCGTCTCGTAGGACCTCATCCCGTTTTTTATCGATATCGTTGGTACCAATGTGCACCATGACAACTGGCTGTTCACCCTCCCTTTTCAGAATGTCCTGCACCCACTCCGAGACATTCTTTACCCTTGCACCAGGGAGGCAACATACCATCCTGGAGTCTCGGTTGTGGCCGCAGAAACGCCTATCTATTCCCCTTACAATTGAATCCTCTATTACTATCGCTCTCCCAATCTTTTTCCTGCCCTCCTGTGCAGCAGAGCCAGCCACGGTGCCTTGAACTTGGCTGCTGCTGCCTTTCCCTGGTAAGTCATCCCCCCCAACAGTACTCAAAGCGGTGTATCTGTTTTGCAGGGGGATGACCGCAGTGGACCCCTGCACTACCTTCCTTGCACTGCTCTTCCTGTTGGTCTTCCATTCCCTATCTGGCTGTGGACCCTTCACCTGCGGTAAGACCAACTCGCTATACGTGCTACTCACGTCATTCTCAGCATCGTGGATGCTCCAGAGTGAATCCACCCTTAGCTCCAATTCCGCAACGCGGTCCGTCAGGAGCTGGAGGTGGATACACTTCCCGCACATGTTGTCAGGGACACCGGAAGTGTCCGAGTTCCCACATGGTACAGGAGGAGCATATCACTTCAGGTTTTGGGCAGCTGAGATCAGTGAGTTGCTCCACACTTTACTATTGACTCTCTAGCTCTCTCATGCTGCAAAGTCGAGCCTTGTTTAGTCTGTTTGAGCACTGCCAGCGGTCTGCTGTGCGTTAACATTTGTGTTTCTGTCTATTTCAGGAGAGTCCGCCGGAGGAGCAGAGGTACGACACGCTCCAAAAATAACTGAACAACATTATAAAGTAGGATATTGAAGAGCGGTTTTATTTTCTGCTGTTCAATATTTCATAGTACGCTTCACTAATAATGTAAATATCAGCCAAACATAGCGAGAGGCAGCCTGTCTCTGGGAGCATTTAAGGGACCCACCCAGTATAGAGTGTGGAGACATGCAATGGACATTCTCAACCCTGGTACGGAGGGCCTTTCCTGGTTTCTCACTTAACCCGTAAAACCCTCAATAAGTGGGCACATCTTAAGAATACCAGACACGAGTAAAAGAATGTAAATATTATCCATACCCCTTCAAATAAGAAAATAGATGAAAACGCAGCATTTGATGTCTGATTCATGATTTATAATGCAACAATCTAATAATCACAACTATTTTAGAAGCAATCGGCCATTAGAATTCATTCATTAGTAAACAAAAGCAGTGATCTAAATCATTAACCTGTTACACTGGGTTCTCTCATGGTTTAAAACTGGAAAATTAATGCACCAGTATATTCACAACTGATTTGGTCAAATCACTTTCAATCACCTCCTGACTCCTCAAAGCCTTTCCCCCATCTCAAAGGCATAAGTCAGGAGTGTGATGGAATACTCTCCACTTTCCTGGATGAGTTTAGCTCCAAGAAAGTTCAAGAAGCTCGACACCATCCAGGACAAAGCATCCCGCTTGATTGGCACCCCATCCACCACCTTCAACATTCACTCCCTCCACCACCGGCGTACCGTGGCTGCAGTGTGTACCATCTACACGTTGCACTGCAGCAACTCCCAAACCCGCGACCTCTACCACCCAGAGGGACAAGGGCAGCAGTTGCAGGGGAACACCCTCACCTGCAAGTTCCCCTTCACGTTACACACCATCCTCACTTGGGAAATATATCAGCTGTTCCTTCATCGCTGGGTCAAAATCCTGGAACTCCCTCCCTAGCATCCCTGTGGGAGCACCTTCACCACACGGACTGCAGTGGTTCAAGAAGGTGGCTCACCACCCCCTTCTCGAGGGCAATTAGGGATGGGCAATAAATGCTGGCCTTGCACCACCATATCCCAGCAACGAATGAAACAAATACAGAAGAGACTTTCAACATGAAATGTTCACACTTTCATGGACAAAGATGAAGGAACGGCCTTGAAGGGAGTGGAACACGGGGAAGGTTGAAAATATTTGTATACAAAATGAAGTAAATCAGAAATATAATGGTTGCGATGTCAGGAATGTGTTTGTTTTTCGGAAAGAGATCTGTTTTATAAAAAATATTTCTGAGCGGCCTCCAGTGAGTGTTTGAAGAGCAGCTGGTTCGGCCGCTCAACGTGCCCTCACTCCGCCCATTTGTACCTCAGAATTGCAGTCAGGGTCCTCTGTACATCACGGGACCCCGGTTTGATGAGGTTTCCCCCCTGAAACAGGCAGGCGTTCCCGCTGCCCATCTCAGGACCCCACCCACGGTGACGATGGCTGAAGCACCAGTGTAAACTTTAGTGCCATTTCCAGGTGACTATCGTTCCGGTTACACCAGGCGGGGGCTCTTAAAATCAGTCCTGTTAGTTCAGGATGGGAGCAGGAGGAGGCCATTCAGCCCCTGGAGCCTGTCCCACCATTCAATGAGATCACGACTGATCTGTGACCTGTCTCCAGAAACCCGCCTTTGGCCCATATCCCACAATCCCTTTGGTTAACGAAAATCCATCAACCTCCGGTTTAAAATTAATAACTGAAGCTGCATCAATTGCAGTTTGCAGAAGAAAATTCCAAACTTCTCCCACCCTTTGTGTGTCGAAGTATTTTCTATCTTCACTCCTGAAAGGCCTGGCTATAATTTTTAGACGATGCCCCTAGTCCTAGACAACCCACGCAGCGGAAAGGCTTACTCTCGGTTCTTAATATCTTGAAAACTTCGATTAAATCACGTCTTAAACTTCTAAATTCCAGGGATGGGTAAGGTGCAAATTTAAAATAAAAACGTTGAGTACATGACTCTGGGATGTCGTTAAGCCCCCAATTCGCTTTTAAAAAATCAATGTTGCTTCTGTTGTGTAGTTTAATTAACAGGCTTGCCAGAAGAGGTGTTGCACTAATTCATCTCAAACACCGCCATGTAGTGTCACCTTCTGCCTGTGGAGCAACATTACAGGCAGCAAGATCACCGGATTCTTGTGTTACACAGCTCATTCCACCCAGTAACTCCCCGTCTACAATTCACCATCGATTTGTTTCATCTCACTTTCCCGCCCCCCCCCCGCCACCCCCCTCCGCGCACGCGCTTTCTCTCCCTCGCTCCCTCGCTCCCCAGCTCCCTCCCCGCACCACCTGTGACTGGGACCAACGGCCAGCAGGTGGCAGGTTGAAATTTTGGGATGGGCCTGTTGGTGACCTTCAACCCCACAGATTGTCAGTGGTGCGGAGTTTTTCCCGCCATCATTCAGCCCCGGGGAGAAGTAGGGAAAGGTTCTCTCAGTGAAAGTGTGGAGATGGGACATGATGGGACAAGTTGTCTGCATTGTAAAATGACACCTGTCCGCCCTCATAGTCCAGGTACACCCTGATCATCAGGGGCTTCACACTCTGGGTGAGGTGGGTTAGTGAGGGGGAGGTGCCGGCAAAATCGCCTTTTCCGGGATCCAGCCCCACGATCCAGTATCCGGTCTCTGTGCTCGGGGTGAATAGCCCTTTTCTCCCGGCAGACTCTCGGACCACTCCCAGACCCCACCTTGTTCCACACCTCCACCTCTGATCCCAGGACACAGCCCCAGGGATCAAACCTCTCCAGGGTGTCAGGGAGCGGCTGCTGTTTGTCTCCATGTCTCACACGGGTCCGGTCCTCAGACAGGATGAGCCGGGGATTCGCTGTGTTCGGATCCAGAGTCATCGAGGCTGGAGCTTGGGGAAAGTTAAAATACAACAGTCAGTGATTCAGTGTCTTGCTGTGATTTATTCAAACACTTTCCTGTTTAAAGTGCCCACTCGGGCTCTGGGTTGTGATCATAGAATCAGCTCCTGCTCTCGGGTTTACGTCCTGGGGGGCGATTTACGTCGATTTCGGGCCCGAATCAGCGCCCGGAGATAAAGACCCGAAAACCACTGGAGAGAGCGGGATAGAAATTAGGTGCAGGAGTAGGCCATTCGGCCCTTCGAGCCTGCACCACCATTCAATAAGATCATGGCTGATTATTCACCTCCGTACCCTTTCCTGCTTTCTCTCCATACCCCTTGATCCCTTTAGCCGTGAGGGCCATATCTAACTCCCTCTTGAATATATCCAATGAACTGGCATCAACAACTCTCTGCGGTAGAGAATTCCACAGGTTAACAACTCTCTGAGTGAAGACGTATCTCCTCATTTCAGTCCTAAATGGCTTACCCCTTATCCTTAGACTGTGTCCCCTGGTTTTGGACTTCCCCAGCATCGGGAACATTCTTCCTGCATCTAACCTGTCCAGTCCTATCAGAATGTTATATATTTCTATGAGATCCCCTCTCATCCTTCTAAACTCCAGTGAATACAGGCCCAATTGATCCAGTCTCTCCTCATATGTCAATCCAGCCATCCCTGGAATCAATTTGGATCAATCGCTGCACTCCCTCAATAGCAAGAACATCCTTCCTCAGCTTAGGAGACAAAAACTGAACACAATATTCCAGATGAGGCCTCACTAAGGCCCTGTACAACTGCAGTAAGATCTCCCTGCTCCTATACTCAAATCCACTAGCTATGAAGGCCAACATACCATTTGCCTTCTTCACCACCTGCTGTACCTGTATACCAACTTTCAATGACTGATGTACCATGACATCCAGGTCTCGTTGCAACTCCCCTTTTCCTAATCTGTCGCCATTAAGAAGATAATCTGCCTTCGCGTGGGGGGAGGCGGAGAGAGAGCGGGGAAGGGAGGGGAAAGAGAGCGGGTGGTTGGGGGGGCGGGGAGGGAGAGCGCGGGTGGAGGAAAAGTGGGGGACAGAGAGCGGGGAGGAGGGGGAGAGAGAGCAGGAGGGAGAGAAAGTGGGGAGGGTGGAGAGAGAGAAGAGGTGGAGAGAGAGAAGAGGGGGAGAAAGAGCAGGTGGGAGAGGGAGGGGAGAGCGGGGGAGAGGGGGAGGGGAGGGGAGAGGGGGGGAGGGGAGGGGAGGGGAGGGGAGAGGGGGGGAGGGGAGGGGAGAGGGGGGGAGAGGGAGGGAGGGGGGCGAGAGAGCAGGGGAGGGGAGAGAGGGGGGGGGCAGCTGTTTCCAAAGGCCACAAGGAAAGTAGTGTTGTGAATAAAATATTTCACAGGTAAGACAGCGTCCAGTATAAGGAATGCGATGGAAATAAACACACTGTAATTACATCTGAAGGAGAAACTTACATTTCCAATGTTCCTGACAAATATCTCAAACCACTTCTCACAATGTATTACTTCCCATGCCCTTTGCATAAAGTAGTTGGGAGTGATTTACGTTTCATTATTGTCCGGATTTACACCGTAAACAGAGCAGTAACGAGACAAAGGTGGTTCCCACTAAGGGCCGCCGGGAAATTATGCCACAGCCGCGAAATAGGAATCCAGCATTCCCGCACTAAACATGGGGGAAGCCGCATTAGTTTATGCAAACCGGATCCCAGAATGTACATGGGACCCCCGTGCAATCTTGGTCTTCCATTGGTCGGTGCGTGAGCTGTGCAAGTCCCGCCCAGTGGAACAATCTGTAGAATGGCCCTTAAAAGGACTGCTGGAAGCCTCCAGAGGGAATGATGCAATGAATTAGTTCCGTCCGGTGTCCTGGACAATATTTATCCATCAACCAACATCATGAAAACTGGTTATCTGGTCATTATCACTTTGCTGCTTGTGGGAGCTTGCTGTGCACAAATTAGTTGTGGTGTTCCTTAAATTACAACAGTGACTACACTTTAAAAACTCTTCATTTTCTGTAAAGAGCTTCGGGACGTCCCGAGGTCGTGAAAGGTCGGATATAAAAACAGGTTCTTTCTATTTATTCTCTGTGTAACAGTTTCTCTGTGGCCGGGAGGTGCAGGAATTGTCCTGCCCGCTGCTGGCTGCTCCTCCACTTTGCCCCTCTGCTCCACAACCCCCACCCCACCATCCTATCTCCTTCCCCCTCTCCCACCATCCTATCTCCTTCCCCCTCTCCCACCATCCTATCTCCTTCCCCCTCTCCCACCATCCTATCTCCTTCCCCCTCTCCCACCATCCTATCTCCTTCCCCCTCTCCCACCATCCTATCTCCTTCCCCCTCTCCCACCATCCTATCTCCTTCCCCCTCTCCCACCATCCTATCTCCTTCCCCCTCTCCCACCATCCTATCTCCTTCCCCCCCCCCCCCCCACCATCCTATTTCCTTCCCCCCCCCCACCATCCTATCTCCTTCCCCCTCCCTCCGCTATATTTTCCCGCCATTCTCTGAGTTCGAGACTATCGCTACTTTGTTGTCGACTCTGACTGTGTTAAACCTCTGGATGTTTATCTTCTCTCTGTGGCTAAGGATCTTGAATACTTCAGTAAGATCATCCCAAGCCCTCCCTTATCCAATGCAAAGACTCCTGACTTCCAGACTAGACACGGACATCAGCGATCTTTTAATCCAGGGTCTGGAAGTCGGTTTAGGCCTAACTCATCTGGATTGAGAAATGCGAGAGAACAGGTCGGCAAGTATAAGAGCTGGAGCGGTGGGCCTGGGACATTGTGGCCTCCAGCCTGCGAGAGAACAGCTCCGCAGGTCAGCAAGTATAAGAGCTGGACCACTCCAACCTCCAGTGCGAGCTGCTCCAAGTATGCAATGATTTTGAGATGGGCGACTGGGTGACGTCATCAAAATCCTGGTTGCCATTTTGGCACGTGGGCAGGAACATTGGCAGGACCCAGGTACAGAGGAGTGGGAAGGTGGGGACGGATGAGTAGTGAGAGTTTGTGGCGAGATGCGGTGAACGTTTATGGCGGAGGAGCGGCGAGAGATCATGGCGGAGGTGCGACAGATGAGGGTACGGGGCCCAGAAGAGCCGAGGGCCCAGTAGTAGCACAGGTCAGCCCACACTGCGATATGTGCGCGCACTAGGTCCGTGCAGCAGAGCAGGTCTCCAGTCCTGGTTAATCCTTGCCTCTGGATAAAGGCCTGGCTCTGTCAAGCCCGTGTGGTGGCTGATGTGCAACGGTCACCACACGTTTAAAAAAAAAATCCAAGCCCAGGTATCTTCCACCCACTCAATTGGAGTTCAGGACTGGAACATCGGGTCCTTTATCGAAACACCTGTGAACTCGTGGAAGCAAGTCATCCTCGTTCAAGGGACCACCTATGATATAAAGCAGGAAAAGAAATATAGGAGATTTACTGGGGTTAATGTCGTCTATCATGTCTCTCCACATTGTGTATTGTAAAGTGCCATTGAACTTTCTGATAGGTAGGGTGTCTTCTGCTACTGACAGCTTGAGATAGTCCTCACTAATCCTGTAAATATTACACAGTTGATGTTATAAATTGACCATAAACACTTTTACCAAACTGCAGAGTTTCAGTAAAGAACATGTCCTACCTCCTCTTCCGACAAGCTTCCTCCTGAAATAAATAAAACACAAACAGTGAGGAGGTTAGTAAAAGACTTCAGGAGGCCATCGACAGGCTGGTGAAATGAGCAGATACAGGGCGGATAAAATTGTAAACAGAGACGTGTGAAGTGATGCATTTTGGAAGAAAGAATGAGCAGAGGCAATATAAACTAAATGGTCCAATTTTAAATGGGGTGCAGGAACAGAGACCTGGGGGTCACATACACAAATCTTGAAGGAGCGTGGGGATTGGTTTTAACAGTGAATCTCAGAAATGTACAGTAAGGCAGGAGGCCATTCAGCCCATCGTGTCCGTGCCGGCCGACAAAGCGCTATCCAGCCTAATCCCACGCTCCAGCTCTTGGTACATATGTTTAAAGGCTACGCCACTTCAAATACATATTCAAGTATTTTTAAATGTGATGAGAGTTTCTGCCTCTACCACCGTTTCAGGCAGTGAGTTCCAGATCCCCACCACCCTCTGGGTGAAGCATTTCCCACTCAAATCCTCTCTAAACCTGCAAGGAATTGAGTTAAATCGACGCCCCCTGATTGTTGACCCCTCTAAGGGAAATAGGCCCTTCCTATCCACTCTATCTAGACCCCTCATAATTCGATACACCTCAATATGGTCTCCCCTCAGTCTCCTCTGTTCCAAAGTAAACAACCCCCAGCCTATCGAATCTTTTGTCATAGCTAAAATTCTCCAGTCCAGGCAACATCCTCGTAAATGTCCTCTGCACCCTCTCTAGTGCAGTCACATCTTTCCTGTAATGTACACAGTACTCCAGCTGTGGCATAACTCGTGCTTTATGCAGTTCAAGCGTAATCTCCCTGCTCTTGCATTCAATGCCTCAGTGAATGAAGGCAAGTATTCCATATGCCTTCTTAACAACCTTATCTACCTGTCCTGCTATCTTTGGGGATCTGTGGACATGCATTCCAAGGTCCCTCTGTTGGCTCAGAGACATGGACCATGTACAGTCGACACCTCAAGTCGCTGGAGAAATACCACCAACGATGCCTCCGCAAGATCCTACAAATTCCCTGGTAGGACAGGCACACTGACATCAGTATCCTCGTCCAGGCCAACATCCCTAGCATTGAAGCACTGACCACACTTGATCAGCTCCGCTAAGCAGGCCACATTGTCCGCATGCCAGACACGAGACTCTGAAAGCAAGCGCTCTACTTGGAACTCCTTCATGGCAAATGAGCCAAAGGTGGATAGAGGAAATGCTACAAGGACACCCTCAAAGCCTCCCTGATAAAGTGCAACATCCCCACTGACACTTGGGAGTCCCTGGCCAAAGACCGCCCTAAGTGGAGGAAATGCATCTGGGAGAGCGCGGAGTGCCTTGAGTCTCATTGCCGATTGCATGCAGAAGACAAGCGCAGGCAGCGGAAAGAACATGCAGCAAATCTGTCGCACCCTCCCTTACCCTTAACGACTGTGACAGGGACTGTGGTTCTCGTATTGGACTATTCAGCCACCTAAGGACTCATTCTAAGAGTGGAAGCAAGTCTTCCTCGATTCCGAGGGACTGCCAATGTTGATGATGTTCCACAATGACTTGTGATGATCAGGAATGCATGAATGACAGCGTGGAGCAAGCAGATTCCATAGTAATTTTAAAAAGGGAATTGGAAATACACTTGAAAAGGAAATAAATTCAAGGCTGTGGGGAAAGAGGAGTGGGACTAATTGGAAAGCTCTTTCAAAGAGCCGCACAGACACAATGGGCCATTTGTGTTGTGGGATTCTATAATTGTAAGTAGTTGAACATTCCGATTCATGTGTCAGATACTGGAACTATACATCAGTGCCACTCACACACACAGTGACTGTCACACCCACCGTACCAGACACACCCACACACTCACAACATGGAACTGTAACTGGATTGCAATGTGAGTTCCGGCAGATATTAAACAATGGGGCAGCACACAAATAATTATAAGCAAAGTACTACGATCACTCTGCGCTCGGACTCGGTGCCGGGGGTGCTTGGACTCTGCGCTCGGTCTCTGCGCTCGGTGCCGGGGGTTGCCCGGACTCTGCGTTCGATGCCGGGGGTTGCCCGGACTCTGCGTTCGATGCCGGGGGTTGCCCGGACTCTGCGTTCGATGCCGGGGGTTGCTCGGACTCTGCGTTCGATGCCGGGGGTTGCTCGGACTCTGCGTTCGATGCCGGGGGTGATGCCGGGGGTTGCTCGGACTCTGCGTTCGATGCCGGGGGTTGCTCGGACTCTGCGCTCGGACTCGGTGCCGGGGAGCTCTCGGACTCTGCGCTCGGTGCCGGAGGGCGCCCGGACTCTGCGCTCGGTGCCGGGGGTTGCCCGGACTCTGCGCTCGGTGCCGGGGGTTGCCCGGACTCTGTGCTCGGTGCCGGGGGTTGCCCGGACTCTGCGCTCGGTGCCGGGGGACGCTCGGTGCCGGGGGACGCTCGGACTCTGCGCTCGGTGCCGGGGGTTGCCCGGACTCTGCGTTCGGTGCCGGGGGTTGCCCGGACTCTGCGCTCGGTGCCGGGGGTCGCTCGGACTCTGCGGTTTGTATTTTATTTATTTCCCCGCCCGCGCTTCACTCCGTTATTTATTTTTTAAAACCCTCATAAAACTCACTTTCCGCCGGTGATCCGGGCTCTCGGGTGGTGTTTGTGCCGAGCATGCGCGGTACGGGCCGGGCGCTTGTGTGTGTGGCGTTGTCGGGGGTGCAGGGGGCGCTTGCGCGGTGTCAGCCACAACTCAGCGCGGGGGCCGGAGCGCTTTCTGTAGCGCGGGGGTTTGTGGGTAGCCTAGCCACCATTACTGATCGTCATTTCAACCAACCTGTGCGGCAGCTGGGCATGAAAATCAGCTTCACTACCCCAGTGCTGGGAAAGAGCGACAAGAGACAACATTTTTAAAGTTTCTGCTGATGGGTTGTTTGGCTATTTGCAAACCCCCCCCCCCCCGAAAAAAAATTAATCTTTTTTTAAATAAAAATAGAGCAACTTTTGAGAAAGCAACATGATATTGGGTGGGAGGATAGAAACAGTCAAGAAAGCCCTCTGGTTTCTTGAGCATCTCTTTGTCCCAACACACTATTCACCAGCTGAGAGGATATAGATATGATTCAGTTGGTGGGTCCCACAGGCTAGCTTTCGTTCAAATATTGGAATATGTGTTGGTCTTTTTCTCTTTCCTCCCCTCCCGTGTGTGTGCGAGCCAGCCGTGGCTCAGTGGGTAGCACTCTCACACCTGAGTCAGAAGGTTGTGGGTTGAAGTCACACTCCAGAGACTTGAACACAAAATCTAGGCTGACTCTCTAGTGCAGTGCTGAGGGAGTGCTGCTCTGTCGGAGGTGCCGTCTTTTGGATGAGATGTTAAACCAAGGTCCTTTCTGCTCTCTCAGGTGGACGTAAAAAATTTCATGACACAATTTTGAAGATGAGCAGGGGAGTTATCCCTGGTTCCCTGGCCAATATTCATCGCTCAATCAACATCATTAAAACAGATTATCTAGTCATTCTTATATTGTAGATATTGGCTGCTGCATTTCCCACTTTATATCAGTGACTGCACTTGAAAATTGGGTGCAAGCACTTTGGAACGTCCAGTGATCATGAAAGCCGCTATATAAATGCAAGTCTGTCTGTCTCAATCGATGTTTAAAGAGGCCATTAATGGCCCTTTAGAATCATAGAATCGTTACAGCACAGAAGAAGGTCATTCAGCCCGCCGAGCCTGTGCCGACTCTCAGCTCAGCCCACTCCCCTGCCCTTTCCCTGTAGCCCATATCTTTCCCACTATTTGCTGGTCTATAGAATACGCCTAGTAGTATAATGGATGAGGTAGAAAGAATGAGGAGAGGACATATAAACTAAATGGTGCAATCCTGAAAGGGGTGCACGAAGAGAGAGACCTGGGAGTAAATGTGCCTAAATTGTTGATGGTGGCAAGGCAGTTTGAGAAAGCAATTAAAAAGGCTTACAAGATCCTGAACATGAGTGTGGAAATTATGATGAACCTGTATAAAACACTGGTTCGGCCCCCAACTGGAGTTTTGTGTCCAATTCTGGGCACCGCACTTTAGGAAGGCTGTGAAGGCCTTAGACAAGGTGCAGAAAAGATTTATGAGATGATTCCAGGAATGAGGGCCTTCAGTTACATGGATAGACTGGAGAAGCTGGGATTGTTCTCATTGAAGCTGAGACGATGGAGAGGAGATTTGATCGAGGTTTTCAAAATCATGAGGGGTCTGGACATGTAGCTAGAGGGAAACTGTTCCCATTGGCAGAAGGGTCGAGAACCAGAAGACATATAGAGTAAGGTGATTAACAAAAGAACCAAAGGTGACCTAAGAAAAAACTTTTTTTATGCAGCGAGTGGTTCAGATCGGGAATGCAGAGCCTGAAAGGGTGGTGGAGGCAGACTCAATCTTATCTTTCAAAAGGGAGTTGGATAAATATCTGATGGAAAATAATTTACAGGCGGGGAAGAGGGACTAATTGAGAGTCGGCATAGGCTCGACGGGCCGAATGGCCTTCTTTGTGCTGTAACCATTCTATGGTTCTAATTTGTTGTTT
Organism: Pristiophorus japonicus; assembly: GCF_044704955.1. Lineage (NCBI taxonomy): Eukaryota > Metazoa > Chordata > Chondrichthyes > Pristiophoridae > Pristiophorus > Pristiophorus japonicus. The sequence goes on from NW_027254368.1 coordinate 162,890, forward strand.
CTCTGCTAGTCACTGGGACCCTGAAGCCCAAGAGATGTCAGGGCACATGAGATTGGGCGAGGAGAACATAAGAAATTGGAGCAGGAGAGGCCATTTGGCCCCTCGAGCCTGCTCTGCCTTTCAGTAAGATCATGGCTGGTCTTCTACCTCAACTCCACTTTCCTCCACTATCCCCATATCCATTGATTCACTTAATATCCAAAAATCTATTGATCTCTGTCTTCAATATACTCAACAACTGAGGTTCCAAAGCTCTCTGGGGTAGAGAATTCCAAAGATTCAACACCCTCTGAGTGAAGAAATTTCTCCTCATCTCAGTCCTAAATGGCTGACCCTTTATTCTGAGACTGTGACCCCTGGTTCTAGACTCCCCAGCCAGGGGAAACATCCTCCCTGCATCTACCCTATCAAGCCCTGTAAGAATATAGGCCGAGTCTACTCAATCTCTCCTCATAGGTAAATCCCCCTACCCAGGAATCAGTCTGGCGAGCCTTCAGGTAAATTTATAATGGGGAACAAGGAAATGGCAGACCAATTGAACAAATATTTTGGTTCTGTTTCATGAAAGAAGACACATATGAGCACATAACCTTCCGGAAACACGAGGGAACCGAGGGTCTAGTGAGAAGGAAGAACTGAAGGAAATCCTTATTAGTCAGGAAATTGTGTTAGGAAAATTGATGGGATTGAAGGCTGATAAATCCCCAGAGCCTGATAGTCTGCATCCCAGAGTACTTAAGGAAGAGGCCCTAGAAATAGCGGATGCATTGGTGATCATTTTCCAACAGTCTATCGACTCTGGATCAGTTCCTATGGACTGGAGGGTAGCTAATGTAAGACTACTTTTTTAAAAAGGACGGAGAGAGAAAACGGGGAATTATACAGCGGTTAGCCTGACATCAGTAGTGGGGAAAATGTTGGAATCAATTATCAAAGATGAAATAGCAGCGCATTTGGAAAGCATTGACAGGATTGGTTCAAGTCAGCATGGATTTATGAAAGGGAAATCATGCTTGAAAAATCTTCTAGAATTTTTTGAGGATGTAACTACTAGAGTGGACAAGGGAGAACCAGTGGATGTGGTATATTTGGACTTTCAAAAGGCTTTTGACAAGGTCCCACACAAGAGATTAGTGTGCAAAATTAAAGCACATGGTATTGGGGGTAATGTATTGACGTGGATAGAGAACTGGTTGGCAGACAGGAAGCAGAGAGTAGGGATAAACGGGTCCTTCTCAGAATGGCAGGCAGTGACTAGTGGGGTGCCACAGGGCTCAGTGCTGGGACCCCAGCTATTTACAATATACATGAATGATTTAGATGAAGGAATTGAGTGTAATATCTCCAAGTTTGCAGACGACACTAAGCTGGGTGGCGATGTGAGCTGTGAGGAGGATGCTACGAGGCTGCAGGGTAACTTGGACAGGTTAGGTGAGTGGCCAAATGCATGGCAGATGCAGTATAATGTGAATAAATGTGAGGTTATCCACTTTGGTGACAAAAACATGAAGGCAGAATATTATCTGAATGGCGGCAGATTAGGAAAAGGGGAGGTACAACGAGACCTGGGTGTCATGGTACATTAGTCATTGAAAGTTGGCATGCAGGTACAGCAGGTGGAGACGAAGGCAAATGACATATTGGCCTTCATAGCTAGGGTATTTGAGTATAGGAGCAGGGAGGTATTAATGCAGTTGTACAGGGCCTTGGTGATGCCTCACCTGGAATATTGTGTTCAGTTTTTTGTCCTCCTAATCTGAGCAAGGACGTTCTTGCTATTGAGGGAGTGCAGCAAAGGTTCACCAGATTGATTCCTGGGATGGCGGGACTGACATATGAGGAGAGACTGGATCGACTGGGCCTGCATTCACTGGAGTTTAGAAGAATGAGAGGGGATCGCACAGAAACATATAAAATTCTGACGGGACTGGACAGGTTAGATGCAGGAAGAATGTTTCCGATGTTGGGAAGTCCAGAACCAGGGGTCACAGTCTAAGGATAAGGGGAAAGCCAATTAGGAACGAGATGAGGAGAAACTTCTTCACTCAGAGAGTGTTAACCTCTGGAATTCTGTACTGCAGAGAGATGTTGATGCCAGTTCGTTAGATATATTCAAGAGGAAGTTAGATATGGCCCTGATGGCTAAAGGGATCAAGGGATATGGAGAGAAAGCAGGAAAGAGGTACTGAGGTGAATGATCAGCCATGATCTTATTGAATGGTGGTGCATTCCTAGTTTCTATGTTTCTATGCTTCATTATATTCCCTCTATGGCAAGTGTATCCTTCTTTAGGTAAGGAGACCAAAATTGTACACAATACTCCAGGTGCGGTCTTACCCAGGGCCCGATATAATTGCATTCGGATGGCTTTACTCTTGTACTCAAATCCTCTTGTATTAAAGGCCAACATATCATTTGCTTTTCTAATTGCTTGCTGTGCCTTCATGTTAGGTAGGTTTTAAAGAACACTTAAAAGGTGTAAAGTGAAGTTATATGGAGAGGTGAAACGATTTAAGTAGGGAATTCCAGAGCTTAGGACTGAGGCAGCTGAAGGCGCGATCGTCAATGGTGGAGCAATTAAAATCGGTGATGGTCAAAAGGCCAGAATAGGTGGAGTATTGAAATCTGGGGGATTATAGGGCAGGAGGAAATTCCAAAGCTTTGGAGGAGCAAGCCCATGGAGGGATTTGAAAACAAGGATGAGAAGTTTGAAATTGATGTGTTGCTTAACTGAGAGCCAATGTAGGTCAGAAAGTACAGGAATGATGGGAGAACGGGACTTGGTGAGAGTTAGGACCACGGGCAACCGAATTTTGAATGGCCTCAACTTTATAGAGGGTAGAACTAGGTAGGCCAGCCAGGAGTGCATCGGAATAGTCAAGTCTAGAGGTGATGGATGAGGCTTTCGGCAGCAGATAAGTTGAGTTAGGGCAGAGACGGGCGATATTATGAAGGGCGGTATTCGTGATAGAACGGATATGAGACGGGAAGCACAATTTGTGATCAAATATCACACCAAGGTTGTGAACAGACTTGGTCAGCCTCAGACAGTTGCCAGCAAGATAGATCGAATCAGTGGAAAGGGACCGGAGGTTGTGGCATGAACCAAAGACAATGGCTTCAGTCTTCCCGATATTTAATTGGAGGAAATTTCTACCCATCCAGTGCTGGATGTTGGTCAAGCAGTCCGATAGTATATATAGTACATATTCACGTAGCAGAATAGATGGAAAGATTGCTACAAAACAGAAATAAGAGTGTAGAAGTTTAAGGACGTTTCTCAGACTGGTGGAAAGTGAGAAGTGGTGTCCCACAGGGATCTGTGCTGCTGGGAGCAGTGCTGTTTATTATGGTTTAGACTCAGAACTTCGAGTATGGTGTCAGAATTTGAAGATGACACCAAATTGGATGGTATTACTAATAGTGTTGGGAATGCACCAAAATACAGGAAGACATAAACAGGCTTGCAAAGTGGGCAGAGGAATGGGGAATGCAATTCAACATTGTGAAATGTGAGCTGGTTCATTTTGGTAGAAGGAATAAGGAGACCACTTATTCCTTAGAAGGGAAGAAATTAAATGAACGAGAGGTATAAAAAGACCTGGGAAAAAAGACACAAAAAATTAGCAACACAATTTGGACAGGCCATAAACAGTGCAAAGAAAATACTGGGCTCATTTCTAGAACAGAATACAAATACAAAAGCAGAGAGGTAACATTTACTCTATATTGAACGTTGGTTAGACACAGTTGAAGCACTGAGAGTAGTTCTGGGCTTCACACTATAAAAGGATATTGATGCACTGGAGAAAATGCTGAAAAGATTTACCAGAATTGAGAGGATGCAACTCGCAGGCAAGATTGAGCGGGCTGGGGCTTGAGCTTTCTCTGGAAAAGGGGAGACTAAGAAAAGACCAGAAAGATATGAAGGAGTTTGATCGGGTTGATGTGGATAAACTGTTTCCACTTATGGCTGAGTCAGAACAAGGAGATAGAAACATAAGATAGTCACTGACAGATCAAATAAAGAATTAGGAGCAATTTATTTACTCAGAGGATGGTGAGAATGTGGAACTTGTTGCCACAAGGAGTGGTTGAAGCAGATAGCATTTAAGGGGAGGCTTGATGTATCCATGAGGGAGAAGGGAATAGAGGGATATGGGGACAGGATAAGATCATTAGAGTGAGAAGAGGTTCGTATGGAGTATAAACACTGGCACAGACCAGTTGGGCTGAATGACCTGTTTCTATGCTGTAAATTCTATATCTGTATGGCAGGGGTGGTTTAATATTCGGGTCGACGGGACCCTGCGGTGGATGAATGCTCAGAACTATGTGGCCCTTGCCCATGAGGTGGTTTAATGCTTGGGCTGATTGGCCCTCCCCAGACTGGCTCAGCAATTAGGGTTTTCAATGACGGAATCGTTACCTAGAGTCCCCCGCACGGCAGAAAGTGCCCTATCAATGACAACGGGAGCCCAGTGCGCAGGCGCAGGACTGGGCTGTACTCTGAGCATGTGCAGTGCCAGTGGTGGAGATGGTCTCAGGCGGAAGAGACGGTTCCCCGAGGTGGTAGGAGCTTGTGGGTGCAGGGGAGTAATTGGACCCCTGGGTGGGCTGAGCAGCTTCATAAACTCTCGGTAAAGGCCTCAGGTCCTGAATAAAAGCTCACAGGCCCCGAATAAGAGCCCACTGGTCCCGAGTTTGCAACGGAGTGATAGGCCCCGTCGCTCCAGGTAACTGGCCGCCATGTTGGACAGGGAGGGATCAAGGCTCCTGCGTGGCCACCTTGCTAGTGACTTTCTCCCCGGAGACAGGCTGTAGTGCATGTGCGGCCATCTTGGTACAGGAGCGGAGGGTGGGCGAGACTTCAGGGTCCTAGTGACCAGGAGAGAACATCATTGCCTCATTGATTTTATTCTCACTCTGCACGCAGCGGGTGTAGAACTGAACCCAACCTGAGCAAAGGGAGGGAGGAATGAAATGATGGAGATGTTACGATTGGGTTTGGATTTCAGCACGAGCAGGGAGGGAGAGTGAGTGGGACAGGGATTTACAGCTTTGGGGGAACAAGAGAGGAAAGAATATGCCATAGAAACTAGCATTGCCTGTCAATTTCTATCCTGTGCTGACCTTTGTAAACTCCTTTTACAGGATATTAGAAGGACAGGATTTACAGATGGGAAACGTGAACCAAACATCACATCAAGATCTGACAGAGTCACGCAATTCATCAGGACCTGACTATCTGCGGCCTTTCAAAATAGGAGAAATGTTTATCTGTTCTGCCTGTGGGAATAGATTTCCAACATCAGTGTGACTGGAAAAGCACCGAGACACACACACACCCGAGTGACAGTGTTCCAGTGCAATGACTGTGCAAAGAGCTTTAACCAGTTACACAGCCTGAAAAACATCGCACCATTCACAGTGGGGAGAAAATGCACACGTGCTCTGTGTGTGGTCGAGACTTCAACTGATCGTCCAACCTCCATAGACACAAGGACACCCGCACCATGGAGAAACCGTGGGAATGTGGAGACTGTGGGAAGGGATTCAATTACCCATCTGAGCTGGAAACTCATCAACGCAGTCACACCGGGGAGAGGCCATTCACCTGACCCGTGTGTGGGAATGGATTAACTCGGTCATCCACCCTGCTGACACACCAGCGAGTTCACACTGGGGAGAGGCCATTCACCTGCTCCATGTGTGGGAAGGGATTCAATCGGTCATCCACTCTGCTGACACACCAGCGAGTTCATACTGGGGAGAGGCCGTTCACCTGCTCTGAGTGTGGAGAGTGATTCACTCGGTCACCCAACCTGCTGGTACACCAGCGAGTTCACACTGGGGAGAGACCATTCACCTGCTCAGTGTGTGGGAAGGGATTCACTCAATCACCCACCCTGCTGAGACACCAGCAAGTTCACACTGGGGAGAGGCCATTCACCTGCTCAGTTTGTGGGAAGGGATTCACTCAGTCATCCAACCTGCTGATACACCAGCGAGTTCACACTGGGGAGAGGTTGTTCATCTGCTCAGTGTGTGGGAAGGGATTCACTCGGTCATCCAACCTGCTGAGACACCAGCGAGTTCACAAATGATTGCAGGGTTTGGATTCCGCTGTTGTTGCTGCTGTTGTTCACATCCTAATGAACTGTGTTCATTCTGTTAGCTGGCATTTGTTTCTGCTGATGTTAATAACCCTTCAACTAGGCTGCAGTTTAGTATTTTGATACTTCAATTAACAGTGTTGATATTTGATGTCTCCAAGATAAGAGGAGACTAATTGATGTCCTGTATCTGATCGGGGCGCAGGAGCAGTGAGAGATCGGGGCCCAGGAACGAGGTTTTGGGGCCCAGGAGAGGCGAGGGCTTGGGGCAGCATGGGCCAGCCCACACTGCGATCCATGGATAGTAGGAGCATGCATGCGCACTAGGTCTGTGCAGCAGAGCTTGGTCTCCAGTCATCTTGGTTCACCCTTGCCACTGGATCAACACCTAGCTCTGTCAAGCCCGTGTGGTGGCTGGTGTGCAGCGGCCACCCCACGTTAAAAGAATCCATGCACAGGCATCTTCCACCCTTCAGTGTGTAGTTCGGGACCTCGAATGTCAGGTCCCTCATTGAAACACCTGGGAACTCATCCGTTTTTGGTGTGGAAGCAGGACATCCTCGATACGAGGGACGGCCTAATACTATACCACCATTTTTGAGCCTTTTCTCCTTTCTGACTCTAGATTAGTTCAGTTCTCAGACCTTCGGTTACTCAGGGACAAATCCCAGCTCCCCATACCTTCCAGAGTGCCTCTCCTAGCCTTGGTATCCAGGGAAGGTATCGGTAACATGCCCGGGATCACTAAACACAAAACCCAGTCTGTTAATCACTTTCAGCTAGTGGACTTAGTGTGTGCCCCACAGCATCTCTCTCACCTTCGATGTGTGATTGGAGCATCACGCCTGCAAACCTGGGTTCAATTTAAATTTAAATCCACTCTGTGTATTTAAAAAAAATACATACAAGTATACAGATCACATCAAATAATTGGCAACGGTTTAGAGTCAACAAGATGAAGATGTAGCCACACCAAGGCCCAATAAATCAGCTCTGTATTCACAGGATAAAGTCTGTTATCTAACTCCTCGAGTGATAGAGAAAGATCGGGACTCTAAGAATATCTAGAATCTGTTTCAAATCCTCACTGATACAACCTGTCTATTTCTTTTCAATTGAAGTGAATGGAAGATGAGGAGGGGTTGGAGAATAGGGATAAAAGAGGAGTTAGGGTGTGGGGGGGGGGGGATGTTGGAGAGTTGGGGTGAGGGGTGAAGGAGGATGGAGAGGAGTTGTAATGGAGGAAATGCAGCAGCCAAGTTGTGCACAGCCAGATCCCACAAACAGCAATGTAATGATGAGAAGATTATCCATTCTCAGAAATGTTAGTTGGGGGATACACATTGTGCAGGACACCGTGGAGAACTCCACCTGTTCTTCCTCAGAATCGTGGCCATGGGATCTTTTATGTCCAACTTATGGACTCGGGTGACATCGGTTTGATGTCTCATCTGAAAGACAGTATCTCTGATGTGCAGCACTCCCTCTGTACTGGCACCTGGAGTCTCGGCCTAGATTATGAGCTCAGGTCTCTGGATTGGGAATTGAACCCCGACCCCCTGACTCAGGGCCGAGAGTGCTACCACTGAGCCAAGGCTGACATGGTCTGTTCCCTGTTCCCATTACACTAGACCGTGCCTGTGTTATTACACTAACCCCACCCATTCATACTGCAGTGGGCCTTGACTCTGTTATTAGACATTCGGCAAAGCATTTGCTACAACAATAAAACAACCAGAACTTACATTAATATAGCGCCTTTAACTCAGTGAAACTTCTCACGGTGCTTAACAAGATCGATATCAATAAAAGAAACATTTTTGACACAGAGCCACAGTGAACGATATCAGGACAGATTCGCAAAAGGTTGATCGAAGAGGTATATTTTAAAAAGAACCTTGAAAGAGGAGGTGGAGGTTTCGGGTAATTCCAAAACTTGGAGCCTCGGCAGCTGAAGGCACAGCCACCAATGGTGGAGCGATTAAAATCGGGGATGCTCAAGAGGACAGATTTGGAGGAGCGCAAGGAACTCGGAGGGTTGTGGGACTGGAGGAGATTACAGAGATAGGGAGGGGCGAGGCCATGGAGAGTTTTGAAACCAAGGATGAGCATTTTTAAATTGAGGCGTTGCTTAACTGAGAGCCAATGTAAGTCAGTGAGCACAGGGGTGATGGGGTGAATAAGATTATAGCAATAGGCCTTGACTTGCACACACTATTAGATGAGACCCAATCTTTGTTTTGTTGCACTAGATACTGGCTGTGTGACCATCACACTAGATCCAGCATTGTGTTCAGTATAACACTCGAGTCTGCCTCTGTTATTATTGGATCAAACACTGTCTTTGTTACTCTCACAGTGGGCCATGCATTTGCTGTTATTACTCTGGACCCTGTCTCCACTCTTATTGTATGGGCCTCTGTCTCTGGAATTGTTACACTAGACCCGGCCTCTGCTATGATTGGAAAATAACCTGTCCCTGTTATTCCAGTTCTAGTGCACGCCTCTATTATTATAACTATAGATCTTGTCTCTGTTGCATTCAATAGAGTATGTTTCTGATATTGTTAAAGTAGACCCGGCTTCTGTTAGTGTGACATTATCACCTCTTTCAGTTATTATTGCAAAAAAACTTTAGATTCTTAAAGACTTGTTTCTAGTGTAAAACAAGGCCTTGTTTCAGTTATTAATGCACTATACCCTGTCTCTGTTTATATTACACTAGACCCTGTCTCTGTTTATATTACACTAGACCTTGTCTCTGTTTATATTACACTAGCCCCTGTCTCTGTTTATATTACACTAGACCTTGTCTCTGTTTATATTACACTAGACCTTGTCTCTGTTTATATTACACTAGACCCTGTCTCTGTTTATATTACACTAAACCCTGTCTCAGTTTATTGAACCTCGACCATGTCTTAGTTATTGCAGCACTAAACAACATCCACAAATATTGGAAGTGGTTGGGGAGGAAACAGTGAAAGTAACAGTCAGAAAACAGAAGACTGGAGACAGAAACAGAGCAAATTTTGCTGGATAGTTGCAAGTGTATCATTCCTTTCCAAACGAAGGACATAACCAGTGAGAGAATGAGATATTTATTAACCTCACGGCAGGTATAGGTACAGTTTCACTGTTGCCATCACTGGCACCAATTATCACACACGGGGGTAAATCTCAGGAGCTTCTGTGTGATGGTGAGGTGATCACTGGACAATAAAGCTCAGAGACTGGTGGGGAGCTGCTCATTATCCTCAGTGTGATTTAATCCCCTTTCCCACTGAATACTGCAGACAGACATGGTCACCTTGGCAACAGAATGGTCAGTGTGACATCACTTTCTAAACAAGAGCACACAAGACAATGGGTTATCAGTAAATGGTAAAGGTATTAAACACTCTGCAATTACATTGTGAAGAAAATGGAAATAAAATGCTGGAAAATAATTGCTGAAGATGATAATTTATCTGTGGTATTGACTAGCAAACTTGAAGAATGATGTGTTTTGTTTACACACACACACAAACATATATCTACATATATCTACATATACATATATATATATATATATATATATCAAAGGCTCTGTGTGCGCGCTTTTCTGTTTTCTGCTGCACCCGATGGTTAAATTGCTGTGGACTTTTGGACCCTGCGGCAGCCTATCCGGCGGCGCTTGCTGGGTCAGGATAGAAAGAGACTGCGCGCTGTTCCTCCTCCCACTGCCTGGGGGAATGGGGCAGATATTTTAAGGGGCAGCGACTCCCCTTTCTCTGCCTATTTATAGTTAAAGGGACAGTCCAGTTTATCTTGGGGTGTCGGAGGACTTCACTAACAGAGCTCCCATTAACAGTCGCTCCCTTCTGTACTGTGCAGTGATTGTAAAGCTGTCGATTTCAGTGACTTGAGCCTTTCTAAAATGTCTCACTGTTTTTGATGTTCCAGTGACGAAGATTTCGGTTAAAGGTGGAGTAAAATTTGTTTCAAAATATTCTGTTCTTACCCTCCCTCAACCCCCCAAATTTTAGAACACTCTGCAGTACTGACTGGGAAGTTCCCAAGTTCGTTCCTTGATCTGGGCTGTTAGTTGATCTCAGCCAAGGCAGCAGTTCAAGGGTTATAATTGTCCTCAGTACCTCTGGGCTAAATATGAGTAAAAATCAGCCAGTGTCCCTGCTCTTCATACCGATCCAGTGACCTCAACTGGGAAGTGTGTGGATAAGAACATAAGACATAAGAACATAAGAATTAGGAACAGGAGTAAGCCATCTAGCCCCTCGAGCCTCCTCCGCCATTCAATAAGATCATGGCTGATCTGGCCGTGGACTCAGCTCCACTCACCCGCCCGCTCCCCGTAACCCTTAATTCCCTTATTGGTTAAAAATCTATCTATCTGTGACTTGAATACATTCAATGAGCTAGCCTCAACTGCTTCCTTGGGCAGAGAATTCCACAGATTCACAACCCTCTGGGAGAAGAAATTCCTTCTCAACTCGGCTTTAAACTGTCTCCCCCGTATTTTGAGGCTGTGCCCCCGAGTTCTAGTCTCCCCTACCAGTGGAAACAACCTCTCCGCCTCTATCTTGTCTATCCCTTTCATTATTTTAAATGTTTCTATAAGATCACCGCTCATCCTTTTGAACTCCAACGAGTAAAGACCCAGTCTACTCAATCTATCATCATAAGGTAACCCCCTCATCTCCGGAATCAGCCGAGTGAATCGTCTCTGTACCCCCTCCAAAGCCAGTACATCCTTCCTTAAGTAAGGTGACCAAAACTGCACGCAGTACTCCAGGTGCGGCCTTACCAATACCCTATACAGTTGCAGTAGGACCTCCCTGCTTTTGTACTCCATCCCTCTCGCAATGAAGGCCAACATTCCATTCGCCTTCCTGATTACCTGCTGCACCTGCAAACTAACTTTTTGGGATTCATGCACAAGGACCCCCAGGTCCCTCTGCACCTCAGCATGTTGTAATTTCTCCCCATTCAAATAATATTCCCTTTTACTGTTTTTTTTTCCCCAAGGTGGATGACCTCATACTTTCCGACATTGTATTCCATCTGCCAAACCTTAGCCCATTCACTTAACCTATCTCAATCTCTTTGCAGCCTCTCTGTGTCCTCTACACAACCCGCTTTCCCACTAATCTTAGTGTCATCTGCAAATTTTGTTACACTGCACTCTGTCCCCTCTTCCAGGTCATCTATGTATATTGTAAACAGTTGTGGTCCCAGCACCGATCCCTGTGGCACACCACTAACCACCGATTTTCAACCCGAAAGGACCCATTTATCCCGACTCTCTGCTTTCTGTTCGTCAGCCAATTCTCTATCCATGCTAATACATTTCCTCTGACTCCGCGTACCTCTATCTTCTGCATTATTTGAGGACAGGATTTGAGGCTGTGATGCCTACCACAGTGGAAATTCTGCTGGCACTCACTGAGTCGACTGACGGTGAGGCACTAGAGGTTAAATAATGTCTGTGGAATTGCACACAGCCAGATTCAGCACTTTCTGGAGATAAAAAATCTCAGATGCTGAAAGGAATGTTGATTTTTAGACAGTGAAGATGGAGGGAGAGTGTCTAGAATAAGGAGGGACAGGAGGGGACAGAATGTTCTGTAGAATCTAGAATTGTCTGTTCTGAATTTCTATCCTGTACTTAAAGTAACAATGTTTGTCACCACCATTTATTTGCAGGGTATTAGAAGGGGAGGATCTGCAGCTGGGAAACTCAATCCAATCATTGCCTCAAGATTTGACAGATTCCCGGATTGATCAGGATCACCTTCTCATCAGCCTTTGTAAAAACACCAATCACAGCGGGGAGAAACAGGACACATGTTGTGTGTGTGGATACACCTTCAACCAATCGTTCAGCCTGTGAGACTCGTGTACCCACCGGACTCAACACTAAATGTGGGGACAGTGGGAATGGATGGTGTTGTACATGGAAAGTGATTCAGTCGCTCATCTCACCAACTGACATTTGAGTAATTAGATAACAGACTTTCTCCTGTGAATATAGAGCTGGTTTATTGGGCTGTGATGTGTTTACTTATTCATCTTGTTGACTCTAAACCATCGCCAATTATTTGATGTGATCAGTTTATATGTACATATTTTTAAAATACATTTGCTGAGTGGATTCAAATGCAAATAGAAACCAGGTTTGCAGGCGTGATGCTCCATTTGCACATCGAAGGTGAGAGAGATGCTGTGGGGCACACGCTAAGTCCAGTATCTGAAGGTGATTAACAGACTGGGTTTTATGTTTCGTGATCCTGGGCGTGTGACCAACACCTTCCCTGGATACCAAGGCTAGGAGAGGCACTCTGGAAGGTATGGGGAACTGGGACTTGTCCCAGAGAGTAACTGAAGATATGAAAACTGAAATAACCTCGAGTTAAAAAGGAGAAAAGGCCCAAAATGGTGCAGTTGGTAACAGAACATACATCAGTCTCCTCTTATAGTGGAGACATCAAATATTGACACACTTTGTTATTTGAAGTATCAAACTATTAAACTCCAGCCTAGTTATAGGGGTTATTAACATCAGCAGAAACAACCCCCAACTGACAGAATGAACACGATTCAGTCAGGATGCGATTAACAGTAATTACAGTAGAATCCAACCCCTGCAGTCACTTGTGAACTCATTGGTATCTCAGCAGGTGGGATGACCGAGTGAATCCCTTCCCACATATAGAGCAGGTGAATGGCCTCTCCCCGGTGTGACTGCGACGATACATTTCCAGTTTATAAGGTTGGGTTCAGTTCTGCACCCACTGTGCGCAGATGAGAATAAAATCAATGAGCTGCTCATTTTCTCTGCTGGATACTGGGCCTTCTGTGCTGGCCCAATGGGGTGAGCCCGGGCTGGCCCAATAGGGTGAGCCCGGACTGGCCCAAGAGGGTGATGTAATGACCAGAACTGTGTGAGTACTCCAGCTGTGTCCTAACTAGTGTTTTACACAGTTCTAGCATAACCTCCAGAGGGAGGTGGGAGTCTGGAACTTACTGCCCGAAAGAGCATTTACAAAAGTACTTGGATATCCACTAGAAGTGCGTTAACCGACAGGGCTACGGACCAAGAGCTGGAAAGTGGGATTAGGCTGGATAGCTCTTTTTCGGCCGCACAGACATGATGGGCCGAATGGCCTTGTTCTGTGTTGTAAACTGCTATGATTCCATGTCACCAATCCCCTCCTGTCTGATATAATATTGCGAAACACAGTGAAAAGCCAGAAGATTGGGAAATTTTTAGAAACCAGCAAAGGACGACTTAAAAAATGATAAAGACAGAGAAGATAGCATATGAGAGCAAACTAGCAAGAAATATAAAAACAGACAGTAAGAGCTTCTACAGGTATATAAAATGGAAACAAGCGGCTAAAGTAAATGTTGGTCCCTTAGAGGATGAGACTGGAGAATTAATAATGGGAAACACGGAAATGGCAGAGATTTTGAACAAATATTTTGTATTGTTCTTCACGGTAGAGGACACTAAAAACATCCCAACAGTTGATAATCAAGGAGCTATTGCGGTGGTGAGGGTGGTGGGAGGGGGGACTTAAAACAGTCACTATCACTAGAGATAAAGTACTCGGCAAACAAATGGGACGAAAGGTGGACAAGTCCCCAAGACCTGATAGCATGCATCCTAGGGTCTTAAAAGAAGTGGCTGCAGAGATAGTGGATGCACTGGTTGTAATCTACCATTCCCTGAATTCTGGAGAGGTCCCAGCGGACTGGAAAACTGCAAATGTAACACCCCTATTCAAGTAAGGAGGGAGGCAGAGCAGGAAACCATAGACCAGTTAGTCTACCATCTCAGTGGGAAAATACTGGAGTCCAGCATGAAGGAAGTAGTAGCAGGACATTTAGAAAATCATACTGCAGTCAGGCAGTCAGCATGGTTTTATGAAAGGGAAATCATGTTTTGACAAATTTGCTGGAGTTGTTTGAAGATGCAACAAGCAGAGTGGATAAAGGAGAACCAGTTGATGTTGTATATTTGCATTTCCAGAAAACATTCGAGAAGGTGTCACACAAAAGGTTACTGCACAAGGTAAGAGCTCAAGGGATTGGGGGCAATATATCAGAATGGATAGAGGATTGGCTACCTAACAGAAAACAGAGTCAGTATAAATGGGTCATTTTTCGGTTGGCAAACCGTAACTAATGGGGTGCCGCAGGGATCAGTGCTGGGGCTTCAACAACTTACAATTTATATTAATGACTTGGATGAAGGGACTGAGTGTAACGTAGCCAAATTTTCTGATGATACAAAGATAGGTTGTTGTGAGGAGGACGCAAAGAATCTACAAAGGGATATAGATAGGCTCAATGAGCGGGCAAAAATCTGGCAGATGGAATATAATGTGGTAAAATGTCAGGTTATCCCCTTTGGTAGGAAAAATAAAAAAGCAAATTATGATTTAAATGGAGACAATTACAAAATGCTGTCGTGCAGAGGGATCGAGGGGTTCTTGTACATGAAACGCAAAAGATTAGCATGCAGGTAAAGCAAGTAATCAGAAGGCAAATGGAATGCTGGCCTTTATTGCAAGGGGGATAGAGTCTGAAAGTAGGGAAGTCCTGCTACAATTGTACAGGGTATTGGTAAGACCACACCTGGAGTACTGCGCACAGTTTTGGTCTGAACTTGTTTCCATTCCCGTGCCGAGGGGATTGCTGCACCAGACGGGAAGGGCAACATTTGGGGACACTGATTCCCCACTAATTCCCATTCCCCTTCTTTCTGGTGGATAATGGAGGGGCCACTGTGTGTAATGTGCAAGTCAGTAAAAATTGTCAGCAAGCTCTTTCTAATTGGAGATTTTATTCAGTGGAAACTTTCACACACTATTGTAGATTTTGTACCAAAGATCAGTTTAGGATTAAAGTAAAAGTTCATAATTTTATTGTAAACTAACTTTCTGTTGAGAGTCGCTGAATTAAGGGGAAAGATAACACACAGCGTTTCTTAAATGGACACTGCAGCCCCGAGAACACAATCAGCAATATATCCAGAATATTAAAGTCCAGCCTAGTTATAGGGTTATCATCAGAAACAAACCCCAACTGTCAGAATGAACATGGTTCAGTCGGGATGTGATTAACAACAGCAATAACAGCAGATTCCAACTCCTGCAGTCACTTGTGAACTCGCTGGTGTGTCAGCAGGTTGGATGACTGACTGAATCCCTTCCCACACTCAGAGCAGGTGAATGGCGTCTCCCCAGTGTGAACTCGCTGGTGTGTCAGCAGGTTGGATGACGTAGTGAATCCCTTCCCACACTCAGAGCAGGTGAACGGCCTCTCCCCAGTGTGAACTCGCTGGTGTGTCAGCAGGTGGAATGAATGAGTGAATCCCTTCCCACACTCAGAGCAGGTGAATGGCCTCTCCCCAGTGTGAACTCGCTGGTGTGTCAGCAGGTTGGATGACCGATTGAATCGCTTCCCACACTCAGAGCAGGTGAATGGCCTCTCCCCAGTGTGAACTCGCTGGTGTGTCAGCAGGTGGAATGAATGAGTGAATCCCTTCCCACACTCAGAGCAGGTGAACGGCCTCTCCCCGGTGTGAACTCGCTGGTGTGTCAGCAGGGTGGATGACTGAGTAAATCCCTTCCCACACTCTGAGCAGGTGAACGGCCTCTCCCCAGTGTGATTGTGTCGATGAATTTCCAGCTCTGATGGTGATCTGAATACCTTCTCACAGTCACCACATTTCCACGGTTTCTCCATGGTGCGGGTATCCTTGTGACTCTCCATGGTTGGACGATGGGTTGAAGCCTCGCCCACACACACAATACGTTTACAGTTTCTCCGCACGGTGAATGGTGTGATGTTTTTTCAGGCTGTGTAACTGGTTAAAGCTCTTTCCACAGGCAGTGGAACACTCACTCGGGTGTGTGTGTGTCTCTGTGCCTTTCCAGTCACACTGACATTTGAAATCTTTTCCCACAGGCAAACATTTCTCCTTCCACTTTCAAAGGCCAATGATATTCAGGTCCTGAAGAATCGATTGACTCCGTCAGATCTTGACGTGATGTTTGGTTTGTGCTTTCTGTCTGAAAATCTCCCCTTCTAATATTCTGTAAAAGGAGATAATAAAACTCATCACTGTCAGTACAAGACAGAAATTCAGAATAGACAATCTAGGGACCAAGTTTCGACAGGAGTTGCTCCTATTTTTTTGGAACAACGAGTTTTTTTTGAGAATCCTAGAAATCGCAATTCTCCCCATTTAGTTTGCTCCAGTTTCAGTCGGTTAGTTCAGTTTTTTTTATCGTTCCGTTTCTTTTTAGTGCAGTTTTTTTTCCCAAAAGGGGGCATTACCAGCCACTTACGCCTGTTTTGGCCATTTAAGTGAGTTGAGACAGCGAAAAGTTACTCCAAACTAACTTAGGCCTGAGTCAATGTCCACTTTGATATGCTCAGAAAAACCTTGCGGACACTTTAGCAATCAGGCGCAGGTAGCCAGAGTTAAGGGGAGGGGGAAGTGAAGTTAGAGGGAAGTTAGAGGATTCTCCAAAGCATTAAACACTTCACTTTTAAAAATAAAGAACCATGATCAATAATAAATGATCAATAAATCAATCAATAAATAAATCAATAAACAAAAAAAATCAATAAATCAATCAATAAAAAATTATAAGTTCCTACCTCACCTACTGCAGCACCGATGCGTTGGGGAGCACCGGGAGCCCTCCAGCAGCACACGGCCCACACTCAGCCCTGCCTGCCTGCCTGATTACATTTTCAAGGGGAAGAGCTCGGGTGTGCCCAGCCGCCGAGGAGGTGGTCCGGTGGGGCCCGCTGCCGAGGAGGTGGTCCGGTGGGGCCCGCTGCCGAGGAGGTGGTCCGGTGGGGCCCGCTGCCGAGGAGGTGGTCGGGCGGCCCCACCGCGGAGGAGGTGTTCAGGCGGGCCGGCGAGGAGGCCTTGAGGTAAGAGCAGTGGTGGCGAGGTGAGGCCCGAGGTTGGGCAGCGGCGAGGCGAGGGGTGGTGAGGCAAGGCCCGAGGTTGGGCAGCGGCGAGGCGAGGGGTGGTGAGGCGAGACCCGAGGTTGGGCAGCAGCGAGGCGAGGGACGGTGAGGCGAGGCCCGGGTTTAGGCAGCAGCGAGGCGAGGGACGGTGAGCCAGGCAGGCTACTCGACCAGGGAGAGGGTCACCCGGAGCCACGATGCGCTGGGAGGGCCAGGAACTACTGCGCATGTGCACAGACTCCACTGTGCACGCGCGCAGCTGCCGGCACTTTTTCGGCGAAGGGCTGTAGCTCCGGCCCCCACTGCTTCTGCTGCGCTGCACCCAGTCCTAAGCAGGCCTGATCATCGTGGAGAATCACGAGGTGAGTATTAGGTGCGCTTTTCCTTCCAGAAAGTCGGCTGACCTTTCGGAGGTGCACCATTCTACGGGTCGGTCGAAACTTGGCCCCCGAGTTTCCATGGAACATACTTTCCTCTCTTGTTCTTCCAAAGCTGTAAATCCCTGTCCCACACATTGTCCCTCCTGCTGTGCTGAAATCCAAACCCATCGCACATTTCTAGACTGTTTCTCCTCCACTCCTAGTTTTCACCACCAATACTGGCTGGGTTCAGAAATACACTCACTGGTTCCCCTCCCTCTCCTCCCCTGAAGGTGCTGATTCTGGCTGGGTTCAGTTCTACATTCACTGGTTCCCCTCCCTCTCCTCCCCTGAAGGTGCTGACTCTGGCCGGGTTCAGTTCTACATTCACTGGTTCCCCTTCCTCTCCTCCCCTGAAGGTGCTGACTCTGGCTGGGTTCAGTTCTACATTCACTGGGTCCCCTCGCTCTCCTCCCCTGAAGGTGCTGACTCTGGCTGGGTTCAGTTCTACATTCACTGGTTCCCCTCCCTCTCCTCCCCTGAAGGTGCTGACTCTGGCTGGGTTCAGTTCTCCATTCACTGGTTCCCCTCCCTCTCCTCCCCTGAAGGTGCTGACTCTGGCTGGGTTCAGTTCTACATTCACTGGTTCCCCTCCCTCTCCTCCCCTGAAGGTGCTGACTCTGGCTGGGTTCAGTTCTACACTCACCAGTTTCTCTCCAGTAGTGACCTATGTGCCCAATCTCCCTGTGTGAACCTCAACAGTGAGTGTTGACAGGCTTTTCCACTGTCCTCACCTGAGGCCTCACACGTGCATTTTCCAGCAGGGTCACTGGACCCTCCTCCAAATTACTCAGTTTCTAAACGATAAGCGGATAAGGGGTTATGGGGAGTGGGCAGAGAACATAAGAACATAAGAAATAGGAACAGGAGTAGGCCATACGGCCCCTCGAGCCTACTCTGCCATTCAATAAGATCATGGCTGATTCGAGCATGGACTCAGCTCCACTTACCCACCCGCTCCCCATAACCCCTTATCGGTTGAGATACTGTCTATTTCTGTCTTAAATTTATTCAATGACCCGGCTTCCATAGCTCTCTGAGGCAGATTCCACAGATTTACAACCCTCTGAGAGAAGAAATTTCTCATCACAGTTTTAAATGGGCGGCCCCTTATTCTAAGATTATGCCCTCTAGTTCCAGTCTCCCCCATCAGTAGAAACATCCTCTCTGCATTCACCTTGTCAAGCCCCCTCATAAATCTTATATGTTTCGATAAGATCACCTCTCATTCTTCTGAATTCCAATGAGTAGAGGCCCAACCTACTCAACCTTTCCTCATAAGTCAACCCCCTCATCCCCAGAATGAACCTTGTGAACCTTCTCTGAACTGCCCCCAAAGCAAGTATATCCTTTCGTAAAATTGGAAACCAAAACTGTACGCAGCATTCTAGGTGTGGCCTCATCAAAACCTTATATAGCTGTAGCAAGACTTCCCAGCTTTTATACTCCATCCCCTTTGCAATAAAGGCCAAGATACCATTGGTCTTCCTGATCACTTGCTGTTTCGGCATACTATCCTTTTGTGTTTCGTGCACAAGTACCCCCAGGTCCTGCTGTACTGCGGCACTTTGCAATCTTTCTCCATTTCAATAATAACTTGCTCTTTCATTTTTTTCTGCCAAAGTGCATGACCTCACACTTTCCACATTATACTCCAGCTGCCAAATTTTCGCCCACGCACTTAGCCTGTCTATGTCGTTTTGCAGATTTTGTGAGTCCTCCTCACACATTGCTTTTCCTCTCATCTTTGTATCATCAGCAAATTTCATTACGTTACAATCAGTCCCTTCTTCCAAGTCGTTAATATAGATTGTAAATAGTTGGGGTCCCAATACTGATCCCTGCGGCACCCCACTAGTTACTAGTTGCCAACCCAAGAACGAACCATTTATCCCGACTCTCTGTTTTCTGTTAGTTAACCAATCCTCTACCCATGCGAATATATTGCTCCCAACCTCCTCAATATTTCCTCATAAGTTCACACACTCATCTCTGAAATCAACTTCGTGAACCTTCTCTGAACTGCCGCCCCTCTCCTCCCCTTAAGATGCTAACTTTGGCTGGGTTCAGTTCTGCACTCACTGGTTCCCCTCCCCTCCCCTGAAGATGCTGACTCTGGCTGGGTTCAGTTCTGCACTCACTGGTTCCCCTCCCCTCCCCTGAAGATGCTGACTCCGGCTGGGTTCAGTTCTGCACTCACTGGTTCCCCTCTCCTCCCCTGAAGATGCTGACTCCGGCTGGGTTCAGTTCTGCATTCACTGGTTCCCCTCCCCTCCCCTGAAGATGCTGACTCCGGCTGGGTTCAGTTCTGCACTCACTGGTTCCCCTCCCCTCCCCTGAAGATGCTGACTCCGGCTGGGTTCAGTTCTGCACTCACTGGTTAACATAAAAACATAAGAAATAGGAGCAGAAGTAGGCCATACGGTCCCTCGAGCCTGCTCCGCCATTTAATACGATTATTTGTGATCCGATCATGGACTCAGGTCCACTTCCCCGCCCGATCCCCATAACCCCTTATCGTTTAAGAAACTGTCTATTTCTGTCTTAAATTTATACAAATGTCCCAGCTTCCACAGCTCTCTGAGGCAGCAAATTCCACAGATTGACAACCCTCAGAGAAGAAATTTCTCCTCATCTCAGTTTTAAGTGGGCGGCCCATTATTCTAAGATTATGTCCCCAAGTTCTAGTCTCTCCTGTCAGTGGAAACATCCTCTCTGCATCCACCTTGTCAAGCCCCCTCATAATCGCATATGTGTTTTGATAAGATCACCTCTCATTCTTCTGAATTCCAATGAGTAGAGGCCCAACCTACTCAACCTTTCCTCAAAAGTCAACCCCCTCATCTCCGGAATCAACCTTGTGAACCCTCTCTGAACTGCCTCCAAAGCAAGTATATCCTTTCGTAAATATGGAAGCCAAAAGTGCACGCAGTATTCCAGGTGTGGCCTCACCAATACTGTACAACTGTAGCTAGACTTCCCTGCTTTTATACTCCATCCCCTTTGCAATAAAGGCCAAGATTCCATTGACCTTCCTGATCACTTGCTGTACCTGCATACTAACCTTTTGTATTTCATGCACAAGTACCCCCCAGGTCCCACTGTACTGCAGCACGTTGCAATTTTTCTGCATTTAAATAATAACTTGCTCTTTGATTTTTTTCTGCCAAAGTGCGTGACCTCACACTTTGCAATATTATACTCCATCTCCCAAATTTTTGCCCATTCCCTAAGCTTCTGTCCTTTTGCAGATTTTGTGTGTCCTCCTCACTCATTGCTTTCCCTCCCATCTTTATATCGTCAGCAAACTTGGCTATGTTACACTCGGTCCCTTGTTCCAAGTCATTAATATAGATTGTAAATAGTTGGGGTCCCAGCACTGATCACTGCGGCAACCTACTTGTTACTGATTGCCAAACCGAGAATGAACCATTTATCCTGACTCTCTGTTTTCTGTTAGTTAGCCAATCCCCTATCCATGCTAATATATTGCCCTCAACCTCCTCAACATTTCCTCATAAGAACCTCATCTCGGGAATCAACCTCGTGAACCTTCTCTGAATTGCCTCCTCTCTCCTCCCCTGAAGATGCAGACTCTGTCTGGTTTCAGTTCTGCACTCACTGGTTCCCTTCCCACTCCTCCCCTGAAGGTGCTGACTCTGGCTGGGTTCAGTTTTAGACTCACTGGTTCCCCTCCCTCCCTTCCCCTGAAGGTGCTGACGATGGCTGAGTTCAGTTGTATACTCGCATGTTCCCCTCCCTCCCATCCGCCCCTTCCCTTAAGGCGCTAACTCTGGCTGTGTTCAATTCCACAGTCACTGTTTCCCCTTCCTCCCCTCTCCAGCAGGCAGAGTTTAGGGAGCTAGCAGGGAGATTAAAAAGCAGGACCTCAAAAGGTAGTAATCTCCGCATTACTCCCGGTGCCACGAGCTAGCGAGTACAGAAATAGGAGGATAGAGCAGATGAATGCGTGGCTGGAGAGATGGTGCAAGAGGGAGGGCTTTAGATTCCTGACACATTGGGACCACTTCTGGGGGAGGTGGGACCTGTACAAACCGAATGGGTTGCACCTCAACAGAGCCGGGACCAATAACCTTGTGGGAGGATGGGGGTGTTTGCTAGTGTTGTTGGGGAGGGTTTAAACTAGCTTGGCAGTAGGATGGGAACCTGACAATAGATTCAGCAGGGAGGGGAGCAAAGCTGGAATTAGAAAGCAAAAATAAAGAAAGCGAGTTTGAAGGAGAGAGGAAACAAGCAGGAAAAAAGGGTAAAAAAACAAACTTAAAGGCACTTTGTCTAAATGCACGTAGCATTTGTAACAAAATAGATATGTTGACGGCACAAATTGAGACAAATGGGTATGATCTGATAGCCATTACAAAGACGTGGTTACAAGGTGACCAGGACTGGGAATTAAATATTCAGGGGTACTTGACAATCCGGAAGGACAGACAGAAAGGAAAAGGAGGTGGGGTAGCTCTATTGATAAAGGATGGAATCACTGCAATAGTAAAAAACGATATTGTCTCAAATGATAAGGATGTTGAAACAGTTTGGGTGGAGATAAGGAACAATAAGGGGAAAAATTCACTGGTGGGCATAGTCTATAGGCCCCCGAACAGTAGCAACTCTGTTGGTCGGAGCGTAAACCAGGAAATAGTGGAGGCTTGTAAAAAGGGAACAGCAATAATCATGGGTGATTTTAATCTCCATATTGATTGGATAAATCAAATTGGTCAGGGCAGCCTTGAGGAGGAGTTCATGGAGTGCATAGGGACAGGTTCCTTGAGCAGTATGTAACGGAACCAACCAGGGGGCAGGCTATCTTAGATCTGATCCTGTATAATGAGACAGGATTAATAAACAATCTCCTAGTAAAGGATCCCCTCGGAATGAGTGATCAGAGTATGACTGAATTTCAAATTCAGATGCAGGGTGAGAAAGTCGAATCTCTAATCAGTGTAGTAAGCTTAAATAAAGGAGACTATGAAGGTATGAGGGCAGAGTTGGGTAACTTGGACTGGGAAAATAGATTAAAGTGCAGGACATAGAAACATAGAAACATAGAAAATAGAAAATAGGTGCAGGAGCAGGCCATTCAGCCCTTCTAGCCTGCACCGCCATTCAATGAGTTCATGGCTGAACATGAAACTTCAGTACCCCCTTCCTGCTTTCACGCCATACCCCTTGATCCCCCGAGTAGTAAGGACTTCATCTAACTCCCTTTTGAATATATTTAGTGAATTGGCCTCAACTACTTTCTGTGGTAGAGAATTCCACAGGTTCACCACTCTCCTTATCTCGGTCCTAAATGGCTTACCCCTTATTCTCAGACTGTGACCCCTGGTTCTGGACTTCCCCAACATTGGGAACATTCTTCCTGCATCCAACCTGTCCAAACCCGTCAGAATTTTAAACGTTTCTATGAGGTCCCCTCTCACTCTTCTGAACTCCAGTGAATACAAGCCCAGTTGATCCAGTCTTTCTTGATAGGTCAGTCCCACCATCCCGGGAATCAGTCTGGTGAATCTTCGCTGCACTCCCTCAATAGCAAGAATGTCCTTCCTCAAGTTAGGAGACCAAAACTGTACACAATACTCCAGGTGTGGCCCCACCAAGGCCCTGTACAACTGTAGCAACACCTCCCTGCCCCTGTACTCAAATCCCCTCGCTATGAAGGACAACATGCCATTTGCTTTCTTAACCGCCTGCTGTACCTGCATGCCAACCTTCAATGACTGATATACCATGACACCCAGGTCTCGTTGCACCTTCCCTTTTCCTAATCTGTCACCATTCAGATAATAGTCTGTCTCTCTGTTTTTACCACCAAAGTGGATAACCTCACATTTATCGACATTATACTTCATCTGCCACGCATTTGCCCACTCACCTAACCTATCCAAGTCACTCTGCAGCCTCATAGCATCCTCCTCGCAGCTCACACTGCCACCCAACTTAGTGTCATCCGCAAATTTGGAGATACTACATTTAATCCCCTCGTCTAAATCATTAATGTACAATGTAAACAGCTGGGGCCCCAGCACAGAACCCTGCGGTACCCCAGTAGTCACTGCCTGCCATTCTGAAAAGTACCCATTTACTCCTACTCTTTGCTTCATGTCTGACAACCAGTTCTCAATCCACGATAGCACATTATCCACGTCAGCACACTACCCCCCAATCCCATGTGCTTTAACTTTGCACATTAATCTCCTGTGTGGGATCTTGTCGAAAGCCTTCTGAAAGTCCAAATATACCACATCAACTGGTACTCCTTTGTCCACTTTATTGGAAACATCCTCAAAAAATTCCAGAAGATTTGTCAAGCATGATCTCCCTTTCACAAATCCATGCTGACTTGGACCTATCATGTCACCGTTTTCCAAATGCGCTGCTATGACATCCTTAATAATTGATTCCATCATTTTACCCACTACTGAGGTCAGGCTGACCGGTCTATAATTCCCTGCTTTCTCTCTCCCTCCTTTTTTAAAAAGTGGGGTTACATTGGCTACCCTCATGAACAATGGTGTACATTTAAGGAGATATTTCACAACTCTCAAGAAAAGTCTATTCCAGTGAGGAGGAAAAGGTGCAAGAGAAAATAGAGCCATCCATGGCTAGCTAAAGAAATAAAGGCCGTTATCCATTAAAAACAAGGGCATACAAAGTGACCAAATCTAGTGGGAGGATAGAAAACAGGGAAGCTTTTAAAAACCAGCAAAGAATAACTAAAAAATGAGTAAGAAAGGGAAGATAGACTGTGAAAGTAAACTAGCACAAAATATAAAAACAGATAGCAAGAGTTTCTATAGGTATATAAAAAGGAAAAGAGTGGCTAAAGTAATTGTTGGTCCTTTAGAGGACGAGACCAGGGAATTAGTAACGGGGAACAGGGAGATGGCAGAAACTCTGAACAAATATTTTGTATCCGTCTTTACGTTAGAGGACACTAATATTCCAACAGTGGATAGTCAAGGGGATCCGGGGGGGGGAGGGGGAGGAACTTAACACAATCACTAAGGAGGTGGTACTTAGTAAGATAATGGGACTAAAGGCAGATAAAACCCCTGGACCTGATGGCTTGTATCCTAGGGTCTTAAGAGAAGTAGCAGCAGGGATTGTGGATGCATTGGTTGTAATTTACCAAAATTCCCTGGATTCTGGGGAGGTCCCAGCAGATTGGAAAACTGCAAATGTAATGCCCCTATTTCAAAAAGGAGGCAGACAAAAAGCAGGAAACTATGGACCAGTTAGCCTAACATCTGTGATTGGGAAAATGTTGGATCCATTATTAAAGAAGCAGTAGCAGGACATTTGCAAAACCAAAATTCAGTCATGCAGAGTCAGCATGGATTTATGAAGGGGAAGTTATGTTTGACAAATTTGCTGGAATTCTTTGGGGATGTAACGAACCGGGTGAATAAGGGGGAACCAGTGGATGTGGTGTATTTGGACTTCCAGAAGGCATTTGACAAGGTGCCACATAAAAGGTTACTACACAAGATAAAAGTCCACGGGCACGGGGGTAATATATTAGCATGGATAGAGGATTGGCTAACTAACAGAGAACAGAGAATCGGGATAAATGGTTCATTCTCTGGATGGCAACCAGTAACTAGTGGGGTGCGACAGGGATCAGTGCTGGGACCCCAACTATTTACATTCTATATTAACGACTTGGAAGAAGGGACTGAGTGTAACGTAGCCAAGTTTGCTGATGATACAAAGATGGGAGGACAAGTAAAATCTGCAAAAGGACACAGACAGGCTCAGTGAGTGGGCAAAAATTTGGCAGATGGAGTATAATGTTCGAAAGTGTGAGGTCATGCACTTTGGCAGAAAAAAAATCAAAGAGCAAGTTATTATTTAAATGGAGACAGATTGCAAAGTGCCGCAGTACAGTGGGACCTGGGAGTACTTGTGCATGAAATACAAAAGGATAGTATGCAGGTACAGCAAGTGATCAGGAAGGGCAATGGAATGGAGTATAAAAGCAGGGAAGTCTTGCTACAGTTGTACAACGTATTGGTGAGGCCACACCTGGAATACTGCGTGCAGTTTTGGTTTCCATATTTACGAAAGGATATACTTGCTTTGAAGGCAGTTCAGAGAAGGTTCACTAGGTTGATTCCGTGGATGAGGGAGAAAGGTTAAGTAGGTTGGGCCTCTACTCATTGGAATTCAAAAGAATGAGAGGTGATCTTATCAAAATGTATAAGATATAAGGGGCCTTGTAAAGGTGGATGCAGAGAGGATGTTTCCACTGATGGGGGAGACTAGAACTGGAAGGCATGATCTTAGAATAAGAGGCCATCAATTTAAAACAGAGATGAGGAGAAATGTCTCCTATCAGAGGGTTGTAAATCTGTGGAATTCACTGCCTCAGAGAGCTGTAGAAGCTGGGACATTGAATAAATTTAAGACAGAAATAGACAGTTTCTTAAACGATAAGGGGATAAGAGGTTATGAGAAGCGTGCAGGGAAGTGGAGCTGAGTCCATGATCAGATCAGCAATGATCTTATTGAATGGCAGAGCAGGCTCGAGCAGCTGTATGGCCGACTCCTGCTCCTATTTCTTATGTTCTTATAAGGTGCTGACTCTGGCTGGGTTCATTTCCACACTCGCTGGTTCCCCTCCCCTGAAGGTGCTGACTCTGGCTGGGTTCAGTTCTCGACACTGACATCATTCACTTTGTTCCTGCACAAAGATGGCCGCGCACGCGCTGTGCTACTCACTGAATCAAGATGGCCGACCGTTTTACCAGCCTTCCTGCACCAAGCTGGCCGCCGTTAATCTGGGCCTGTGACCGGGAGAAAGCCCCGAAGCTGCAACCGCCGATGTTCCGGTTATTATTCCGGGCTTGCGGCGGGCACCGGTTGTTTATGAAGCCTCCCCGGCATCCCGCTGGTCCATTATTCCGCTCTGTCCCGTTGAAAACAACACTTCTGTGGAGCCTGTCTAAAATGTGTCTCCTCCGCCATTACACGCGCCGCCCATGCTCCAAACACAACCAGGATCCGCGCATGCGCACTGAGATCCTGTAGTCTGGGTGAGGCACATTCTCCCCTGCGGGGCATGCTGGGTACATAAGAGCATGAGAAATCGGAGCAGGAGTGGGCCACCCGGACCCCCGAGCCTGCTCCCCATTCAATAAGATCTTGGTTGGTCTGATCATAGACTCAGCTCCACTTCCCTGCCCGCTCCCCAGAACCCTTTACTCCCGTATCACACCTAGAGGACTGTGCACAGTTTTGATCTCCTTATCTAAGGAAGGATATACTTGCCTTGTTTAGATACAGAGTAAAGCTTCCTCAACACAGT
Source organism: Pristiophorus japonicus (assembly GCF_044704955.1). Classification (NCBI taxonomy): domain Eukaryota; kingdom Metazoa; phylum Chordata; class Chondrichthyes; family Pristiophoridae; genus Pristiophorus; species Pristiophorus japonicus. The sequence goes on from NW_027254368.1 coordinate 189,751, forward strand.
TCCACCAGACATTCCAAGGGCAAGTACAACACAAGTTAAATACGAAGTATATCTCCCGCTAACCTGTCCCAAGCATTCCAGAGTAGATACTACATTGGTTAGATACAGAGTAAAGCTCCCTCTACACGGTCCCAAACACTCCCAGGGTAGGTACAGCATGGGTTAGATACAAAGTTAATCTCCTTCTATGCTGTCTCATCAAACAGTCCCACAACAGGCACAGCACGGGTTAGTCAAAAAGTAAAGCTCTCCATGGACTGATCCATCAAACACGCCCATCGCAGGTACAGCACGGGATAGATACAGAGTAAAACTCCCTCGACACTGCCCCATCAACCACTCCCAGGGTAGGTAAAGCACGGGTTAGATACAGAGTAAATCTCCCTCTATATTGTTCCATCAAACACATCCAGGGTGTGAGTTAGGACACGGGCAGCTGAGTTTTGGATCAACTCTAGTTTATGTAGGGTGGAATATGGGAGGAGTGCGTTGCAATATACAAGTTCAGAAGTAACAAAGGCATGGATGAGGGCTACAGCTGAGGCAAGAGCAGAGATGGGCGATGTTAGAGGTGGAAATAGGCAATCTTAGTTATGCTGCGGATATATGGCCAAAAACTGATTTCAAGGTGAAGTATGACACCAAGGTTGCGAACAGTGTGGTTCAGCCTCAGACAGAAGTTGGGGAGAGGGATGGAGTCAGTCGCTAGGGAACTGAGTTTGTGGCAATGACAATTACAAATATCAGAATATTTCGCTGCCTTTTCATGTGCAAAATGTGTGGATGAGTTTTTTTAAATTAAATTGGTTCCAAAAACGGATTAACTTTTCCAGAAATTAACGGATTTCAAATCTTATGCAAACCAGTTCAATAAAGGGGTAGTTCAAAGGATTTTAGCTGAGTTTAAAGTGAGACACTGCCATCTACTACAACCACAACTCATGTACTCAAACAGAACAAGTTTGGGGTTTGATAGAAGGTGAACTAGGTGAGAAGTGATATAAGTTAGATTAAGAAAAAGCACTAAAATGGAACAGTCGGTAACAGAACATCAATTCGTCTCCGCTGATCATGGATGAATCTAATATTCGACAGTGTTTGAAACAAAGATAATTTATTCAATATTTATGCACAATATTAATCTCCAGCACAGGTATAGGGGTTATTAAGATCATCAGAAACAAACAAGAGCTGCCAGAATGAACATGGTTCAGTGCCCAATGCAATCACAGTAAATCCTGTTCTATTTACAAATGCAGCCTTTCTCCTCAGCCTGTTTAAAACTGGGATGAGGAGCAATTTCTTCACTCAGAGGTTTGTAAATCTGTGGAATTCTCTGCCCCAGGGAGCCGTGGAGGCTGGTCATTGAATATATTTAAGGCGGAAATAACAGATTTTTGAGCAATAATGGAGTAAAGGGTTATGGTGAGCAGGCAGGGTGTTAAGTACTCCACAAGACTGAGTACTGTGAGCAAAAACTAATGTGACCTTAGTCTCTTTAATACAACTTCAGAGTGCCTAAGCAGCATGGCAGACAATCTTTTATACTCCCTTGCACGAGTTGTGCAGGTGACCGTTGGGCCTCCAACAATTACACCCTCTGGTGGCAAGTCTTACACAGTTACAATGTTTACATACATAACATCACTCCCTAACAAAGTCTTTGATACAAATTATTTATAAGTTGAGACAATCCGGGGCCCTACGCTTCCTGGTTGATCGTCTGAGTTCAAACTCTGGCATGGGTGAGTTGGTTGGACTTTTGCTGCACTGCGGCACAGCTGGTCTGACAGGACTGTTGGGAATGGTGGGTTCATCCTCTTGATTGATAGTGAGGTCGATTGATGGTTGGGTGTGTGTTCGTGTGTCGATGATGGTGATGTCCTCCTCAGGTTGTTCCTGGTTGTCAGTGAACTGCAGTTTGGTCTGATCCAAATGCTTTCTGCACGTTTGTCCATTCAATAGTTTGACTACAAACACACTATTCCCCTCCTTGGCCAAGACAGTGCCAGCGACCCATTTATGACCATGACTGTAATTAAGGACAAACACAGGGTCGTTATCAATGTCACATGATACAGCCACGCGATTGTGGTACATGTTTTGCCGGTGATGTCGGGTTGCCACATGATCATTTAGATTCGGGTGGACTAGGGAGAGCCTGGTTTTGAGTGCTCTCTTCATTAACAATTCTGCAGGGGGAGCCCCAGTGAGTGAGTGGGGTCGCATCCGGTAGCTGAGCAGAACCCGAGATAAGCGGGTCTGCAAGGAGCCTTCCGTCACACGTTTCAAGCTCTGCTTGATAGTTTAGACTGCCCATTCTGCTTGACCATTGGATGCGGGCTTAAACAGGGAAGACCTGACATGCTACATGCTTGATGCCATTGCGGGTCATAAACTTGTTGAATTCCGAGCTGGTGAAACATGGTCCATTGGCACTGACAAGGACATCGGGCAAGCCCGCAGGCTTTCACTGGTGGCAGTGGATGTGCTGGATGACATGATTGTACATTCAATCCTTTTAGAGTAAGCGTCCACTACAACTAAAAACATCTTTCCGAGAAAGGGCCAGCAAAATCTGTGTGGATCCTGGACCACAGTTTGGAGGGGCATGACCACAGACTCAATGGAGCCTCCCTTGGTGCATTGCTCAGTTGTGAGCACGTGTTGCACTGGTGTACGCATGACTAAGTCCGAGTCATAGTCGGACCATCAAACATGCGACCTGGCTATAGCCTTCAGCGTGATTATGCCTGGGTGGATATTGTGTAGATCACGTATAAACGTTTCCCTACCTATTTTTGGGCAAAACCACATGATTACCCCATAAGAGACAATCCGACTGCATGGACATTTCATCTTTGCGTCAGTGTAATGGCTTAATTTCATCTTGCATTTCCCCGGGAACGGCTGACCAGCTCCCATTGAGGACGCAACTTTTTACAAGTGATAGCACAGGATCCTGGCTGGTCCAGGTCCTGATGAGGCGAGCAGTGACGGGTGATCCTTCGCTCTCAATAGCATCCATGACCAGAAGCAAGTCTGCGGGCTGCGCCATTTCCACCCCAGTAGTGGGCAATGGTAGCCGACTGAGGGCATCAGCACAGTTCTCCATGCCTGGACTGTGGCGGATAACATAGTCATAGGCAGACAATGTTAATGCCCATCTTTGGATGTGGGATGAAGCATTATTGTTTATACCTTTGTTTTCTGAAAACAGTGAAATGAGCAGTTTGTGGTCGGTTTCAAGCTCAAACTGAAGTCCAAATAGGTATTGGTGCATTTTCTTAACCCCATATACACATGCTAATGCCTCTTTCTCAACCATACTGTAAGCTCTTTCAGCCTTAGACAGACTTCTAGATGCATATGCAATCAGTTGAAGTTTGCCCGATAGATTGGTTTGCTGTAACACAGCTGACCCCGTACGAAGATGCATCACAAGCTAACACTAATCGTTTACACGGGTCATTCAGGACAAGTAACTTATTAGAACAAAGTCGGTTTCTGGCCTTCTCAAAGGCTGTCTCTTGTGATTTACCCCAAACCCAGTCATCACCCCTAAGTAGCAACATGTGCAATGGTTCCAGCAAAGTGCTTAACCCGGGTAGAAAGTTACCAAAATAGCGAGGAGTCCCAGGAACGAACGCAGCTCCATCACATTCTGTGGTCTGGGTGCATTCTTGATGGCCTCTGTCTTTGAGTCCGTTGGCCTGATGCCGTCTGCCGCAATCTTTCTCCCCAAAAATTCGATCTCTGACACCAGGAAAACACACTTGGAGCGTTTCAGCCTAAGTCACACTCTGTCTAGTCAACTTAGAACCTCTTCCAGGTTGTGCAAGTGTTTGGTGGTGTCTCGACCGGTGATCAGGATGTCGTCTTGAACACAATGGTGCACAGAACCGATTTTAGCAGACTCTCCATGTTCCTCTGGAAGATGGCAGCAGCCATCGAATCCCAAAAGGCCATCTGTGGTATATAAACAGTCCTTTGTGCGTGTTGATGCACATCAATCTTTTCGTAGATTCAGCCAGCTCCTGTGTCATGTAGGCGGAGGTTAGGTCCAACTTGGTGAACGACTTCCTCCCACAGTAATGTTGCGAACAGATCATCCACCTTGGGTAGTGGGTACTGGTCTTGTAACGAGACTCGATTGTTACCTTGTCGTCTCCACAGATTCTGACCATGCCATCGCTTTGAACACCGGAACAATCAGACAGGACTACTCGTTGAACTCGACTGGTGATATGATTCCCTCTCGTTGAAGTCTGTCCAGCTCGATCTCGACTTTTTCCCTCATCATGTACGGAACTGCTCGGGCCTGATGATGAATGGGCCTTGCATCGGGGACTAGATGGATCTGCACCTTGGCACCTGTGAAGTTGCCGATGCCTGGTTCAAATAGTGACGGAAACTTGCTCAGTACTTGGGCGCACGAGGCATCATCCACTGAAGATCGTACTTTGATGTCATCCCAGTTCAATTGAATCTTTCCCAGCCAGCTTCTGCTGAATAGCATTGGGCCATCGCCTGGTACAATCCACAGTGATAAATCATGCACAGCTCCATCATCCGATACCTTAACTGCTGCACTGTCAATGACTGGTATGAGCTTTTTGGTGTAGGTGCACAGCTTTGTCTGAATCGGGCTCAGTTTGGGCCTTTGTGCCTTGTTGCCCCACAGTTTCTCAAAAGCCTTCTGGCTCATAATTGACTGACTCGCCCCCGTGTCCAACTCCATTGATACCGAAATACCGTTCAATTTGCTTTTCAGCATGATAGGAGGGCTCTTGGTGGTGAAGGTGTGTACCCCATACACTTCTTCCTCGGCTTGAGTTGCCTCTCGTTTGTTCTGCGAGATCCATGCCGGATCGATCATCCTCTGTCAACTCTGCCACGAGGTGAGTTGCAGCACTCTTGCACATTCGCTGGAGCTGCCCAATTGTTTCGCAGCCTTTGCACACGTAGTGGTTGAATCGACATTGATGGGCTCGATGATTACCTCCGCAGCACCAACATGGTGCGAATGGATTTGCATTCACGCCCAATGGCGGACTCTGAGTCAGCCTAGGTCTTGCAGCTGCAGGCGTGTAGGCCCTGCCATATACAGTTCTGCCTGCTAGTGACATTATTTTATGCACAGTACTTGCCGGTGAGCTTCGATGCTGGGAAGATATCTGTCTGGTATTATCGCCTGTGGATATGAATGCCTGGGCTATCGTGATAGCCTTGCTCAGGTCTAGGGATTCGGCAGATAGAAGCTTGCGAAGAATGACCTCATGGCCGATGCCAAGCACGAAAAAGTCCCGCAGCATTTCCCCCAAAAATCCATCAAATTCGCAAGTTCCCACCAGGTGTCTCAGGTCGGCGACATAACTCGCCACGTCCTGGCCCTCGGAGCGGTGGTGCGTGTGGAAGCGATACCTGGCCATTAAGACGCTCTCCTTCAGCTTGAGGTGGGTACGAACCAGCGTACACAACTCTGTATATGTCTTCTCTGCTGGTTTTTCTGGTGCTAGCAGATTCTTGATGAGGCCGTATATTGTGGACCCACACACGATGAGGAGAATTGCCCTATGCTAGATCGCTTTATCATCCCCATCCAGCTTGTTGGCTACGAAGTACTAGTCGAGGCGCTCAATGATAGCTTCCCAACCATCGCCCTCTACAAATCTCTCTAAAATACCAACGGCAGCCATGACCGCATGAAAATTTGTGATCTGTTACTCTTCGCCAATTGTTAAGTATGGAAGAACTCCACAAGACTGAGAACTGTGAACAAAAACTGATGTGACCTTAGTCTCTTTAATACAACTCCAGAGCGGCTAAGCTGCATGGCAGACAACCTTTTATATTCCCTTGCACGAGGTGTGCAGGTGACCCTGGGGCCTCCAACAGTTGCGGCCTCTGGTGGCAAGTCTTACACAATTACAATGTTTACATACATAACAACCTGGATATACATTTTCTTGTCACAAAGTCTAATGTCCCTGTGTTTTTTCTATGAGAAATGTCGAGATGTGAAAGGAGGGAGGAAATGGGACTCGGTCAGAAAGAAGGTTCCTGAAATGAACAATTCATGAGGCTGTTTTCTGACTCGTCTGCGTGAGGTTTATAAAAAAAATGAAATTAAAATCGATGGGTCTAGTGACACTGTGTTGTCAATAGTGGTTTCTAACCCTAATCACTAACTCGTAAACCAAACATCGTATCGACTATCCCCAACCAATAACCAGCGGGCCAAACCATTAACCCCAATCCTAACCAATAATCACCGGCCCAAACCACTAGCCCCAATCCTAACCAATAATCACCAGCCCCAACCATTAACCCCAATCCCAACCAATAACCACCAGCCCCAACCACTCGCCCCAATCCTAACCAATAATCACCGGCCCCAATCACTAATCCCAATCCTAACCAATAACCACCAGCCCTAACCACGAACCCCTAAACCGATACCCAAATCCCAGCCTGTAACTAACGATTATTGACGGGGATCAATGGAGGACCTAATGCCATGATAAAGGAAGCATTTGAAACAATGATCTCGATTAAAGAAATAGTGCAATGTGTGATAGTGACGATCAACGAGACCATCCAAATCAGCAATGACGATTACAAAGATCAGAATATTTCAAAGGCTGTCACATGCAATATGTGTGGAGAAGTTTTTAAAAAATCAGATCCAAAAAGGGATAACTGGTACAGAAAATAACAGATTTAAAATCTTGAGATATTTCTATAAAGGGGTGGGTCTGAGAACATCCAATGAGTGTAAAGTGAGACACTACAGTTCAGTCCATCACACCCACAAGCCATGTACACAAACGGAACAAGCTTGGGATTTGATGTGATAGAATGCGAACTAGATGAAAACTGAAATAATCTAGTGTAAGAAAAGGCCCAAAAATAGAATAGTCGGTAACAGAACATTAATAAGTCTCTTATCATAGAGAAATCAAATATTCGACAGTGTGTTTGAAAAAAGCTGATTTATGTAATATTTATCCAGAATATTAAACTCAAGCCCAGTTATAGGGTTATTAATGTCAGCAGAAATAAAGCACGATTGCCATAGTGAACATGATTCAGTCCTGGATGTGATTACTTCTTAGGAGGTCCCTTGTATCGAGGATGACTTGCTTCCTCACCAAAAAGAGATGAGTTCACAGGTGTTTCAATGAAGGACCTAATATTCCAGCTCCTGAACTACATGTTGAAGGGTGGAAGATGCCTGTGCATGGATTTTTTTTTAACATGTGATGGCCGTTGTACACCAGCCACCACACGGGCTTGACCGAGCTAGGTCTTGTTCCAGTGGCAACTGGAGACTAGCTCTGCTGCACTGACCTCGTGCACACACATATCACAGTGTGGGCTGGGCCCGTGCTGCCCCTGGGCCCTTGCCTCTTCTGGGCCCCGATCACGTCCCTCTACAATCTCTCACCGCTCCTTCGCCCCGACCTCGCCGCTCCTCTGCTGCTTGCCACCTCTCCTGCTGTACCTGCCCATGCTCCAATCAGTGACCTTGATTTTGGTGACTTCCAATCCAGTCGCCCTTCTCCAAGTCGTCACCCTCTTGCACCAGCTCGCGCTGCTCCCTGAAGTGGCCTCCACGCTGCTCCCAGGCCGCCGCACCTCCACTCCTTTTGTGGCCCCGACCTGCCACTGGTGGTTTCTCGCAGGTCAGGGCGAAGAGACTCGAGGTGCTCAGCACCCTCCTGGATGCACTTCCTCCACTTAGGGCGGTCTTTGGCCAGGGACTCCCAGGTGTCAGTGGGGATATCGCACTTTATCAGGGAGGCTTTGAGGGTGTCCTTGTAACATTTCCTCTGCCCACCTTTGGCTCATTTGCCGTGGGCAAGTTCCGAGTAGAGTGGTTGCTTTGGGAGTCTCGTGTCTGGCATGAGAACTATGTGGCCTGCCCAGCGGAGCTGATCAAGTGTGGTCAGTGATTCAATGCTGGGGATGTTGACCTTGATGAGGATGCTAATATTGGTGCGTCTGTCCTTCCAGCGGATTTGTAGGATCTTGCGGGGACATCGTTGCTGGTATTTCTCCCGCGACTTGAGGTGTCTACTGTACATGGTCCATGTCTCAGCCATACAGGAGGGCGGGTATTACTACGGCCCTGTAGACCATGAGCTTGGTGACAGTTTTGAGGGCCTGGTCTTCAAACACTTTTTTCCTCAGGCAACCGAAGACTGCACTGGCGCACTGGAGACGGTGTTGGATCTCGTCATCAATGTCTGCTCTTGTTGATTGGAGGTGCTCGAGATAAGGGAAGTGGTCCACGTTGTCCAGGGCCATGCCATGGATCTTGATATCTGGGGGGGGGGGGGGCAGTGCTGTGTGGCGAGAACAGGCTGCTGGAGGACCTTTATCTTACTGATGTTTAGCGTAAGGCCCATGCTTTCATATGCCTTGGTAGGTACGTTGACTATGTCCTGGAATTCAGCCTCTGTGTGTGCACAGACGCTGGCATCGTCCGCGTACTGTAGCTCAACGACAGAGGTTGGAGTACTCTTGGTCCTGGCCTGGACATGGCGAAGGTTGAACATTTTCCCACTGGTTCTGTAGTTTAGTTCCACTCCAGCGGGGAGCTTGTCAACTGTGAGGTGGAGCGTGGCAGCGAGGAAGATTGAGAAGAGGGTTGGGGCGATGACGCAGCCCTGCTTGACCCCAGTCCGGCCGTGGATTGGGTCTGTGATGGATCCACGCAAGGATCACGACCTGCATGTTGTCGTGGAGCAGGCGAAGGATGGTGACATACTTTTGGGGGGCATCCGAAACTGAGGGGGATGCTCCATAGACCCTTGCGGTTGACAGTGCTAAAGGCCTTTGTAAGTCGAAGAATGCCATGTATAAGGGCTGGCGCTGTTCCCTGCATTTTTCCTGCAGCTGTCGTTCTGCAAAAATCATGTCCGCTGTGCCCCGGAGGGGACGAAATCCATACTGTAACTCCAGGAGGAACTCCTCAGCCATGGGGAGAAGGCAATTGAGGAGGACTCTAGCTACGACTTTCCCAGTGGCTGATAGCAGGGAGATTCCCGCAGTCGGACTTGTCCCCTTTTTTAAAGATGGTCACAAGCACTGCATCTCTAAGATCTCCCAGCATGCTCTCCTCCCTCCAGGTCAGATGAGGTTGTGTATTCACGCCAGCAGTGCCTCTCTGCCATACTTCAGTGCCTCAGCAGGGATTCCATCCGCTCCCATAGCCTTGTTGTTTTTTAGCTGTCTTATGGCTTTTTCGACCTCATGCAGTGTTGGGGTCTCACTGAGGTGGTGGCGGGTAGCATGCTGCAGAATGGAGTCGAGAACACTCGAGTCAAAGGCAGAGTCTCGGTTGAGGAGATCTTTGAAGTGCTCCTTCCAGCAGGCCCTGACTGCCTCGGTGTCCTTGATGAGTGTTTCCCTGTTCTTGGCCAGAAGCAGGATGGGGCCTTGGGTGTTTGGACCGTAGGTGGCCTTGACTGCGATGAAGAATCCATAAGAACATAAGAATTAGGAACAGGAGTAGGCCATCTAGCCCCTCGAGCCTGCTTCGCCATTCAATAAGATCATGGCTGATCTGGCCGTGGACTCAGCTCCACTTACCCGCCCTCTCCCCGTAACCCTTAATTCCCTTATTGGTTAAAAATCTATCTATGACTTGAATACATTCAATGAGCTAGCCTCAACTGCTTCCTTGGGCAGAGAATTCCACAGATTCACAACCCTCTGGGAGAAGAAATTCCTTCTCAATTCGGTTTTAAATTGGCTCCCCCGTATTTTGAGGCTCTGCCCCCTAGTTCTAGTCTCCCCGACCAATGGAAACAACCTCTCTGCCTCTATCTTGTCTATCCCTTTCATGATTTTAAATGTTTCTACAATATCACCCCTCATCCTTCTGAACTCCAACGAATAAAGACCCAGCCTACTCAATCTATCATCATAAGGTAACCCCCTCATCTCCGGAATCAGCCTAGTGAATCATACCTGTACCCCCTCCAAAGCCAGTACATCCTTCCTTCAGTAAGGTGACCAAAACTGCACGCAGTACTCCAGGTGCGGCCTCACCAATACCCTGTACAGTTGCAGCAGGACCTCCCTGCTTTTGTACTCCATTCCTCTCGCAATGAAGGCCAACATTCCATTCGCCTTCCTGATTACCTGCTGCACCTGCAAACTAACTTTTTGGGATTCATGAGCACTCTGGACTTTGAATTCAACGATCCGTGTTCAAATTTTTACGTTTTAAAGTTTAATTTGTTTTAATTGCTGGTGCTTTTAGTGTCCCCTTCCCTTTTATAGGGGGCACCGGAAAAATTAGATTTTAGCGCCCCCAAAAAAAACAACAAAAAAAAAAGGGGCCTTGTAAATGTCTGCTGTGTCATCCAGGGCGGGTGGCACGGTTTAATGTTTTATGTTTTACAGATAAACTCTAAAAGAGTTTCATGCACAAGGACCAATTGTGGAGCAGTGGAGGCGTGTCCTGCTCAGTAGGAGCTGAGCTGTAGTGAGGAGAGCAGCTATCAACCTTAGCTCCTGCCTGGAGAGCCCTGAGAACAGCCCAGGAAGAGAAGGAAGGAAGGGGTTTCACCACCAACTTTCACCCAGAGGGAGAGGAGGAGAAAAGAAAACTTTTACCAACTTTTTAACATTTCTACAAAGAGTTGGAGAGAGGGGGAAAGACCAACAACATCCAGTGTGGAAGGAGGGAGACTCTACCATTCTACAGGTGTGTGTATTGGTGCAGTCCCAAAAAGACTTTGTTGAATCGGTGGGGGGAGGAAAGAAGACCACTGAGGGCCGGAACATCGCGGGGGGTGTTTGTGTGTGGAAGTGTGTGTGGGGGCCTTGCTACAACTAGGCCCCACACACAACTGAACACCCCCCCTCCCCAATTGCCTAGCCTGGGATAGCTGGAGCTACCAGGCTGAAGATTTTCCTTAATCACCCTATTAAACATTAGGAGTGTGTGCCTGGTGGCTCGAGCTGCCCCAGGTGAAGACATCTTCTCCCCTCACCTGAAGACCAACCCAAAGACTGTGTTTTTGTTTTGCCATCTGGGGATTGCACCCACCCACAGCTGCGAGGGGAGACCTGCCCTCGCAGTTCCCCCCGCTTCCCACCCCCCTCTCTCTTTCTCTGTTACTCTGTTTCTCCCCTCTCTCTCTGAGACCCCTTTCTCCTAAATTAAAAATTAAAAAAAACAACAAAACAATTGAGACAACTGAGCAGAGGGAGCAAGGCCCCTCCCCAATTGCCAACTAGGGGAGAAGTGTGCCTCGTTAAGAGCTCCTCTGCTCAGTCAAATCAAACGAGGCCAATCAAGACCATTAAGGCCTGTGACTTTGGGGTGGGTGTAGCCCTTAAAGGGTCCCCGTGATGGCGACCCCATCCACGCCAGCAAGAACATATGTGCAGGTGGCAACCGCTTCCACGGCACCTCCTGCGCCACCTGCTGCCCTGCCACCCTTTCGACTTATCACTAAAAAACACGGGGTCAAGTGCTACACTCACCCCACAATGACCATCGAGGAGTGCGTGCGGGCGATGGCTGGGGTAGTCGGCCCCTCGGCCATTGTCGCAGCCTCCAAGATGTCTGGGAAGGCCGTGTTCTTCCTGGGGTCGGAGCGGGCGGTGTCCCTGGCCCTCGAAAAGGGGCTCACGGTGGGCGGGACGTTCCTGCCGGTGGACCCTCTCGAGGCCACCGCGCAGAGGGTCATCATATCGAACGTCCCGCCCTTTGTTCCCGCTGAGCTCCTCCTCCCTCACCTACACCAACTGGGGGAGGTAAGGTCGGGGATCAACCCCATACCGCTTGGCCTCCGGGAGAACAGCCTGCGCCACGTGTTCTCCTTCCGCCGCCAGCTCTTTGTCCGGCTGGCGCGGGAGGAGACGACGGAGGGTTATTTTAATGTGGTGCACGAGGGGACTGCCTACCGCGTCTTCTGGACGTCGGACGGCGTGCGGTGCCATGCCTGTAGGGAGGTGGGGCACATTCGCAAGAACTGCCCCGCCTTCAAGGCCGCCAAACCACCAAAGGCGGCCAAGGCTGGCGCCGCCGCCACCCCTCCCCCTAGTTGCGTCCGCGTGCCGGGAGCCATGGGTGCGCGGGCATCGTCGGAGGCCTTTGTTTTCACGGCCTCCGGCAGGGGGGGGAGGGAGAGCGTCCGATCGAAAAGAAGGCGCGGAAGAAGACGAGACATCTAGAGGCGGGTCCCCTCAGTGCGCCGGAAAGTTTGACCACCGCGCTCAGCCCAACCCAGTCACCGGCGAGCGCGGGGTGCCCTGAGCCCGTGCCCGAGCCCTTGACCAATACCGCAGAGGGGCTCGGGCGAGGGCAAGATAAGGAAAAGGGGGGGGCGGAGCGGGAGGCCTCGGCAGACATGGAGGTCTCCCTGCCTCCGCGCACCCCCAGGAACAAAAGGAGGCACCGCCCCAATGAGGCGGAGGGAGAATAACATCCCTCCGCGGAGGAGGCGGTGCCCGCCGCGTCCCCCGCGTCCCCCACCAGCGCCCCCAAATTGCGCTGTAGGCGCGAGGAATCTGTCCCCGGGGAGGGTGAGGCAGTCGAGGCTGCCCAGCCGCTGCCTCCTGGGGATGGCGTGGAAGATCTGCCTGTCGTGGGGGGCGTGGGGCCAGCGGAAGAATGCATAGCCGCCGGGTCGAGCGTCCCGGGGACTGAGGCGGGCGGGGCCGAAAAGGCCGAACCTGAGCCCGCCCAGCAAATACCCAACTTCCCCCGGGATTTGCTCGACTCGGCAGAAACTGAAAATTTTAATAAACATCCACACGCTGGGCCGGGGGGTGGCGGCGGAGAGGGGGAAGAACAACAACCCTCGCCCCCTATTTTGGAGCTGGGGGACTTGGTGGACCTGGAGAACTTCCGAAACCAGGTCTCTCCGTGTTCCCCGGCTCCTGGGGCGGAGGAGGAACCCCTTCCGCTGTCGCTTCCCGACCCAGCACCAATTTTAAAAGAGCCCAGTGGGGACTCCTCTGCCGACGATCCTGGGGGTGGGATCGGGGCAGAGCCAGGGTCGGATGGAGCGGCCGGGCCGTTTGCCGTACTTCGTGCGGTCGACGGGCCGGCTGCTAGCGGCGACCTCCCGGAGGGGGACGGGGACTCGGTTGAGGACGCGGGTGAAGATCTCGAGTCCATCGCCAGTGAGGCGGTGGATCTGCTCGCGGCCGCCACGGAGACCCTCCTCATTCCCGCAGAGGAACTCCGGGACTTTTTGGTCCAGTGCCGGGGTCGCTGCGACCAAGCCCGTCTGGGCCTGGAAAGATGGTCCGAGCCGGGGCTGCTCGTCGTGTCCGTCCGCGCCGCCGCTAAAACCATGGCCGCGGGCGGGCCCTTATCAAAGGCTCAAGGCCTTGAGCTGCGCCGGCTCAAAAAGTTCCTCGCTGGGCTGCTGAAGGAGTGGAGGTCAACAAACGACTCCACTCCCCCCCCCCCCCACAATAGGTTAGGTAGAGGTTGCACTATGCTTTTGCCATGAAGATAACCATAGCCAGCCTCAACATCAACGGCGGCAGAGGGGCACGCCGTAGATTTGACAATTTTTCGCTCCTGCGGAAGGGGAAATATGCGGTGTGCTTCCTGCAAGAAACCCACACCGTTCCGGGAGACGAAGCCACGTGGCTCCTGGAATGGCAAGGAGAGGTCCGCATGAGCCACCTCACCGCCATTTCTAGTGGGGTGGCCATCTTGCTGGGCCCGCATTTTCAGCCGGAGATCTTGGGGGTCGAGGAGCCCATGCCAGGCCGCTTGCTGCACGTAACGGTTTGCCTGGGGGACGTGCCGCTCCATCTCGTGAACGTGTACGCCCCTCAGCCCGGCCCGCAGCAAACGCGCTTCTTTGAAGAGGTGTCCGCTCTTCTTGGCTCCGTCGACGTCGGCGACTGCATTGTCCTCGGGGGGGATTTTAACTGCACCCTCGAGGCGAGGGACCGCTCCGGTGCCCTGCAGTGCATGACGGCGATGGAGAAGTTGAGGGACCTGGTCGGGTCCTTCGACTTGGTGGACGTCTGGCGAAATCTCCACCCCGACTCCAGCGCCTTTACTTGGGTGAGGCCTGGAGTTGGATGGTCTAGAGTCGACCGCCTTTACGTGTCTCGGGCGTACGTTTCCTGCGTCCCGGCGGCCTCCATGCGGCCGGTGCCGTGTTCGGACCACCACCTGGTGTGGGCGGAGCTCGCTTCGCTTCGCTCGATGACGGGGTCCGCGGACTGGCACTTTAACAACCGGCTGCTGGAGGACGTGCGGTTCCAGGACTCGTTCCATCGATTCTGGTCCGACTGGAGAAGGAAGCAGGGGGGCTTCCCCTCCTTGAGGCTATGGTGGGACGTGGGCAAGGCTCACGTCCGCGTCTTCTGTCAAGAGTACGCGAGGGGGTCGACCAAGAGGCGGGCGGCCAGAGTCGGGCGCCTAGAAAAAGAGGTGCTCGACCTGGAAGCCCGTCTCGGTCAAGTCGTCCAGGGCCCGGCCCTGCGGACGGTGTACGAAGCGAAGAAGGCCGCGCTGAAGGACCTGCAGCTCGTCGGGTCCCGAGGCGCGTTCGTGAGGTCGCGGATCCGGTTCCTGCGGGATCTGGACCGCGGCTCCCCCTTCTTCTACTCGCTGGAAAAAAGACAGAGTGTCCGTAAGCAGCTCTTGACGCTGCTGGCCGACGACGGCTCTCTCGTCTCGGATCCGGAGGGCGTCAACAACAGGGTCCGTGAATATTACGGGGCTCTGTTCTCTCCGGATCCGTCCAGCGAGGAAGCGCATAGAGTTTTGTGGGAGGACCTGCCGAAGGTCGGCCCGGAGGGCGCCGAAAATCTGGAAGCTCCGCTAAGCCTGGCGGAGCTGACCGGTGCCCTCGACCGGCTCTCGAGGGGAAAATCCCCGGGGCTGGACGGGCTGACCGTGGAGTTCCACAGGGCGTTCTGGGATGTCCTGGGGGGCGACTACGCGCGGGTCCTGGGGGAAAGTCTGGCGACCGGGGAGATGCCCCTCTCTTGGCGCAGGGCAGTCATCGTCCTGCTGCCTAAGAAGGGCGATCTCCGCCTCCTTAAGAACTGGCGCCCGGTCTCCCTCCTCAGCACGGACTACAAAATTTTCACCAGGGCGATGTCTGCTCGCCTTGGTGCCGTGCTGGACCACATGATCCACCCCGACCAGTCCTACACGGTCCCGGGCCGGACAATCCACGATAACATCCATCTGGTCCGGGACCTCATCCATTGTTCCCAGGAGGCTGGTCTGTCGGTCGCCTTCCTATCCCTCGACCAAGAGAAGGCGTTCGACAGGGTGGATCACGACTATCTGCTCGGAACTCTGCGCGCTTTCGGGTTCGGGACGCATTTCGTCGCCCGGATCCGACTTTTGTACGCCGCCGCGGAGTGCCTGATTAAGGTTAACGGGTCCTTGACGGCGCCCCTTCGCTTTAGGAGAGGGGTGCGCCAGGGATGCCCCATGTCCGGCCAGTTATACGCCGTTTGCGTGGAGCCTTTCCTGCGCCTCTTGCGGACGAGGTTGACGGGACTGGCTCTGCAAGGGCCAGGCGTGGAGGTCGTCCTCTCGGCTTACGCCGATGACGTGCTCCTCGCGGTAGAGGATCCCGCTGACCTGCGGAGGATGCGTGAGTGCCAGGAGATTTACTCGGCCGCGTCCTCCGCCAGGATCAACTGGGAGAAATGTTCCGGACTCCTGGTGGGTCAGTGACGGGTGGACTCCCTGCCGGAGGAGCTCAGGCCTTTTGCCTGGAGCACGACCCATCTCCTCTATCTGGGAGTCTACCTTAGCCCCGACGAGGGAGCCTGGCCGGCGAACTGGCAGGAGCTGGAGGCCAAGGTCGTCGCTCGCCTAGGGCGCTGGACAGGACTGCTCCGAGTGCTGTCCTACAGGGGTCGAGCGCTAGTCATAAACCAGCTGGTGGCCGCAATGTTGTGGTACCGGCTGGTCACTTTGACCCCTCCCCCTGCGTTTGTCGCCAAGATACAGAAGAAGCTGGTGGACTTCTTCTGGAACAACAGGAAGCACTGGGTCTCTGCTGCGGTCTTGAGTCTCCCGCTTGAGGAGGGCGGTCAGTCGTTGGTGTGCATCAGCGCCCAGCTCGCGACTTTCCGTCTTCAGACCCTGCAGAGATACCTTTACGTCGAGCCCCCTCCTAGGTGGTGTGCTCTGGCGAGGTATTTCTTCCGCCAGCAGCGCGACCTCAATTATGACACGCAGCTCCTGTTTGGGGGGTGCTAGGACCGCCCTCCGGGAACTGCCTGTCTTTTACAGGGAACTCATCAGGGTCTGGAACAAAGTCTACACCAAGCGCAGTTCTTCGCCGGCTGGAGTGGCGGCCGTCCTGCAGGAGCCGCTGCTCGGGAATCCGTACCTCTACGACCGAGGTTTTATGTGGCGGTCGGAAGAGAGGGCTGTGGCTGGTGAGGTGACCAGGGTCAGGGACCTGCTCGATGGCGGAGGAGCGGGCTGGATGGCGCCAGATACGCTGGCGCGGCGCCTAAATTCTGCCAACGTCTGCCACGCGGCCGATGCCATCGAGTCGCTAAAAACAGCTCTGGGCCCTGACTCCGTTTGGTGCATCGAGGAGGCTCAAGTACGTGGGGAGATCCCGTCCGAACTGACCCCCGTCCGGACGGAATTCCTCATCGGCGCCAAACCCCGGAACCTCCCTCGGGGGCCGGCGCCTCACAACTTGAGCCGCCTCGGGGAAATCCCCTCCGTGCCTTTCAGTTCCGCGCGGAGGGGTTTCCTGTACGGGCTGCTCCTGCACACTCTCAACTTTGCCATCCTCGCCGGCCGTCTGGACACGCCATGGCGTACCATCTTGCCGTCCGGAGGAGGCGGGGGTCCCCGATGGAGGGCACTCTACGCAGGGGTCCTCCCACTATTCATCGGGGACTTGGCCTGGAGGATGGTGCACGGAGCAGTGCCGTGCAACAAATTTTTAAGCCGGTTCACGGACTCCCAGGCCGCCTGCAATTTCTGCGGTCTGGAGGAGTCCGTGTTCCATGTTTTTATTGAGTGCACAAGGTTGCAGCCCCTGTTCCATTATTTGAAGGGGCTGCTCCTGAAATTCTGGCTGCACTTCAGTCCCACTCTCCTGATCTTTGGGCACCCTGTGCGGAGGGGAGCGGGTAGGTCCGAGGGCCTCCTCGTAGGACTGCTCCTGGGCACGGCCAAGGGTGCCATCAGCCGGTCCAGGCAGCGGGCGGTCGAGGGGGTCGTTCAACCTGACTGCCTGCCTCTCTTCCGCTCTTACATCCGGTCCAGGGTGTCCTTGGAGATGGAGCACGCGGTGTCCACCGGTACGCTCGCGGCCTTCCGCGAGAGGTGGGCACCGGAGGGATTGGAGTGCATCATCACGCCCGGCAACCAAATTTTAATTTGATTTTACGTTTTAAAGTTTAATTTGTTTTAATTGCTGGTGCTTTTAGTGTCCCCCTCTCCTTTTATAGGGGGCACTGGAAAAAGGAAAAAATTAGATTTTAGTGCCCAAAAAAAAAAAGGGGCCTTGTAAATGTCTGGTGTGTCATCCAGGTCGGGTGGCACGGATACATGTTTTATGTTTTGCAGGTAGACTCTAAAAGAGTTTCATGCACAAGGACCCCCAGTCCCTCTGCACCTCAGCATGTTGTAATTTCTCCCCATTCAAATAATATTCCTTTTTACTGTTTTTTTCCCCCCCCAAGGTGGATGACCTCACACTTTCCAACATTGTATTCCATCTGCCAAACCTTAGCCCATTCGCTTAACCTATCCAAATCTCATTGCAGCCTCTCTGTGTCCTCTGCACAACCCGCTTTTCCACTAATCTTAGTGTCATCTGCAAATTTTGTTACACTACACTCTGTCCCCTCTTCCAGGTCATCTATGTATATTGTAAACAGTTGTGGTCCCAGCACCGATCCCTGTGGCACACTACTAACCACCGACTTCCAACCCGAAAAGGACCCATTTATCCCAACTCTCTGCTTTCTGTTCGCCGGCCAATTCTCTATCCATGCGAATACATTTCCTCTGACTCCGCGTACCTCGATCTTCTGCAGTAACCTTTTGTGTGGCACCTTATCGAATGCCTTTTGGAAATCTAAATACACCACATCCATCGGTACACCTCTATCCACCATGCTCGTTATATCCTCAAAGAATTCCAGTAAATTAGTTTAACATGATTTCCCCTTCATGAATCCATGCTGCGTCTGCTTGATTGCCATATTCCTATCTAGATGTCCCGCTATTTCTTCCTTAATGATAGTTTCAAGCATTTTCCCACGACAGATGTTAAACTAATCGGTCTATAGTTACCTGCCTTTTGTCTGCCCCCTTTTTTAAACAGAGGCGTTACATTAGCTGCTTTCCAATCCGCAGGTACCTCCCCAGAGTCCAGAGAATTTTGGTAGATTATAACGAATGCATCTGCTATAACTTCTGCCATCTCTTTTAATACCCTGGGATGCATTTCATCAGGATCAGGGGACTTGTCTACCTTCAGTCCCATTAACCTGTCCAGCACTACCCCCCCTAGTGATAGTGATTGTCTCAAGGTCCTCCCTTCCCACATTCCCACAGCAATTTTTGGCATGGTTTTTGTGTCTTCCACTGTGAAGACCGGAGCAAAATAATTGTTTAAGGTCTCAGCCATTTCCACATTTCCCATTATTAAATCCCCCTTCTCATCGTCTAAGGGACCAACATTTACTTTAGTCACTCTTTTCCGTTTTATATATCTGTAAAAGCTTTTACTATCTATTTTTATGTTTTGCGCAAGTTTACTTTCGTAATCTATCTTTCCTTTCTTTATTGCTTTTTTAGTCATTCTTTGCTGTTGTTTAAAATTTTTCCAATCCTCGAGTTTCCCACTAACCTTGGCCACCTTATACGCATTGGTCTTTGATTTGATACTCTGCTTTATTTCCTTGGTTATCCACGGCTGGTTATCCCTTCTCTTACCGCCCTTCTTTTTCACTGGAATATATTTTTGTTGCGTACTATGAAAGAGCTCCTTAAAAGTCCTCCACTGTTCATCAATTGTGCCACCGTTTAGTCTGTGTTTCCAGTCTATTTTAGCCAATTCTGCCCTCATCCCACTGTAGTCCCCTTTGTTTAAGCATAGTACGCTCGTTTCTGACACAACTTCCTCACCCTCAATCTGTATTACAAATTCAACCACACTGTGATCACTCATTCCGAGAGGATCTTTTACTAGGAGATCGTTTATTTTTCCTGTCTCATTACACAGGTCCAGATCTAAGATAGCTTGCTCCCTTGTAGGTTCTGTTATATACTGTTCTAAGAAACAATCCCGTATGCATTCTATGAATTCCTCCTCCAACCTACCCCGTGCAATTTGAGTTGACCAATCGATATGTAGGTTAAAATCCCCCATGACTACTGCCGTTCCTTTTTCACATGCCTCCATTATTCATAGAAACATAGAAAACATAGAAAATAGGTGCAGGAGCAGGCCATTCAGCCCTTCTAGCCTGCACCGCCATTCAATGAGTTCACGGCTGAACACGAAACTTCAGTACCCTCTTCCTGCTTTCTCGCCATACCCCTTGATCCCCCGAGTAGTAAGGATTTCATCTAACTCCCTTTTGAATATATTTAGTGAATTGGCCTCAACCACTTTCAGTGGCAGAGAATTTCACAGGTTCACCACTCTCTGGGTGAAGAAGTCTCTCCTCATCTCGGTCCTAAATGGCTTACCCCTTATCCTTAGACTGTGACCCCTGGTTCTGGACTTCCCCAACATTGGGAACATTCTTCCTGCATCTAACCTGTCTAAACCCGTCAGAATTTTAAACGTTTCTATAAGGTCCCCTCTCATTCTTCTGAACTCCAGTGAATACAAGCCCAGTTGATCCAGTCTTTCTTGATCAGGGGAAGACATAACGGGGAACAAAGAAATGGCGGACCAATTGAACAAGTACTTTGGTTCGGTATTCACGAAGGAGGACACAAACAACCTTCCGGTTATAAAAGGAGTCGGGGGGTCTAGGAAGGAGGAGGAACTGAGGGAAATCCTTATTAGCCGGGAAATTGTGTTGGGGAAATTGATGGGACTGAAGGCCGATAAATCCCCAGGGCCTGATTGACTGCATCCCAGAGTACTTAAGGAGGTGGCCTTGGAAATAGTGGATGCATTGACAGTCATTTTCCAACATTCCATTGACTCTGGATCAGTTCCTATGGAGTGGAGGGTAGCCAATGTAACCCCACTTTTTAAAAAAGGAGGGAGAAAACAGGGAATTATAGACCGGTCAGCCTGACATCGGTAGTGGGCAAAATGATGGAATCAATTATTAAGGATGTCATAGCAGTGCATTTGGAAAGAGGTGACATGATAGGTCCAAGTCAGCATGGAATTGTGAAAGGGAAATCATGCTTGACAAATCTTCTGGAATTTTTTGAGGATGTTTCCAGTAGAGTGGACAAGGGAGAACCAGTTGATGTGGTATATTTGGACTTTCAGAAGGCGTTCGACAAGGTCCCACACAAGAGATTGATGTGCAAAGTTAGAGCACATGGGATTGGGGGTAGTGTGCTGACATGGATTGAGAACTGGTTGTCAGACAGGAAGCAAAGAGTAGGAGTAAATGGGTACTTTTCAGAATGGCAGGCAGTGACTAGTGGGGTACCGCAAGGTTCTGTGCTGGGGCCCCAGCTGTTTACACTGTACATTAATGATTTAGATGAGGGGATTAAATGTGGTATCTCCAAATTTGCGGATGACACTAAGTTGGGTGGCAGTGTGAGCTGCGAGGAGGATGCTGTGAGGCTGCAGAGCGACTTGGATAGGTGTTAGGTGAGTGGGCAAATGCATGGCAGATGAAGTATAATGTGGAGAAATGTGAGGTTATCCACTTTGGTGGTAAAAACAGAGAGACAGACTATTATCTGAATGGTGACAGATTAGGAAAAGGGGAGGTGCAAAGAGACCTGGGTGTCATGGTACATCAGTCATTGAAGGTTGGCATGCAGGTGCAGCAGGCGGTTAAGAAAGCAAATGGCATGTTGGCCTTCATAGCAAGGGGATTTGAGTACAGGGGCAGGGAGGTGTTGCTACAGTTCTACAGGGCATTGGTGAGGCCACACCTGGAGTATTATGTACAGTTTTGGTCTCCTAACCTGAGGAAGGACATTCTTGCTGTTGAGGGAGTGCAGCGAAGGTTCACCAGACTGATTCCCGGGATGGCGGGACTGACATATCAAGAAAGACTGGATCAACCGGGCTTGTATTCACTGGAGTTCAGAAGAATGAGAGGGGACCTCATAGAAACGTTTAAAATTCTGACGGGGTTAGACAGGTTAGATGCAGGAAGAATGTTCCCAATGTTGGGGAAGTCCAGAACCAGAGGTCACAGTCTAAGGATAAGGGGTAAGCCATTTAGGACCGAGATGCGGAGGAACATCTTCACCCAGAGAGTGGTGAACCTGTGGAATTCTCTACCACAGAAAGTTGTTGAGGCCAATTCACTCAATATATTCAAAAAGGAGTTAGATGAGGTCCTTACTACTAGGGGGATCAAGGGGTATGGCGAGAAAGCAGGAATGGGGTTCTGAAGTTGAATGTTCAGCCATGAACTCATTGAATGGTGGTGCAGGTTAGAAGGGCCGAATGGCCTACTCCTGCACATATTTTCTATGTTTCTATGTTTCTATGATAGGTCAGTCCCACCATCCCGGGAATCAGTCTGGTGAATCTTCGCTGCACTCCCTCAATAGCAAGAATGTCCTTCCTCAAGTTATGAGAACAAAATTGTACACAATACTCCAGGTGTGGCCTCACCAAGGCCCTATACAACTGTAGCAACACCTCCCTGCCCCTGTACTCAAATCCCCTCGCTATGAAGGACAACATGCCATTTGCTTTCTTAACCGCCTGCTGTACCTGCATGCCAACCTTCAATGACTGATGTACCATGACACCCAGGTCTCGTTGCACCTTCCCTTTTCCTAATCTGTCACCATTCAGATAATAGTCTGTCTCTCTGTTTTTACCACCAAAGTGGATAACCTCACATTTATCCACATTATACTTCATCTGCCATGCATTTGCCCACTCACCTAACCTATCCAAGTCACTCTGCAGCCTCATAGCATCCTCCTCGCAGCTCACACTGCCACCCAACTTAGTGTCATCCGCAAATTTGGAGATACTACATTTAATCTCCTCGTCTAAATCATTAATGTACAATGCAAACAGCTGGGGCCCCAGCACAGAACCTTGCGGTACCCCAGTAGTCACTGCCTGCCATTCTGAAAAGTACCCATTTACTCCTACTCTTTGCTACCTGTCTGACAACCAGTTCTCAATCCATATCAGCACACTACCCCCCAATCCCATGTGCTTTAACTTTGCACATTAATCTCTTGTGTGGGACCTTGTCAAAAGCCTTCTGAAAGTCCAAATATACCACATCAACTGGTTTTCCTTTGTCCACTTTACTGGAAACATCCTCAAAAAATTCCAGAAGATTTGTCAAACATGATTTCCCCTTCACAAATCCAAGCTGACTTGGACCTATCATGTCACCATTTTCCAAATGCGCTGCTATGACATCCTTAATAATTGATTCCATCATTTTACCCACTACTGAGGTCAGGCTGACCGGTCTATAATTCCCTGTTTTCTCTCTTCCTCCTTTTTTAAAAAGTGGGGTTACATTGGCTACCCTCCACTCGATAGGAACTGATCCAGAGTCAATGGAATGTTGAAAATGACTGTCAATGCATCCGCTATTTCCAAGGCCACCTCCTTAAGTACTCTGGGATGCAGTCCATCAGGCCCTGGGGATTTATCGGCCTTCAATCCCATCAATTTCCCCAACACAATTTCCCGACTAATAAAGATTTCCCTCAGTTCCTCCTCCCTACTAGACCCTCTGACCCCTTTTATATCCGGAAGGTTGTTTATGTCCTCCTTAGTGAATACTGAACCAAAGTACTTGTTCAATTGGTCTGCCATTTCTTTGATCCCCGTTATGACTTCCCCTGATTCTGACTGCAGGGGACCTACGTTTGTCTTTCCTAACCTTTTTCTCTTTACATACCCATAGAAACTTTTACAATCCGCCTTAATGTTCCCTGCAAGCTTCTTCTCGTACTCCATTTTCCCTGCCCTAATCAAACCCTTTGGCCTCCTCTGCTGAGTTCTAAATTTCTCCCAGTCCCCAGGTTCGCTGCTATTTCTGGCCAATTTGTATGCCACTTCCTTGGCTTTAATACTATCCCTGATTTCCCTAGATAGCCACGGTTGAGCCACCTTCCCTTTTTTATTTTTACGCCAGACAGGAATGTACAATTGTTGTAATTCATCCATGCGGTCTCTAAATGTCTGCCATTGCCCATCCACAGTCAACCCCTTAAGTATCATTCACCAATCTATCCTAGCCAATTCACGCCTCATACCTTCAAAGTTACCCTTCTTTAAGTTCTGGACCATGGTCTCTGAATTAACTGTTTCATTCTCCAGCCTAATGCAGAATTCCACCATATTATGGTCACTCTTCCCCAAGGGGCCTCGCACAATGAGATTGCTAATTAGTCCCCTCTCATTACACAACACCCAGTCTAAGATGGCCTCCCCCCTAGTTAGTTCCTCGACATATTGGTCTAGAAAACCATCCCTTATGCACTCCAGGAAATCCTCCTCCACTGTATTGCTTCCAGTTTGGCTAGCCCAATCTATGTGCATATTAAAGTCACCCATTATAACTGCTGCACCTTTATTGCATGCACCCCTAATTTCCTGTTTGATGCCCTCCCCAACATCACTACTACTGTTTGGAGGTCTGTACACAACTCCCACTAACGTTTTTTGCCCTTTGGTGTTCTGCAGCTCTACCCATATAGATTCCACATCATCCAAGCTAATGTCTTTCCTAACTATTGCATTAATCTCCTCTTTAACCAGCAATGCTACCCCACCTCCTTTTCCTTTTATTCTATCCTTCCTGAATGTTGAATACCCCTGGATGTTGAGTTCCCAGCCCTGATCATCCTGGAGCCATGTCTCCGTAATCCCAATCACATCATATTTGTTAACATCTATTTGCACAGTTAATTCATCCACCTTATTGCGGATACTCCTTGCATTAAGACATAAAGCCTCCCTTGATTATTGCCCACCCCACCGTGAAATTATTATTTGTGGGCCTATAAACTACGCCCACCAGTGACTTTTTCCCCTTACTATCTCTAATCTCCACCCACAATGATTCAACATTTTGTTCATTAGAGCTAATATCGTCTCTCACAACTGCCCTGA
Organism: Pristiophorus japonicus; assembly: GCF_044704955.1. Lineage (NCBI taxonomy): Eukaryota > Metazoa > Chordata > Chondrichthyes > Pristiophoridae > Pristiophorus > Pristiophorus japonicus. Next base: position 214,014 of record NW_027254368.1, read on the forward strand.
TATCATCCTTTATTAACAGAGCTACCCCACCTCCTTTCCCTTCTTGTCTATCTTTCCGAATCGTCAGATACCCCTGTATGTTTAATTTCCAGTCTTGGCCATCCTGCAACCATGTTTCTGTAATGGTCACCAAATCATACCCATTTGTACCGTCAACTCAGTTACTTTATTTCGAATGCTGCGTGCATTTAGGTGGAGTGCTTTAATCCTAGTTTTTAAACCATGATTTTTAGTTTTGACCCCTCCTGCAGCCCCTTTATATTCAGTGGCCCTTTTTGTTTTTTGCCTTGGGTTTCTCTGCCCTCCACTTTTACTCATCTCCTTTCTGTCTTTTGCTTTTGTCTCCTTTTTGTTTCCCTCTGTCTCCCTGCATTGGTTCCCATCCCCCTGCCATATTAGTTTAACTCCTCCCCAACAGCACTCGCAAACACTTCCCCCCCCCCCCTAGGACATTGGTTCCGGTCCTGCCCAGGTGCAGACCTCGTCCTCGTATGTCATGGCTGTCGGCCAGCTGCTGTATCTCCTGTGCTTTCTCCATCCACCACCTGATCTTTAGGTACCAGGTTTTTTGTTGGACTTTAGCCTTTAGCCACCTGTAATGCGGTTTTGCTGCTCCAGAGTTGGGTTGCTGTTTAAGGCTCAGAAATGCCCTGCGCTTGCAATCTATTAGCGCTTGAATCTCCTGATCATTCTCATCAAACCAGTCCTGGTATTTCCTGGTTGAGTGACCGAGCATCTCGTTGCAGGCACTGGTTATGGAGGCCTGGAGGACAGACCATAGAAACATAGAAAATAGGTGCAGGAGTAGGCCATTCGGCCCTTCTAGCCTGCACCGCCATTCAATAAGTTCATGGCTGAACATGCAACTTCAGTATCCCATTCCTGCTTTCTCGCCATACCCCTTGATCCCCCCTAGTAGTAAGGACTACATCTAATTCCTTTTTGAATATATTTAGTGAATTCGCCTCAACAACTTTCTGTGGTAGAGAATTTCACAGGTTCACCACTCTCTGGGCGAAGAAGTTTCTTCTCATCTCGGTCCTAAATGGCATGCCCCTTATCCTTAGACTGTGACCCCTGGTTCTGGACTTCCCCAACATTGGGAACATTCTTCCTGCATCTAACCTGTCTAAACCCGTCAAAATTTTAAACGTTTCTATGAGATCCCCTCTCATTCTTCTGAACTCCAGTGAATACAAGCCCAGTTGATCCAGTCTTTCTTGATATGTCAGTCCCGCCATCCCGGGAATCAGTCTGGTGAACCTTCGCTGCACTCTCTCAATAGCAAGAATGTCCTTCCTCAAGTTAGGAGACAAAACTGTAAACAATACTCCAGGTGTGGCCTCACCAAGGCCCTGTACAACTGTAGTAACACCTCCCTGCCCCTGTACTCAAATCCCCTCGCTATGAAGACCAACATGCCATTTGCTTTCTTAACCGCCTGCTGTACCTGCAGGCCAACCTTCAATGACTGATGTATCATGACACCCAGGTCTCAGTGCACCTCCTCTTTTCCTAATCTGTCACCATTCAGATAATAGCACAGTGGGAATTCTGCGTCTTGGGGTCCTCAAGGCACGCCAGGTTAGCTGTGAGGTGCTGACTGTAAAGGGCTCTCTTAGTTGGGTCCTTAAGTGCCCCAGCAGTGACTTTTTTTGTGACACTGCTTCTGCTGCGCCCTTCACTTTGGAGCTACGTTGATGTCAATGATGGATCGGATTTGGCGGTGGTCCGTCCAGCAGTCGTCAGCTCCTGTCATGGCCCGAGTGATGTGCACATTCTTGCGATCACGGGCTTGGACGATGATATAGTCGAGCAGGTGCCAGTATTTGGAGCGAGGATGTTGCCACGGTGCCTTGTATTTGTCCTTCTGTCGGAACAAGGTGTTGTTGATGAGGAGTTCGTGTTCTAGACATTTTGTCAGGAGTAGGGTAGCGCTGGAGTTGTCTTTCCCTAACCTCTCTGTCAATCATGCCTCCCCAGAGGGCTGTTTCCTTGCCAACCCTGGCGTTGAAGTTGCCAAGGAGGATCAGTTTGTTGCCCACAGGTACACAGGTCAGGGATGTTTTGAGGTTGGAATAAAAACCCTCTTTGGTCTCATCCATTACATCAAGTGTTGGGGCATATGCACTGTTGACTGTGGCGCACTGGTTCCGGGATAGGGTGAGTCAAAGCTTCCTGAGGCGTTTGTTAGCCCCGCAGGGGGAGTCTTTGAGGCAGTTGATCAGCTCGTTTTTGATAACGAAGCCGACTCCGTGGAGGTGGCGTTCTGCCTCTGGTTTGCCTTTCCAGAAGGTGTAACCTCCACATTGTTCCTTGAGCTGGCCTTCCCCTGCCCACTGGGTCTCATTTAGGGCGGTGATGTCAATATCAAAGCGTCTAAGTTCCTGGGCAACTGTGGCGCTGCGGCGTTCCGGTCTGTCGCTGTTGGGGTTGTGCATGAGAGTCCTGAAGTTCCAGGTCCTGAACTTCATGTTAGAGGATGGAAGACGCCTGCGCGTGATTTCTTTTAACGTGGGGTGGTCGTTGCACACCGGGTACCACACGGGCTAAGCTGAGCAAGGTCTTGGTCCAGTGGCAAGTGGGTCCATGATGACTGGAGACCAGGCACTGCTGTATGGGCCTAGTTGCCTATGGCGAGATGTTGGTCACAGGCTCGGCGCTGGGTAGCACGCTTGATAGTAGGTAGACCAAGGTTTGGTTGGGAGAAGCATTGGGGGGCATGGTGTACAAAAGGGCAGAGGTCATGTAAACCTGCACAAATCACTGGTTAGGCTGCAGTTCGAATATTATGTCAGATTTTGGGGATCTTACACCAGGAAGGATGTCGAGTCCATGGAGAGGGTGCAGAGAGATTCACGGAGATAATACCAGGGAAGAGAGGCTTTAGTTATCAGGGGAGATTGGAGAAACTGGGGCTCTTTTCATTAGAACAAAGGTTAATTGGAGATCTGAGGGAGGTGCTTAAAGTTTGATCAGGTAAATGAGGAAAAACTATTTCCACCAGTCAGTGAGTCAATAACAGAAAATAGGTGCAGGAGTAGGCTATTCGGCCCTTCGAGCCTGCACCACCATTTAATATGATCATGGCTGAACATGCAACTTTAGTACCCCATTCCTGCTTTCTCTCCATACCTCTTGATCTCCATAGCCGTAAGGGCCATATCCAACTCCCTTTTGAATATATCTAACAAACTGGCCTCAACAACCTTCTTTGGTCGAGAATTCCACAGGTTCACAATTCTCTGAGTGAAGAAGTTTGTCTTCATCTCGGTCCTAAATGGTTTACCCCTTATCCTTAGACTGTGACCCTTGATTCTGGACTTCCCCAACATCGGGAACATTCTTCCTGCATCTAACCTGTCCAATCCCGTCAGAATTTTATGTTTCTATGAGATCCCATCTCATTCTTCTAAATTCCAGTGAATATAAGTCTAGTCACTCCAGTCTTTCTTCATGTGTCAGTCCTGCTATTCTGGGAATCAGTCTGGTGAACCTTCACTGCACTCCCTCAATAGCAAGAAGGCCCTTCCTCAGATTTGGAGACCAAAACTGCACACAATATTCAAGGTGTGGCCTCACCAAGGCCATGTACAACTGCAGTAAGACCTCCCTGTTCCTATATTCAAATCCTCTCGCCATGAAGGCCAACATGCCATTTGCCTTCTTCACCGCCTGCTGCACCTGCATGCCAACTTTCAATGACTGATGTACCATGACACCCAGGTCTCGTTGCACCTCCCCTTTTCCTAATCTGTCACCATTCAGATAATATTCTGCCTTCCTGTTTTTGCCACCAAAGTGGATAATCTCACATTTATCGACATTATACTGCATCTGCCATGCATTTGCCCACTCACCTAACCTGTCCAAGTTAGCCTGCAGATTCTTAGCATCCTCTTCACAGCTCACACTACCACCCATCTTAGTGTCATCTGCAAACTTGGAGATATTACATTCAATTCCTTCACCTAAATCATTAATGTATCTTGTAAATAGCAGTGGTCCCAGCACTGAACCTTGCGGTACCCCACTAGTCACTACCTGCCATTCTGAAAAGGACCCGTTTATTCCTACACTTTGTTTCCTGTCTACCAACCAGTTCTCTATCCACGTCAATACATTACTCCCAATACCATGTGCTTTACTTTTGCACACTAATCTCTTGTGTGGGACCTTGTCAAAAGTCTTTTGAAAATCCAAATACACCACATCCACTGGTTCTCCCTTGTCCACTCCATTAGTTACATCCTCAAAACATTCTAGATTTGTCAAGTATGATTTCCCTTTCATAAATCCATGCTGACTTGGACCGATCCTGTCACTGCTTTCCAAATGTACTGTTATTTCATCTTAATAATTGATTCCAGCATGTTCCCCACTCCCAATGTCAGGTTAACCAATCTATAATTCCCTGTTTTCTCTCTCCCTCCTTTTCTAAAAAGTGGGGATACATTAGCTACCCTCCAATCCATAGGAACTGATTCAGAGTCTATAGAATGTTGGAAAATGACCACCAATACATCCACTATTTCTAGGGCCACTTCCTTACTCGAGGGCATCAAATTCAAATAATCACCAAAAGGCTCAAACCCGGGGAGGAACTATCGAGCACACTGTACAACAATGTTCAGGACACTTACTGTCTCTCCGGATCCGTGTCCGGTGGAGGAACTGATGGGTTTCTCTTATCTTTGGGTTAAATTATGTTCTCATCGAGGTGATGGATGTCACTGCTGGGGAATGGGATATTCTGAGCACCTAGTGTCTGCCTAAAGCACTCTGCAGTTAGGTACAGCACGGCTTAGATACAGAGTAAAGCACCCTGTACACTGTCCCATCAAACACTCCCAGGGCAAGTACAGCACGGGTTAGATACAGAGTAAAGCTCCTTCTACACTGTCCCATCAAACACTCCCAGGACAGGTACAGCACAGGTTAGATACAGAGTAAACCTACCTCTACACTGCCCCAAACACTCCCAGAGCAGGTACAGCATGGGTCAGATACAGAGTAAAGCCCTGTGTACACTATCCCACCAGGGCAGGTACAACACAGATTAGAAAGAGTAAACTTCTCTCTATACTGTCCCATCAGACACTCCCACGACAGGTACAGTACTGGTTAGATACAGAGTAAATCTCCTTCTACACTGTCCCATCAAACACTCCAAGGGTAGGTATAGAACATAAGAAATAGATGCAGGAGTTGGCCATTTGGCCCCTCGAGCCTGCTCCGCCATTCAATAAGATCATGGTTGATCTGATCCTGGCCTCAACTCCACTTCCTCGCCCGCTCTCCATAACCCTGGACTCCCTTATCATTCAAAAATCTGTCTATCCCCACCTTAAATACATTTAATGACCCAGCCCCCACAGCTCTCTGAGGTAGAGAATTCCAAAGATTCACGTCCCTCAGCTAAGAAATTCCTCCATTTCAGTTTTAAATGAGCTACCTCTTATTCTGAAATTACGCTCCCTAGTTCTAGATTCCTCCACAAGGGGAAACATCCTCTCTGTATCAATCCTGTCAAGCCCCCTCAGAATCTTATACATTTCAATAAGATCACCTCTAAGTCTTCTAAACTCCAAAGAGTATAGGCCCACCTGCTTCACCTTTCTTCTTATGACAACCTCTTCATCTCAGTCATCAACCTTGGGAACCTTCTCTGAACTGCTTCCAATGCAAGTATACCCCTCCTGAAATAAGGAGACCAAACTGTATGCAGTACTCCAGGTGTAGTCTCACCAATGCCCTGTACAGTTGCAGAAGGACTTTCTTACTTTTACATTCCATCCCCCTTGCAATAAAGGACAACATTCCATTTGTGTTCCTAATTAATTGCTGTAACTGCACACTACCTTTGTGTGTTTAATGTACAAGAACCCCCAGATCCCTCTGTACTATCGCATTTTGTAATCTCTCCCCATTTAAATAATAATTTGCTGTTTTATTTCTCCGACCAAAGTGGATAACCACACATTTTCCCACATTATACTCCATCTGCCAAAGTTTTGCCCACTCACTTAGCCTCTCTATATCCCTTTGCGTCCTCCTCACAACTTGCTAAGTTAGCACAGGTTAGATACAGAGTAAATCTCCATCTACATTATCCATCAAATACTCGCAGAGCAGGTACAACACGGGTTAGATACAAAGTAAAGCTCCCTCTACATTGTCCCATCAAATACTCTCAGGGCAGGTGCAGCATGGGTTAGGTACTGATTAAAGCTCCCTCTAACTGTCCCCTCAAACACTGCTACAGCAGGTACAGCACGGGTTAGATACAGAGTAAAGCTCCCTCTACACTGCCGCATCAAACACTCGCAGGGCAGGTATAGCAAAATTAGATACAGAAGAAATCTCCCTCTAGACTGTCCCATCAAAAACTCCCAGAGCAGGTACAGCACGGGTCAGAAACAGAGTAAAGCTCCGTCTACACTGTCCCATCAAACACTTGCAGGACAGGTACAGCTTGGATTAGATACAGAGTAAACCTCCCTCTACACTGTCCTATCAGACACAACTAGGGCAGGTAGAGTATGGGTTAGATATAGAGGAAAGCTTCCCCTACACCAACCCATCAAAGCTCACAGGGCAGGTAGAGCATGGGTTAGCTACAGAGCAAAGCTCCCTCTGAAGTGTCCCATCAGTCACTCACAAGACAGGTACAGCACGGGTTATGTGGAGAGTAAAGCTCTCTCTACACTCTGGGGGGGGGGGGGGGAAAGAGTTGAACAGCCAGAGGTTATGGTTCACATCGGTACCAATGATATGGGTAGGAAGAGGGATGAGGTCCTGCAGGCAGAGTTTAGGGAGCTAGGAGAGAAATTAAAAAGCAGGACCTCAAAAGGTAGTAATCTCTGGATTACTCCCGGTGCCACGAGCTAGTGAGTACAGATGGCTGGAGAGATGGTGCAGGCGGGAGGGCTTTAGCTTCCTGAGGCATTGGGACTGCTTCTGGGGGAGGCGGGACCTGTACAAGCCGGACGGGTTGCACCTCAACATAGCAAGGACCAATATCCTTGCGGGTAGGTTTGCTAGTGCTGTTGGGGAGGGTTTAAACTAGCTTGGCAGGGGGATGGGAACCTGAAAAAGATTCAATAGGGAGAGGAGTAAAGCTGGAATTAGAAAGCAAAAATAAAGAAAGTGAATTTGAAGGAGAGAGGATACAAGCAAGAAAAAAAGGTAAAAAAAAAACTTAAAGGCACGGTGTCTAAATGCACGTAGCATTTGTAACAAAATAGATAAGTTGATGGCACAAATTGAGACAAATGGGTATGATCTGATAGCCATTAGAGAGATGTGGTTGCAAGGTGACCAGGACTGGGAATTAAATATTCAGGGGTACTTGACAATCCGGAAGGACAGATAGAAAGGAAAAGGAGGTGGGGTAGCTCTATGGATAAAGGATGGAATCACTGCAATAGTAAGAAACGATATTGGCTCAAATGATAAGGGTGTTGAGACAGTTTGGATGGAGATAAGGAATAATAAGGGGAAAAAGTCACTGGTGGGCATAGTCTATAGGCCCCCGAACAGTAACAACTCTGTTGGTCGCAGCATAAATCAGGAAATAGTGGGGGCTTGTAAAAAGGGAACAGCAATAATCATAGGTGATATTAAGCTCCATATTGATTGGACAAATCAAATTGGTCAGGGCAGCCTTGAGGAGGAGTTCATGGAGTGCATAAGGGACAGGTTCCTTGAGCAGTATGTAACAGAACCAACCAGGAGGCAGGCTATCTTAGATCTGATCCTATGTAATGAGACAGGATTAATAAACAATCTCCTAGTAAAGGATCCCCTCGGAATGAGTGATCATAACATGATTGAATTTCAAATTCAGATGGAGAGTGAGAAAGTTGGATCTCTAACCAGCGCACTAAGCTTAAATAAAGGAGACTATGAAGGTATGAGGGCAGAGTTGGGTAAAGTGGACTGAGAAAATAGATTAATGTGTAGGACGGTTGATGAACTGTGGTGTACATTTAAGGAGATATTTCACAACTCTCAAGAAAAATACATTCCAGTGAGGAGAAAAGATAGCCATCCATTGCTAACTAAAGAAATAAAGTACGGTATCCAACTAAAAACAAGGGCATACAAAGTGACCAAAACTAATGGAAGGACAGAAGACTAGGAAGCTTTTAAAAGTCAGCAAAGAACGACGAAAAAAATGAAGGGAAGAGAAGATAGACTGAGAGTAAATTAGCACAAAATATAAAAACAGAAAGCAAGAGTTTCTATAGGTATATAAAAAGGAAAAGAGTGGCTAAAGTAAATGTTGGTCCCTTAGAGGACGAGACCGGGGAATTAATAATGGGGAACATGGAGATGGCAGAAACTCTGAACAAATATTTTGTATTAGTCTTTAGGTTAGAGGACACCAATAATATTCCAACAGTGGATAGTCAAGGGGCTATGGGGGAGGAAGGGGAAGAACTTAACACAATCACAATCACGAAGGAGGTGGTACTCAGTAAGATAATGGGACTAAAGGCAGATATATCTTCTGGATCTGATGACTTGTATCCTAGGGTCTTGAGAAGTAGCGGCAGGGATTGTAGATGCATTGGTTGTAATTTACCAAAATTCCCTGGATTCTGCAGGGGTCCCAGCAGATTGGAAAACTGCAAATGTAACGCCCCCATTTAAAAAAGGAGGCAGAAAAAAAACAGGAAACTATAGACCAGTTAGCCTAACATCTGTGGTTGGGAAAATGTTGCCCTTGTCCATTATTAAAGAAGCAATAGCAGGACATTTGGATAAGCAAAATTCGATCAGGCAGAGTCAACATGGATTTATGAAGGGGAAGTCATGTTTGACAAATTTGCTGGAGTTCTTTGAGGATGTAACGAACAGAATGGATAAAGTGGAACCAGTGGATAAGGTGTATTTGGACTTCCAGCAGGCATTTGACAACATGCTACATAAAAGGCTGCTGCACAAGATAAAAGTTCACGGAGTTGGGGGTAATATATTAGCATGGATAGAAGATTGGCTAACTAATAGAGAACAGAGAGTCGGGATAAATGGTTCATTCTCTGGTTAGCAACCAGTAACTAGTGGGGTGCCGCAGGGATCAGTGCTGGGTCCCCAACTATTTACAATCTATATTAACGACTTGGAAGAAGGGACTGAGTGTAACGTAGCCAAGTTTTCTGACAATACAAAGATGGGTGGAAAAGCAATGTGTGAGCAGGACACAAAAAATCTGCAGAAGGACATAGAGAGGCTCAGTGAGTGGGCAAAAATTTGGCAGTTGGAGTATAATGTTGGAAAGTGTGAGGTCATGCACTTTGGCAGAAAAAAATCAAAGAGCAAGTTATTATTTAAATGGAGAAAGATTGCAAAGCACCACAGTACAGCGGGACCTGGGGGTACTTGTGCACGAAACACAAAAGGATAGTATGCAGGTACAGCAAGTGATCAGGAAGGCTATCTTGGCCTTTATTGCAAAGGGGTTGGAGTATAAAAGCAGGGAAGTCTTGCTGCAGCTACACAAGGTTTTGGTGAGGCCACACCTGGAATACTGTGTGCAGTTTTGGTTTCCATATTTACAAAAGGATAAAGTTGTTTTGGAGGCAGTTCAGAGAAGGTTCACTCGGTTGATTCCGGGGATGAGAGGGTTGACTTATGAGGAAAGGTTAAGTAGGTTGGGCCTCTACTCACTGGAGTTCAGAAGAATGAGAGGCGATCTTATCGAAACATGTAAGATTATGAAGGGGCTCGACAAGGTGGATGCAGAGAGGATGTTTCCACTAATAAGGGAGACAAGAGCTAGAGGGCATGATTTTAGAATAAGGGGCCGCCCATTTAAAACAGAGATGAGGAGAAATTTATTCTCTCACAGGGTTCTAAATCTGTGGAATTTGCTGACTCAGAAAGCTGTAGAAGCAGGGACATTGAATAAATTTAAGATAGAAATAGACAGTTTCTTAAACGAAAAGGTATAAGGGGTGATGGGGAGGGGGCGGGGAAGTGGAGCTGAGTCCATGATCTTATTGAATGGCGGAGCAGGATCGAGGGGCCGTATGGCCTACTCCTGTTCCTTATGCTCTTATGTACACTGTCTAATGAAACGTTCCGAGGGTAGGTGCAGCACGGATTAGATACAGAGTAAACCTCCGCCTACACTGTCCCATCAAACACACCCAGGGCAGGTATGGAACATAAGAAATAGGAGCAGGAGTAGACCATTTATCCCTTCGAGCCTGCTCCGCCATTCAATAAGATCATGGCTGATCGGATCCAGGTCTCAACTCCACTTCACTGCCCACTCCCCATAATCCTTGACCCACTTATCGTTCAAAATTCTGTCTATCCCCACCTTAAATACATTCAATGACCCAGCTCCCACAGCTCTCTGAGGTAGAGAATTCCAAAGATTCACATCCCTCAGATAAGAAATTTCTCCTCATTTCAGTTTTAAATGAGCGACCCCTTATTCTGAAACTATGCCCTCTAGTTCTAGATTCCCCCACGAGGGGAAACATCCTCTCTGTCAAGCCCCCTCAGAATCTTATACGTTTCAATAAGATCACCTCTAAGTCTTCTAAACTCCAATGAGTACAGGCCCAATCTGCTCAACCTTTCTCATTATGAAAACCCCTTCATCTCAGTTATCCACCTCGGGAACTTTCTCTGAACTGCCTCCAGTACAAGTATATCCTTCCTTAAATGAGACGACCAAAACTGCACGTGGTACTCTAGGTGTGGTCCTACCAACGCCCTGTACAGTTGCAGCAGGACTTCCCTACTTTTATACTCCATCCCCCATGCAATAAAGGCCAACATTCCATTTGCCTTCCAGATTAATTGCAGTACCTGCATGCTAACTTTTTGTGTTTAATGTACAAGGACCCCCAGATCCCACTGTACCACCGCATTTTGTAATCTCACAATTTAAATAATAATTTTCTTTATTATTTCTCTGACCAAAGTGGATAAGCTCACATTTTTCCACAATATACTCCATCTGCCAAAGTTTTTCCCACTCACTTAGCCTATCTATATCCCTTTGTAGATTATTGGCGTCCTCTTCACAACTTGCTGGGTTACCACAGGTTTGGCACACAGTAAATCTCCGTCTACATTATCCCATCAAACACTCCCAGGACAGGTACAGTATGGGTTAGATTCAGAGAAAAGCTCCCACCACACTGTCCCATCAAATACTCCCAAGGCAGTTACAGTATGGGTTAGATAGATAGAAAAGCTTCCTCTAAACTGTCCCGTCAAACTCTGCCAGATCAGGTACAACATGGGTTAGATTCAGCGCAAAGCTTCCTTTACATTATCCCGTCAAAAATTCCCAGGGCAGGTACAGCACAGGGTTAGATACAGAGTAAAACTCTCTCTATACTATCCCATCAAACACTCTCAGGGCAGGTACAGCACAGGTTAGATGCAGAGTAAAACTCCGTATGCACTGTCCCATCAAACACTCCCAGAGCAGGTACAGCACAGGTTAGATACAGAGTAAACCTCCCTCTACACTGTCCCATCAAACAATCCCAGGGCAGGTACAGCACGGGTTAGATACAGGGTAACTCTCCCTTACTACAACAGTGACGACAATCCAAAAGTACCTCATTGGCTGTAAAGCGCTTTGAGGGCTCCAGTGGTCGTGAAAGGCGCCAAATAAATTCAAGTCTTTCTCCCTCTTCATTGTCCCATCAGACACTGCCAGCCCATAATGAGCAGGGCTCAGGGAGGTTGGTTGCTAGGCACTGCAGTGATGTCATAAAGCAGGGCCATTCAGCCCAGTGGGCCCTCTCCATGTCCCTTTAAAGGTGGAGAGCTGGGACATCCTGTCTCAACACACATCCCCCTGTTCATACTGAGAATCCCCGGGGAAGGCCCAAGGCCCAGAGTGTGGAACACAACCAAGGGGGAAAGAGGAGGAGAGACGGTGCAGTGTGGGAGAGGAGGGAGGAGTCTGCTCATTCCCAGGGGCAGTTCAGACAAAGTGCTTTGAGTGGTGGGTCCAGCAGTGGAACTGAAAACAAACAAAGGGAATAAATAAAGATCCAATCCAAAGGAACAAACAACGGGTCATTTGGCAGACATCACAACCGGCCCAGAATTATTCAATGGGCGAGCATCGATTGCTTATTGTGGGCTGTTTCACACTTCAACCATCCATTGAGTGAAGAAGTGTATCCTAACATCTCTCCTGAATGGCCTGGCTCGGATTTTAAGGTTATGTCCCCTCGTCCTAGACACCCCAAGCAGCAGAATAAATTTCTCTCTATCTACCCGAGCAATTGCTTTCAAATTCACACTAAATTCCCAGAGACTAGGTGGTGTATGGGTTAGATACAGAGTAAAGTTTCCTCTACACTGCCGCAGGGCACACTTCAGTGTCCGTCCCAACCGCACTGCTGGCAGCTTATCAATTAAAATTCAGCAGCAGTACAATCTGCTACTGCACTGAAAACTTTCCACCCGCAGCTCCTGATCAGTTTCAGGTTAAAGCTCCTTCTAAACTGTCCCATGAAGCTCTCCCAGGGCAGGGACAGCACGAATTAGGTACACAGTAAATCTGTGTCAGAGGAAACTGTACCCCAGTGAGTCAGTGCCAGAAGAAACTGTACCCCAGAGAGAGTCAGTGCCAGAGGAAACTGTACCCCAGAGAGAGTCAGTGCCAGAGGAAACTGTATGCGAGAGAGAATCAGTGCCAGAGGAAACATGCAGCAGAGCCTGGTCTCCAGTCATCTTGGATTCCCTTGCCATTGGACCAAGACCTTGCTCTGCCAAGCCCATGTGGTAGCGAATGTGCAAGGGCCACCTCGCATTAAAAGAATTCACACTATGAGCAATACATAACAATCCTCTTCCTCTGCAGTTATCAATCTATTGCAATTCCCCATGCCTGTAGTTTCGTTATATTACGATTCAAAATATCTTCAGTTATCAGCAACAAATGGCATCTATATCACGCCTTAAACGTAGTAAAATGTCCCAAGGCACTTCACAGGACTGTTAGCAAATAAACTTTGACACCCAGTCACGTAAGGAAATATTAGCACAGGTGACTGAAAGCTTGTTCAAAATGGTAGGTATTAAGGAGCATTTTAAAGGTGGAGAGGTTTAGGGAGGAATTCCAGAGTTTATGGCCTTGGCAGCTGAAGGTACAGCCACCAATATTGCTGAAAATTGGGGCTGCTCAAGAGGCCAGAATTGGAGGAATGCAAAGATCTGAGGGTTGTCGCGCTGGAGGAGGTTACAGCAATAGGGAGGGGCAAGGTCCTGGATGGATTTCAAAACAAGGATGAGAATTTTGAAAGCGAGGCACTGATGGACCAGGAGCCAATGTAGTTCAGCGAGCACAGGGGTGATGGGTGAATGGAAATTGGTTCAAGTTGGGATGAGAGGGCTGAGGACAGATTGAGTAGAATAGGCCTATATTCTCTGGAGTTTAGAAGAACGGAAGGTGATATCATTGAAACATATAAAATTCTGAGAGGAATTGACAAGGGCTGGATAGTCTAGAGTTAGGGGTCCTAGTATTAGGATAAGAGATCCGTCATTTAAGACTATGTGGAGGAGCTATTTCTTCACTCAGAGTTGTGAATCTTTAAAATTCTCTATCGAATAGAGATCTTACTGAATGGCGGAGTAGATGGGAGGGGCCGTATGGCCAACTCCTGCTGCTACTTCTTGTGTCCTTGAGTAAGGATACGGGCAGGAGTGTTAAAGAAACATAGAAACTTACAACGCAGAAGCAGGCCATTTCAGACCATCGTGTCCGCGCCGGCCGACAAAGAGCCGCACGGCCCTCGGTCAGCAGCCCTGAAGATTACATATAAACCTATGAACAATGAACAATTGCGGAAAGGTAAATAGCACCCAGCCCAACTCACACAACTGCATCACCCCTTGCACTGAAACATTCTACACTCCACCCCAACCAGAACCATGTGATGTCCTGGGAGAGGCAAAAAACAGGTAAAAGCCCAGGCCAATTTAGGGAAAGAAAATGTGGGAACATTTTTCTCCTATCCATCCAGGCGATCGAAACTAGTCCAGATCACCCTGGTTGTATTCGATTCCCTACAATACTTACCATTATATCTGCGCCGGCCAACAAAAGGTGATCTCGTCTAATCCCAATTACCAGCTCTAGGTCCGTACCCTGCAGGTTACGGCACTTTAAGTGCCCATCCAACCATCTCTTAAAAGTAGTGAGGGTTTCTATATCCACTACTCTTCCAGGCAGTGAGTTCCAGATCCCCAAAACCCTCTGCATAAAGAAACCTCCCCCTCAAATCCCCTCTAAACCTTCCACCAACCACCTTAAAACTATGCCCCCTAAGTTTAAGCTTATGTTTACGGAGAGTGCGAGGTGTTAGGCCAATCAGAGGCATGGATGAGGGTTTGAGCAGATGAGCTGAGGAAGGGGCAGAGACCGGCAATGTTATGGAGGTGGAAGTAAGCGTACTTGGTGATTGAGGGAATATGGGTTCGGAAGCTCATCTCGGGGTCAAGTACGACGCCAATCAATAAATTGCAACTCTCCATATCTGTGTTTCAGTATATTAGAATACTACATATCTCTCGTGATCAATGCTTCAATATTAGTAATCAATATATTTTCTTATAATTCTAAATGTTCATGAATGAATAATTGATTCTGTGGGTGAGAGGCTGTGCTGGTCTTTCAGATGGGTCTGTGCACCGTGATCAGTGAATTGACGATGTGCTTCCGGTTCAATCTTTCCATTGGCTTTCTCACCAGATGGGAAATATTTGAACATTGAGATCTGATGGTGTCGGTGAGAGTTCAGCCGCACCTAATGTACAGAGACCGGTCCATCTGCTGGGCTCTGCCTCAAACTGGAGTCACCTCTTAGATCAAAGCCCTTTACTCTGAAACACACACAAGATTCACTGTGACTGTGTTTAGAGACAGAAACTGATCTCACTTCACATCCCATTGCACGGCCCTTATGCTGGATAATTGTACTCGGTGGTTAGTCTCTCCCTGTCTCATTTCCTGTCTTACCTTGTAGCCTGTGTGTACTGTCTGCAGGACCGGTGTGTATCTGAGTAAATGGCACTTTCTCTTACCTTTCTCCCCTGTCGATCTATTGAAGCACTTTCAATCGGAAGGGGCTCACTTGTTGGTGCTCTCACAATCCTGTGCTGGTTCACCTGCTGTTCCTCAGTCCACAATCTCTGTTTCCTTCCAGCTGTGGAACTTTCTCAATCACTCCACCATTCACCGGGATCTAATTATCACAGGGCAGAAAATTAGAAGATAAATGTTGTGAAGTGGAATGTAATATAAAGTGTTTTTCCAACGTTTCAGAACAGTATATGTCCAGTATTTCTGTTTGATTTTATCCTTTTCCTCAGATCTCTCCTGCCCGTCTGGACTTACAGAAAATCACCAGAAATCTCCTCGGGTTGCACGCAGTCTGATCTCACTGGACCTCCGGGTTACACGCTGTCTGATCTCACTGGGCCCCCCGGTTACACACTGTCTGATCTCACTGGGCCCCCGGGTTACACACTGTCTGATCTCACTGGGCCCCCGGGTTACACACTGTCTGATCTCACTGGGCCCCGGGGATGGGGACGAGGAGCCGAGGGGAGGGGCCGATGAGGAGGGGAGGGGGACAGTTTCCCAAGACCCCCCATTCTCTACCCCTCGTCTGTCAAACCCCCCCCACCCTCCCCGTCTATCTCCTCCCTCTCCAGTCATTCTGGGGATGTGCCTGTGTCAAGTCTGTGTGCGCGTGTCCGTGTCTCTCTCGCCCTCACCCCCATTCCATGTCTCACCTCCCCTACCGGGACACTCTCCCCCGGCCCCCTCTCCCCCCCGGGGACACTCTCCCTCGGCTCCCTCTCTCCCCCCGAGGGACACTCTCCCTCGGCCCCCTCTCTCCCCCCCCCGGGGACACTCTCCCTCCTCTCCCCCCGGGACACTCTCCCTCGGCCCCCTCTCTCCCCCCCCGGGGACACTCTCCCTCGGCCCCCTCTCTCCCCCCCCCGGGGACACTCTCCCTCGGCCCCCTCTCTCCCCACCGGGGACACTCTCCCTCGGCCCCCTCTCTCTTCCCCCCCCCCCCCGGGGACACTCTCCCTCGGCCCCCTCTCTCTTCCCCCCCCGGGGACACTCTCCCTCGGCCCCCTCTCTCTTCCCCCCCCCGGGGACACTCTCCCTCGGCCCCCTCTCTCCCCCCCCGGGGACACTCTCCCTCCTCTCCCCCCGGGACACTCTCCCTCGGCCCCTCTCTCCCCCCCGGGGAGACTCTCCCTCGGCCCCCTCTCTCTCCCCCCCCCGGGGACACTCTCCCTCGGCCCCCTCTCTCTCCCCCCCCGGGGACACTCTCCCTCGGCCCCCTCTCTCCCCCCCGGGGACACTCTCCCTCCTCTCCCCCAGGGACACTCTCCCTCGGCCCCCTCTCTCCCCCCCCGGGGACACTCTCCCTCGGCCCCCTCTCTCCCCCCCGGGGACACTCTCCCTCGGCCCCTCTCTCCCCCCCGGGAAGACTCTCCCTCGGCCCCTCTCTCCCCCCCGGGGAAACTCTCCCTCGGCCCCCTCTCTCCCCCCCGGGGACACTCTCCCTCGGCCCCCTCTCTCCTCGGCCCCCTCTCCCCCCGTCCCCCTCTCCCCTCGTCCCCCTCATGCTTCTCAGCTCCGCTCACTTTCCACCATCTTGTTTACCTTCACCAACGGCCAACTTCTGGGGATCCTGGACATGCGCAGTGCCGCCTCTCAGCGCGCTCAGGGAGGCGTTGTCCGCCTCTGCAATTGGCTGATTGACCTGATTGACAGGCCGCCCACAAATCGCGACCCTGTATCTGCCACTTACCCCGTCCGCTCCCACAGTCCGAGGCGGGCTCGCTCCGGGTCACGCGGCTGCGATTCGAACTCGCGCCGCCGCTCGCTCAGCGCCAGTGACGTCAACAACCCGGCAAGAATGAGTGTGTGACGTCAAAACCCCAGCAACGCGAGCTGTGTGACATCAGTAACCTGGCAATGCAGTCTCTGTGACGTCATGTAGCCTGGCGGGAAGGGCACTGAGCCCACAGGATGGGCGTATACTGAGCCTGGCACCGGGGAGGGCACCGACCCCACAGGATGGGCGTATACTGAGCCTGGCACCAGGGGAGGGCATCGACCCCACAGGATGGCCGTGTATCTAGCCTGGCAGCAAGGGAGGGCACTGACCCCACAGGATGGTGCACACCGAGCCTGGCACCAGGGGAGGCACCGACCCCACAGGATGGCCGTGTGTCTAGCCTGGCACCAGGGCAGGGCACAAACCCCACAGGATGGCCGTGTATTGAGCCTGGCACCTACCCACAGGATGGCCAAGTACCGAGCCTGGCACCAGGGGCGGGGAGGGGAGGGCACCAGGAAAACCATTGGCCCATTGCTTGTCACGTGTGTGTCCAGAGGGGCGGGAGCTGCGGGTTTTCGCATCAGTGACAGACCCAGATTACCCAGGTGTATCGGCGCTGCATGGCCCATAGGACAGGAACAAGAAGGAGAGAATGTTCTGAAGTTCTATCCTGTACTTACAGCGATGACTTTTGTAAACTCTTTTTAAAGAATATTAGGAGAAGATTAGCACACGGGAAGCTCAAACCCAAAGATCACGTCCCTATCTGCCAGAGTCAGTCGATTCATCAAGGGCTGATTATCATCGGCCTTTTACATAAGAACATAAGAAATAGGAGCAGGAGTGGGCCAAATGGCCCCTGGAGCCTGCTCCGCCATTGAATACAATTATGGCCGATCTGATTATAGACTCAGGTCCACTTTCCTGCCCACTCCCCATAACCCCTTAATCCCTTATCGGTTAAGAAACTGTCTACCTCTGACTTAAATTTATTCAATATCCCAGCTTCCACAGTTCTCTGAGGCAGCGAATTCCACAGATTTACAACCCTGAGAAGAAATTTCTCCTCATCTCAGTTTTAAATGGGCGGCCCCTTATTCTAAGATTATGCTCCCAAGTTCTAGTCTCCCCTATCAGTGGAAACGTCCTCTCTGCATCCACCTTGTCAAGCCCCCTCATAATCTTATACGTTTCGATAAGATCACCTTTCATTCTTCTGAATTGCAATGAGTATAGGCCCATTCTCCTCAACCTTTCCTCGTAAGTCAACCCTCTCATCTCTGGAATCAACCTAGGGAACCTTCTCTGAACTGCCTCCAAAGCAAGTACATCCTTTCGTAAATATGGAAACCAAGGCAGTATTCCAGGTGTGGCCTCACCAATACCCTGTACAACAAGCAAGACTTCCCTGTTTTTATACTCCATCCCCTTTGCAATAAAAGCCAAGATACCATTGGCCTTCCTGATCACTTGCTGTACCTGAATATTAACCTTTTGTGTTTCATGCACAAATAACCCAGGTCCCGCCACACTGCAGCACTTTGCAATTTTTCTCCATTTAAATAATAACTTACTCTTTGATTTGTTTTGCCAAAGTGCATGACCCTCACTTTCCAACATTATACTCCATCTGCCAAATTTTTGCCCTCTCACTTAGCCTGTCTATTGTTTTACAGGTTTTTTGTGTCCTCCTCACACATTGCTTTTTATCACATCTTTGCATTGTCAGCAAACTTGGTTACGTTACACTCGGTCCTTTCTTCCAAGTTGTTAATATAGATTGTAAATAGTTGGGGTCCCAGCGGCACCCCACTAGTTACTGATTGCCAACCCGAGAATGAACCATTTATCCCGACTCTCTGTTTTCTGTTAGCCAATCCTCTATCCATGCTAATATATTACCCCAAACCCCGTGAACTTTTCTCTTGCGCAGTAACCTTTTATGTGGCACCTTGTCAAATGCCTTCTGGAAGTCCAAATACACCAAATCCACTGGTTCCCCTTTATCCACCCTGTTCGTTACATCCTCAAAGAATTCCAGCAATTTGTCAAACATGACTTCCCCTTCATTATTCCGTGCTGACTCTGCCTGACCGAATTATGCTTTTCCAAATGTCCTGCTACTGCTTCTTTAATAATGGACTCCAACCTTTTCCCAACCACAGATGTTAGGCTAACTGGTCTAGTTTCCTGCTTTTTGTCTGCCTCCGTTTTTAAATAGTGGTGTTACATTTGCCGTTTTCCAATCTGCTGGGACCTCCCAGAATCCAAGGAATTTTGGTAAATTAGAACCAATGCATCCACTATCCCTGCCATTACTTCTCTTAAGACCCTAGGATTCAAGTCATCAGATCCATTATCTTACTGCTTAGTGATTGTGATAAGTTCCTCCCCCGCTATAGCCCCTTGACTATCCACTGTTGGAATATTGTTAGTGTCCTCTACCATAAAGACTGATACAAAATATTTATTCACAGTTTCTGCCATCTCCATGTTCCCCATCACTAATTCCCGTTCTCATCCTCTGAGGGATCAACATTTACTTTAGCCGCTCTTTTCCTTTTTATATACCTATAGAAACTCTTGCTATCTGTTTTTATATTTTGTGCTAGTTTACTTTCACAGTCTATCTTCCCTTTCTTACTCATTTTTTAGTTATTCTTTGCTGGCTTTTAAAAGCTTCCCAATCTTCTGTCCTCCCACGAGTTTTCGCCACTTTGTATGCCCTTGTTTTTAAGTGGATACCATCCTTTATTTCTTTAGTCAGCCACGGATGGCTATCTTTTCTTTTACACCCTCAACTGGAACTGGAACTGGATTGCAGTGGGACTTTCAGGAGAATATTAAAGATGGGCACCACAGAAATAATTACAATCTGAGCGTCAACATCAGGGCAACTTATTCCCGGGGCATTCATTCATCGTGGGCCACCCTGACCTGTGAGAGGACACCACCTCAGGTCGGGAGGATAAAAGAGCAGCGTGGGTCCTGGAATATCGTGGGTCACCCTGACCTGTGAGAGGACACCACCTCAGGTCGGGAGGATAAAAGAGCAGCGTGGGTCCTGGGACATCGCGGGTCACCCTGACCTGTGAGAGGACATATTCTCATCCGTTCTATGTACTGCTTTCATCTGCATAGTGCTACATGTAACGTGATTCGTGATCGGTATTGAAATGTATTCCGGAATGTAATGTAAACCTGTTATTATCTGCTCCATGTAATACCCTTATTTGCACAGTACTACATGTAACATGATTTACGGATTGTACTAAACTGTACCTTGAAATGAAATGCACGCTGGTGCATCATATGGAACTGCTGTCAGCATCCAAACGAATTGTATGGAATTGCTGACCACAAGGTACTGAACTATTTTCCAATGTATTGTGAAAATTTGATATGAATAAAATATATTTTTGAAGAAAAAAAAAGCCACCGTGGGTCAGGAGGATAAAAGAGCATACCACTGCAGCTTCCAGAGTGAGCTGCTACAAGTGTGCGACGGCTTTGAGGTGGGCGACTGGATGACATCATCAAAACCCAGGTCGCAGTTTGGAGCGTGGGCAGGAACATCGGCGGGGTCCAGGTACAGCGGAGGAGCGGGAAGGTCGGGGCGGATGAACGGTGAGAGATCGTGGCAGAGGTGTGGCGAATGTTTTTGTGGCAGAGGAACGGTGACAGATCGTGACGGAGGTGCGGTGAGAGATCGTGGCGGAGGAACGATGAGAGATCGTGGCGGTGGAACGGTGAGAGATCGTGGCGGAGGAACGGTGAGAGATCGTGGCGGAGGTGCGGAGAATGAGGGTACGGGGCCCAGAAGAGCCGAGAGCCCAGGGGCAGCATGGGCCTGCCCACACTACGATACGTGTGTGCACTAGGTCCTTGCAGCAGAGCAGGTCTCCTGACGTCCTGATTAACCCTTGCCGCTGGATAAAGGCCAAGCTCTGTCGATCCCGTGTGGTGGCTGGTGTGAGACGGTCACCACACATTAAAACAATCCAGGCACAGGCATCTTCCATCCTTCAATTGGAGTTCAGGACTGGAATATTGGCTCCTTCATTGAAACATCTGCGAACCCATATGGAAGCAAGTCATCCTGGTTCCAGGGACCGCCAATGATGATGATGAAGACCATTCTCGGGGAGGTTGCGGGTATTCCCGGGATTCTGCAGATATTGTGGGAGGCAGATTAGTTCGGTGACAATTGCAGATCTGCCCTGGAATAGACAAAACAATCTGTGACCCTCCTGTGAAGCGCCTGGGGACCTTTTACTGCGTTAAAGGCGCTATATAAACACAAGTTGTTGTTGTTGTCCCGCCAATCCCTCTTTTTTCATAGGCAGTCCCTCGGAATCGAGGCAGACTTGCTTCCACTCCTAAAATTAGTTCTTTGGTGGTTGAACCGTCCAACACGAGAGCCACAGACCCTGTCACAAGTGGGACACATGTTCGTCGGAGGAAGGGGTGGGTGGCACTGATTTATCACACGCTCCTTCCGCTGCCTGCGCCTGACCTCTTCACACTCGCGACGTTGAGATTCGAAGAGCTTCCTCCACTTAGGGCGGTCTTTGGCCAGGGTCTCCCAGGTGTCAGTGGGGATGTTGCACTTTATCAGGGAGGCTTTGAGGGTGTCCTTGTAATGTTTCCTCTGCCCACTTTTGGCTCGTTTGCCGTGACGGAGCTCAGCGTAGAGCGCTTGCTTTGGGAGTCTCGTGTCGGGCATGCGGACAATGTGGCCTGCCCAGCGGAGCTGGTCGAGTGTGGTCAGTGCTTCAATGCTGGGGATGTTGGCCTGGTCGAGGACGCTAACGTTGGTGCGTCTGTCCTCCCAGGGGATTTGCAGGATCTTGCGGAGACATCGTTGGTGGTATTTCTCCAGCGACTTGAGCTGTCTGCTGTACATGGTCCATGTCTCTGAGCCATACAGGAGGGCGGCTATTACTACAGCCCTGTAGACCATGAGCTCGGTGGTAGGTTTGAGGGCCTGGTCTTCAAACACTCTTTTCCTCAGGCGGCCGAAGGCTGCACTGGCGCACTGGAGGCGGTGTTGGATCTGGTGGTCAATGCCTGCCCTTGTTGATAAGAGACTCCCGAGGTTTGGGGAATGGTCCCCGGTGTCCAGGGCCGCGCCGTGGACCTTGCTGACTGGGGGGCAGTGCTGTGCGGCGGGGACAGGCTGCTGGAGGACCTTTGTCTTACGGATGTTTAGTGCAAGGCCCGAGCTCTCG
Organism: Pristiophorus japonicus; assembly: GCF_044704955.1. NCBI lineage: Eukaryota > Metazoa > Chordata > Chondrichthyes > Pristiophoridae > Pristiophorus > Pristiophorus japonicus. The sequence goes on from NW_027254368.1 coordinate 236,107, forward strand.
GCCGCCTCAGTAAATACGTCACAATGTCCTGGAGTGGAACACAGGGGCAAAGGTCACCGCCCGTTAAACATTCAAATATTTCAACCCAACCGCCAAGCTCCGAGCGCGAGCCTCGCTCAACCCAAATCATGGCCGCAAACCCCGCCTCCCGGCGGCACCGATTGGCCAGGGGCGGCCCAGTGAGGATCTCCCGGGGGAAGCGGATTTGCCGGAGTGCCTGTCACTCAGAGTGAGGGAGGCGGGTTCCCGGGGCGGGGATGTCCCCGGGGAAGCGGATTGGCCGGAGCGCCTGTCACTCAGAGTGAGGGAGGCGGGCCCGGGCTTCAGTGGGACTCGGAGCTCGGGCAGTGTGTTTGGGCCGGGCGCCAGTGACGCGGCGCTGGGTCCTTGTGTCGGTGAGTTGGAGCCGGTGGGAGCGGCTGAGGGCTGGGATGAGGGGAGGGGGGATTGAGGAGGAGGGGGATGTGTTTGCTCCAGTCTGTACTATATATAATGTGTTGAATGTTGTTGTGGATTGTTACAGAGGGGAAACACATTGAAACAGTGTTTGCAATGACAGGGTCTGCTGCCCAGTGAGTGAGCCACAGGCCTGGCTGCTGGGTACAGGATGTGCTGCAGAGGGCACAGATCAAATGTTTCATCTATTGGAAGGTAATGCACCTAATTCCGGACCTGCCAAGTCTGTTATTTGGAGTGGGCACCATATAGCGGATCATTTTTAAATTCACAAACCGCAGCCGTGCCTTCAGCTGCCTGGGCCCTGAGCTCTGGATTCTCTCCCTAAACCTCTCCGCCTCTCTACCCCTCTCCTTTAAAGCGCTCCTTAAAACCTCCCTCTTTTACCAGCTTTTGGTCACCTGTCTTAATATCTCCTCACGTGGCTCAGTGTTGACACCGATTTAAGAAGCGGGGTGAAATGAAACTTTGTTTTTTAAACACAGCGAGTTGTTGTGATCTGGAACTACTTTTGAAGTGTACTTGTGGTTGTAATGTCGGAAACGTGGCCGTCAATCTGCACACGGCAAGCTCCCACCAGCAGCAATGTGTTAGCGACCAAATAATATGTTTTTGTTGATGTTGGTTGAGGGATAAATATTGGCCAGGGACATTGTGGATAACTTCCCCTGCTCTTCAAAATAGTGCCGTGAGATCTTTTACATCCACCTGAGGGGGTAGACGGCACCTCCGACAGTGCAGCGCTCCCTCACACTGCATTGGTGTGTCAGCCTAGATTTTGTGCTCCAGGTTCTGGAGCAGGACTTAAACCTATAACCTTCTGAGTCTTAAAAAAACCCAAATTGGTAATACAGAAAAATAGACCGGAGGAGTTGGGGGCAGGTCTTGGTGCAATTATCTCCCTCCTGTCACTATATGAAGGCACAGTTTTAAGAGGATGACTTCTTTACCCAGAGAGTGTTGAGAATGTGGAATTTGCTGCCGCATGGAGTTGTTGAGGCGAATAGCATAGATGCAATTAAGGGGAAACTCGGTTCTTTATTGTCATCCTTGTCACCCCTCCCTCCCCCTTTACCATTCGGGCCTGCTCCCTCGTTCAATAAGATCATGGTTAATCTTCGACCTTAACTCTACTTTCCCGCCAAATCCCCATATCCCTTAATTTCCCCCAGAGTCCAAAAATCTATCGATCTCAGCCTTAAATATATTCAGAGATTCAGCATCCATAGCCTTTTAGGTTAGAGAATTCCAAAGATTCACATCCCGCTCAGTGAAGAAATTCCTCCTCATCTCGGTCTTAAATGGCCGACCTATTATCCTGAGACTATGTCCCCTAGTTCTAGACTCTCCAGAGATGGGAAACAACCTCTCAGCATCTACCCTGTCAGTCCCCCTCAGAATCTTGTGTCTCAATGAGATCACCTCTCTTCTTAATTCCAGAGAGTATGGGCCCAATGTGCATTGGGGAGGGGGGGGGAGAGGAAGGGGGATGGGATGGGGAGGGGGAGAGAGAGGGGGGGGAAGAGGAAGGTGGATGCGGAGAGGAAGGGGGATGGGATGAGGAGGGGGAATGGTGAGGCGGAGGAAGGATGCAAATAATCCCCATAATATAATGGTGGGTAATCTTAGTCATGGGTTGAAGATGATCTGTGCATGGGATCTTCTGTTTTTGTGTGTGCTTAAATTAGACTCGTGGTGTGAAGAATCTGCTCATAGCTGGAGTATGGGTAAGAAATGATGGAATCAGCAACGACAGGAAATGATGCTGTATCAGGACTATCTCAGTCACACACTCGCTGACTTGTGTCTAACAGTTTCTAGCAGAGGACATGTCATGCTGCAATAATGGTGTGTGTTAATCCTGTAGAAAGAAAGACTAAATCGCGTTTTTCACAAGCTCAGGACATCCCTAAGTGCGTTACAGCCAATGAAGTACTTTTGAAACGTAGTCAGTATTGTAAAGTAGGAAACGCAGCAGCCAATTTGCGCACAGCAAGATTCCATGAACAGCAATGTGACAATAACCAACTCGTCTGTTTTAGTGATGTTGGTTGAAGGATAAATATTGACCCAGGACACTGAGGTGAACTTCCCAATAGGAAACTTGGTGTTACCTGACTTTGCATTTTATTTAAATTTCAGGATATCTTGTGAGCTGGAGGAGGGCAGCAATCTTACTGTGAATCTAATGTTGTTGAAGTATAGAAAGCTCAGTACTTCTGTTCATAGTTCAGCTGATTCTGCCTGTCTTAACTCAATATGTCCCAGCTCAGTGTGATTGGGACAGTCATGCCACATACTCTGTGTTGATGCAAAGCAGTTTGAGATTGATGGCGAGGGAAGATGTGCAGAGAAACTCTGAAGATCAATAGTTTCCATTGACCGTGGGCCAGGAGAGAGTTTGACTCCACTTCAGCTTTGCATCAGCTGCAACCATTATGAAGTGAAGTTAAAATAGTTGGTCCAGCTAAGAATTTATTTTAAAATTCACATTTAATCTTTCTAATTTTAACAGAGCCCCGACTCTGCTGTCAGCACCTAGAATTATAGAAACACACAGCACTGGAGAAGGCCATTCGGCCCATTGTGCCTGTGTTGGCTCTTTGAAAGAGCTGTCCCATTAGTCTCACTCCTCTGCTCTTTCCCCAGAGCCGTGTGAATGTCTCCTAGTCAACTATTTATCCAATTCCCTTTTGAAAGTTACTATTGAATCTGCTTCCACTGCCCTTTCAGGCAGGGCCCTCCAGATCACCATAACTCGCTGCGTAAAAATGTTTCCCCTCATTTCCCCCCTGGATTTTTTGCCAATTAACTTCAGACCTCATTTAATTTAAATTGCAGGTGAAAATGAACTCAATCCTACATTCTCTGAGGCAGAAGGAAATCTCATGATTTTGAGTTTAAGCAGCAAGAGATCATCTCCAAAGTGAAGGTGAATTCTCAGCAGGCCGATGTGGGCTGTGCCTGTACGGGTAGCGTGTTATGCACCCCATGCCTGGCTAACAGAACTCTTTCCCTGTGCATTTTCAGCAGCGTGGCTTGGTGGTTATTAAGCATTGTAATCAATGTGCTGGTGACCTGCGATAGTTTTGTTTCCTTCTTTAACGAACTTTTTTTGTCTTCACAGGAACAGTCGAATCAATCGCAGAACCTCATTGACTCTGAAATTTTTACATTGCGCAATATTTTGGATGAAAAGGAACAGAACTTGGTCAAAGAACTCTAAGGAAAAGAATGATATTTTACTCAGAATGGAGACACATCTGTGAGAAATCTGAGACCATTCATGATAAGCTTTCCTTGTTGTAGATAAATAACCTGAACTTGGGGATAGAAAGTATAATTTTGAAATTTGCAGATGATACAAAACTTGGCAATGTAGTGAATAGTGAGCAGGATAGTAGCAGACTTCAGGAGGACATGGACGGACTGGAGAAATGGGCAGACACATGGCAGGTACAGTTTAATGCGGCTGAGTGTGAAGTAATGTACTTTGGGACAAACAACATGGAGAGGCAGTATAATCTAAATGGTGCTATTTTGAAAGATGTGCAAGAACAGAACGAACTGGGGTGCATGTTCACATATTGAGGGTTGTAGGGCAAGTTGATCAGACAGTCAAGAAAGCTTGTGGGATACTTGGCTTTGTAAACGGGGGCATTGAATTCAATACAAGGAAGTCATGCTGAACCTTTACACATCACTGGTTAGGCTGCAGCTGGAGTTTTGTGTAGAATTCTGGGAACCAGACTTGAGGAAGGATGTCAAGGTCTTGGAGAGAGTAAGGAGGAGGTTTATTAGGATGAGAGTAGGAATGAGGGACTTCAGTAAAGTGGAGAGATAGCAGAAGCTGGGATTGTTCTCCTTGGAGCAGCAAAGGTCAAAGGGACACCTAATGGAGGTATTCAAAATTCTGAGGGGGTTTGATTGAGCAAACGGGAGAAACTGTTTTTTCTGGTAACCGGATCTGTAGCCCGAGGTCACAGAGCTAAAATAATTGGCAAGAGAACTAGAGGGAAATGTGGAGATATGTTTTCAGATTTGGAACCTGAAAGGGTGGTGGAAGCAGATTCCATCGGGACGTTCAAAGGGCAATGGGACATGTAGCTGGAGAGAACTAATTTGCAGGGTTATGGGGAAAGGATTGGGTGTGGGAATAAATTGGACAGCTCTTTCACAGGATCAACAGCTTTAATCTCCTCGGTGTCTTTGACATCCAGGCCCACATCACATCCCTGCTGTCCACTCTGCTGTGCCTGAATACTTTTACAAAAATTATTCATTCACGGAGTTGTGGAAATCTGGAACTCTCTCCCTCAAAAGACTGAATGCGAGGATCAAACAATTCACCATTTTCCAGACTGAGATGGGTAGATTGTTGTTGGTTAAGGGCATCAAAGGGTAAGGGCAGAAGTGGGTAAATGCAGTTGAGATACAGATCTAACTGAATGGTGGAACAGGCTCCTCCTGTCCCTGTGCACCATCCTCTGCAGTCAGCCATGTTTATAATATTCCCACAACACTGGAGTTCCCGAGTGCTGCAGTAGCCTCGTGTTTTGGAATTGCTGATCCCGAATGCATTCAGCATTCACGTCTATACAGCTTACTGTAGATGTTCCATCTTTTGGCCCCTAGTTTACCCTTGTTAATGTTACCTGGTTCTTGTATATCACCCACCTGCTGTCTAGATTCCACTCTGTAATCAATGTCATGTGGATCACCTTTCCTCCTGGCCTTCTCCCTCCTCCAATGTAAATGCTTCTTGCAGCTACTTCAATGTTCCTGACCAGTTCCATTGTTTTTATTTGCTCATCTCTCTCCCATTTTTTGTCACAAGAACAACGCCATTTACTTTTCAACGTCCCAGTATTATTTTAGCCGCAAGTTGACTGGCAGTTATTCATATTTGCGACTTGTTTTGCAAACATCTTTGTCACCCAGATCAGGAAGTATAACACAGGGAATTGCCTTGATTTTCTCGGCCATCCTTGCTTGGGAGGGTTCCGAGCCCTTACAGGATTTCTTACATTGTCATTTAGCCCCTCCTGCATCTCCAGTATCTTTTGTCATTTATCTTCAATGTGCACAGACCTATCCCTGGGTAACCAACTCATCATCATTACCACACTCATCACCACTCGCCACCTACACCTCACCAACTGCAGCTTTGTCCTAACCGTGTTCTCAGGCTTCTGAACTACTTCTTCCTCTATGACTTGGTCTTCTGCATTCGGAGTTAGTCCTTGATCTAATTGACTGGTTCGACAGTCTCAAGGGTCTGAATGGCCTACTCATGTTCCTATGATCCTATATCAGCACATCGTTCTTGCTTTCTCAGTGTCTTTACAAGTGTTCTTCCTGCTGTCAGTGCATCCTCCGTTATATTATGTGCTCGGTTTCCTCCAGCACTTATTTCTGTTTCTTGCTGACCCTTTACCTGTTGCAAAAATCCCCGTCACAGCTCGCCAGTGACTCACCCGCAATATTGAGTACCAACTCATCCACTTCACTAAACTCTGACTCAATTAGTCCAATACTATCCACTCGCCTTTAATCATTAGCTTCCCAGATCAGCGAGTTGCTCCACACTTTACTATTGACTCTCGGGCTCTGTCGTGCTGCAAAGTCTGTTAGAGCACTGCCAGTGGTCTGCTGTGTATTAACATTTGTGTTTCTGTCTATTTCAGGAGAGTATGCCCGAGGTGCCATAGCAAGAGAAAATGGTAAGAAAACACATTTTAAAAACTCTATCTGAATGCACGCAGCATTCATAACAAATTAGATGAGCTGTTGGCACAAATAGTTACAAATGGGTATGATCTGGTAGCTATAACACAAATGTGGTTGCAAGGTGACCTGGACTGGGAATTAAACATTCAGGAGTACTTGACAATTCGGAAGGACAGACAGAAAGGAAAAGGAGGTGGGGTAGCTCTGTTGATAAAAGATGGAATCAATGCAATAGTGAGAAATGATATTGGTTCAAATGATCAGGATGTTGAAACAGTTTGGGTGGAGATGAGGCATAACCAGGGGAAAGGTCACTGGTGGGCGTAGTCTATCGGCCCCCTAACAGTGGCAACTCTGTTGGTCGGAGTATAAACCAGGAAATAGTGGGGGCTTGTAAAAAGGGAACAGCAATAATTATGGGTGATTTTAACCTCCATATTGATTGGACAAATCAAATTGATCAGGGTAGCCTTGAGGAAGAGTTCGTAGAGTGCATAAGGGATGGGTTCCTTGAGCAGTATGTAACAGAACCAACCAGGGGGCAGGCTATCTTAGATCTGATCCTGTGTAATGAGACAGGATTAATAAACAATCTCCTAGTAAAGGATCCCCTTGGAATAAGTGATCATAGCATGGTTGAATTTCAAATTCAGATGGAGGGCGCGAATGTTGGATCTCAAAGCAGCGTACCAAGCTTAAATAAAGGAGACTACACAGGTATGAGGCCAGAGTTGACTAAAGTGGACTAGGAAAATAGATAAAGTGTAGGACGGTTGATGAACAGTGGCGTACATTTAAGGAAATATTTCATAACTCTCAAGAAAAATATATACCAGTGAGGAGGAAAGGGTGTAAAAGGAAAGATAGCCATCTGTGGCTAACTAAAGAAATAAAGGATGGTATCCAATTAAAAACAACGGCATATAAAGTGGCTGAAAATAGTGGGAGGACAGAAACATAGAAAATAGGTGCAGGAGTAGGCCATTCGGCACTTCGAGCCTGCACCACCATTCATTAAGATCATGGCTGATCATTCACTTCAGTACCCCTTTCCTGCTTTCTCTCCATACCCCTTGATCCCTTTAGCTGTAAGGGCCATATCGAACTCCCTCTTGAATATATCCAATGAACTGGCATCAACAACTCTCTGCAGTAGAGAATTCCACAGGTTAACAACTCTCTGAGTGAAGAAGTTTCTCCTCATCTCAGTCCAAAATGGCTTACCCCTTATCCTTAGACTGTGTCCCCTGGTTCTGGACTTCTCCAACATCGGGAACATTCTTCCTGCCTCTAACCTGTCCAGTCCCGTCAGAATTTTATATATTTCTATGAGATCCCCTCTCATCCTTCTAAACTTCAGTGAATAAAGGCCCAGTTGATCCAGTCTCTCCTCATATGTCAGTCCTGCCATCCCGGGAATCAGTCTGGTGAACCTTTGCTGCACTCCCTCAATAGCAAGAACATCCTTCCTCAGATTGGGAGACCAAAACTGAACACAATATTCCAAGTGAGGCCTCACCAAGGCCCTGTACAACTGCAGTAAGACTTCCCTGCTCTTATACCCAAATCCCCTAGCTATGAAGGCCAACATTCCATTTGCCTTCTTCACCGCCTGCTGTACCTGCATGCCAACTTTCAGTGACTGATATACTATGACACCCAGGTCTCGTTGCACCTCCCCTTTTCCTAATCTGCCGCCATACAGATAATATTCTGCCTTTTGTTTTTTTTCCACCAAAGTGGATAACCTCACATTTATCCACATTATACTGCATCTGCCATGCATTTGCCCACTCACCTAACCTGTCGAAGTCACCTTGCAGCCTCTTAACGTCCTCCTCACAGCTCACACCGCCACCCAGTTTAGTGTCATCTGCAAACTTGAAGATTTAACACTCAATTCCTTCATCCAAATCATTCATCTATATTGTAAATAGCTGGGGTCCCAGCACTGAGCCCTGCGGCACCCCACGAGTCACTGCCTGCCATTCTGAAAAGGACCTGTTTATCCCGACTCTGCTTCCTGTCTGCCAACCAGTTCTCTATCCAAGTCAGTACATTACCTCCAAGACCATGTGCTTTAATTTTGCACACCAATCTCTTGTGTGGGACCTTGTAAAAAGCCTTTTGAAAGTCCAAATACACCACATCCACTGGTTCTCCCTTGTCCACTCTACTAGTTACATCCTCAAAAAAAATTCTAGAAGATTTGTCAAGCATGATTTCTCTTTCATAAATCCATGTTGACTTGGACCGATCCTGTCACTGTTTTCCAAATGCGCTGTTATTTCATCTTTAATAATTGATTCCAACATTTTTCCCACTACTGATGTCAGGCTAACCGGTCTATCATTGCATGTTTTCTCTCTCCCTCCTTTTTTTAAAAGTGGTGTTCCATTAGCTACCTCCAGTCCATAGGAACTGATCCAGAGTAAATAGACTGTTGGAAAATGATCACCAATGCATCCACTATTTCTAGGACCACTTCCTTAAGTACTCTCGGCTGCAGACTATCAGGCCCTGGGGATTTATTGGCCTTCAATCCCATCAATTTCCCTCACATAATTTCCCATCTAATAAGGATATCTATCGGTTCCTCCTTCTCACTAGACCGTCGGTCCCCTAGTACTTCCGGAAGGTTATTTGTGTCTTTGTGAAGACAGAACCAAAATATTTGTTCAACTGGTCTGCCATTTCTTTGTTCCCCATTATAGATTTGCCTGAATCTGACTGCTAGTTTGTCTTCACTAACCTTTTCCTCTTCACAAATCTATGGAAGCTTTTGCAGTCAGTTTTTATGTTCCCGGCAAGCTTCCTCTCATGCTCTATTTTCCCCCTCCGAATTAAACCCTTTGTCTTCCTCTGCTGAATTCTAAATTTCTCCCAGTCCTCAGCCTTACTGCTTTTTCTGGCCAATTTATATGCCTCTTCCTTGGATTTAACACTATCCTTAATTTCCCTTGCTCAACCACCTTCCCCATTTTATTTTTACTCCAGACAGGGATGTACAATTGTTGAAGTTCATCCATGTGATCTTTAAATGTTTTCCATTGCCGATTCATCGTCAACCCTTTAAGTATCATTTGCAGTCTATTCTAGCCAATTAACGTCTCATACCATCGAAGTTACCTTTCCTTACGTTCAGGACCCTAGTCTCTGAATTAACTGTGTCACTCTCCTCTTAATAAAGAATTCTACCATATTATGATCACTCTTCCCCAAGGGGCCTCGCACAACAAGATTGCTAATTAGTCCTTTCTCATTACACATCACCCAGTCTAGGATGGCCAGCTCTCTAGTTGGTTCCTCGACATATTGGTCCAGAAAACCATCCGTAATACACTAAAGGAAATCCTCCTCCACTGTATTGCTACCAGTTTGGTTAGCCCAATCTAAATGTAGATTCAAGTCGCCCATGATGACTGCTGTACCTTTATTGCATGCATCCCTAATTTCTTGTTTGATGCTGTACCCAACCTCACTACTACTGTTTGGTGGTCTGTACACAACTCCCACTAATGTTTTCTGCCCTTTGGTATTCCGCAACTCCACCCATACCGATTCCACATCATCCAAGCTAATGTCCTTCCTTACTATTGCGTTAATTTCCTCTTTAACCAGCAACGCTACCCCACTTCCTTTTCCTTTCTGTTTATCCTTCCTGAATGTTGAATACCCCTGGATGTTGAGTTCCCAGCCTTGGTCACCCTGGAGCCATGTGTCCGTGGTGCCAGTTATATCATATTCATTAATTGCTGCCTGTGCAGTTAATTCGTCCACTTTATTACGAATACTCCTCGCATTGAGGCACAGAGCCTTCAGCTTTGTCTTTTTAACACACTTTGCCCTTTTAGAATTTTGCTGCAATGCGGCCCTTTTTGATTTTTGCCTTGGGTTTCTCTTCCCTCCACTTTTACATTTCTTCATTCTATATTTTGCTTCTGCCCCCATTTTACTTCCCTCTGTCTCCCTGCATAGGTTCCCATCCTCCTGCCATATTAGTTTAACCCTTCCCCAACAGCAGTAGCAAACACTCCCCTAGTACATTGGTTTCGGTCCTGCCCAGGTGCAGACCGTACGGTTTGTACTGGTCCCACCTCCCCCAGAACTGGTTCCAATGTCCCAGGAATTTGAATCCCTCCCTTCTGCACCACTGCTCAAGCCACTTATTCATCTGAGCTGTCCTGCGATTCCTACTCTGACTAGCGCATGGCACTGGGAGCAATCCTGAGATTACTAACTTTTGAGGTCCTACTTTTTAATTGAACTCCTAGCTCCCTAAATTCAGCTTGTAGGACCTCATCCTGTTTTTTACCTATCGTTGGTACCTATATGCACCACGACAACTGGTGCAAAATGTCCTGCAACTGCTCTGAGACATCCTTGAACCTTGCACCAGGGAGGCAACATACCATCCTGGAGTCTCGATTGTGGCTGCAGAAACGTCTATCTATTCCCCTTACAATAGAATCCCACACTTTTTCCTGCCCTCCTGTGCAGCAGAGCCACCCATGGTGCCATGGACTTGGCTGCTGCTGCCCTGCCCTGATGAGTCATCCCCCCGCCCCGCCCCCAACAATATCCAAAGCGGTGTATCTGTTTTGGATGGGGATGACCGCAGGGGACCTCTGCACTACCTTCCTTCCACTGTTCTTCCTGTTAGTCATCCATTCACTATCTGTCTGTGTAAGACCAACTCACTAAACGTGCTATTCACAACATCCTCAGCATTGCGCATGCTCCAGAGTGAATCCACCCGCAGCTCCAGTGATGCAATGCGGTCTATCATGAGCTACAGCAGGACACACTTCCCGCACATGTAGTCGTCAGGGACACTGGAAGCGTCCCTGAGTTCCCACACAGCACAGGAGGAGCATGATACGTGTCCGAGCTCTCCTGCCATGACTTAACCCTTGGATTAACTTAATTTGGCAACAACAATGATAAAGGTTACCTACTGGGGGTCCTGGTGCATGAAACACAAAAGGTTATTATGCAGGTACAGTAAGTGATCAGGAAGGCCAATGGAATATTGGCCTTTATTGCAAAGGGGTGGAGTATAAAAGCAGGGAAGTCTTGTTACAGTTATACAGGGTATTGGTGAGGCCACACCTAGAATACTGCACACAGTTTTGGTTTCCATATTTATGAAAGGATATAATTGCTTTGGAGGCAGTTCAGAGAAGGTTCACTAGATTGATTCCAGAGATGAGGGGGTTGACTTATGAGGAAAGGTTGAGTAGGTTGGGCCTCTACTCATTGGAATTCAGAAGAATAAGAGGTGATTTTATCGAAACATATAATTATGAGGGGGCTTGACAAAGTGGATGCAGAGAGGCTGCTTCCACTGATGGGGGAGAGGAGAACAAGGGGGCATAATCTTAGCTGAGGAGGAATTTCTTCTGAGGGAGGGCATCAAACAGGAAATTAGGGGTGCATGCAATAAAGGTGCAGCAGTTATAATGGGTAACTTTAATATCCACATAGATTGGGCTAGCCAAACTGGAAGCAATACGGTGGAGGAGGATTTCCTGGAGTGCATAAGGGATGGTTTTCTGGACCAATATGTCGAGGAACCAACTAGGGGGGAGGCCATCTTAGACTGGGTGTTGTGTAATGAGAGAGGATTAATTAGCAATCTCATTGTGCGAGGCCCCTTGGGGAAGAGTGACCATAATATGGTGGAATTCTGCATTAGGATGGAGAATGAAACAGTTAATTCAGAGACCATGGTCCAGAACTTAAAGAAGGGTAACTTTGAAGGTATGAGGCATGAATTGGCTAGGATAGATTGGCGAATGATACTTGGGGGGTTGACTGTGGATGGGCAATGGCAGATATTTAGAGACCGCATGGATGAATTACAACAATTGTACATTCCTGTCTGGCGTAAAAATAAAAAAGGGAAGGTGGCTCAACCGTGGCTATCTAGGGAAATCAGGGATAGTATTAAAGCCTAGGAAATGGCATACAAATTGGCCAGAAATAGTAGCGAACCTGGGGACTGGGAGAAATTTAGAATTCAGCAGAGGAGGACAAAGGGTTTGATTAGGGCAGGGAAAATGGAGTACGAGAAGAAGCTTGCAGGGAACATTAAGGCGGATTGCAAAAGTTTCTATAGGTATGTAAAGAGAAAAAGGTTAGTAAAGACAAACTTAGGTCCCCTGCAGTCAGAATCAAGGGAAGTCATAACGGGGAACAAAGAAATGGCAGACCAATTGAACAAGTACTTTGATTCGGTATTCACTAAGGAGGACACAAACAACCTTCCGGATATAAAAGGGGTCAGAGGGTCTAGTAAGGAGGGGGAACTGAGGGAAATCTTTATTAGTCGGGAAATTGTGTTGGGGAAATTGATGGGATTGAAGGCCGATAAATCCCCAGATCCTGATGGACTGCATCCCAGAGTACTTAAGGAGGTAGCCTTGGAAATAGCGGATGCATTGACAGTCATTTTCCAACATTCCATTGACTCTGGATCAGTTCCTATCGAGTGGAGGGTAAAAAAGGAGGGGGAGAGAAAACGGAATTATAGACCGGTCAGCCTAACCTCAGTAGTGGGTAAAATGATGGAATCAATTATTAAGGATGTCATAGCAGCGCATTTGGAAAATGGTGACATGATAGGTCCAAGTCAGCATGGATTTGTGAAAGGGAAATCATGCTTGACAAATCTTCTGGAATTTTTTGAGGATGTTTCCAGTAAAGTGGACAAAGGAGAACCAGTTGATGTGGTATATTTGGACTTTCAGAAGGCTTTCGACAAGGTCCCACACAAGAGATTAATGTGCAAAGTTAAAGCACATGGGATTGGGGGTGGTGTGCTGACGTGGATTGAGAACTGGTTGTCAGACAGGAAGCAAAGAGTAGGAGTAAACGGGTACTTTTCAGAATGGCAGGCAGTGACTAGTGGGGTGCCGCAAGGTTCTGTGCTGGGGCCCCAGCTGTTTACATTGTACATTAATGATTTAGACGAGGGGATTAAATGCAGTATCTCCAAATTTGCAGATGACACTAAGTTGGGTGGCAGTGTGAGCTGCAAGGAGGATGCTATGAGGCTGCAGAGTGACTTGGATAGGTTAGGTGAATGGGCAAATGCATGGCAGATGAAGTATAATGTGGATAAATGTGAGGTTATCCACTTTGGTGGTAAAAACAGGAAGGCAGAATATGATCTGAATGGTGACAGATTAGGAAAAGGGAAGGTGCAACAAGACCTGGGTGTCATGGTACATCAGTCATTGAAGGTTGGCATGCAGGTACAGCAGGCGGTTAAGAAAGCAAATGGCATGTTGGCCTTCATAGCGAGGGGAGGTGTTGCTACAGTTGTACAGGGCCTTGGTGAGGCCACACCTGGAGTATTGTTTACAGTTTTGGTCTCCTAACTTGAGGAAGGACATTCTTGCTATTGAGGGTGTGCAGCAAAGATTCACCAGACTGATTCCCGGGATGGTGGGACTGACCTATCAAGAAAGACTGGATCAACTGGGCTTGTATTCACTGGAGTTCAGAAGAATGAGAGGGGACCTCATGGAAACGTTTAAAATTCTGACGGGTTTAGACAGGTTAGATGCAGGAAGAATGTTCCCAATGTTGGGGAAGTCCAGAACCAGGGGTCACAGTCTGAGGATAAGGGGTAAGCCATTTAGGACCGAGATGAGGAGAAACTTCTTCACCCAGAGAGTGGTGAACCTGTGGAATTCTCTACCACAGAAAGTAGTTGAGGCCAATTCACTAAATATATTCAAAAGGGAGTTAGATGAAGTCCTTACTACTAGGGTGATCAAGGGTTATGGCGAGAAAGCAGGAAGGGGGTACTGAAGTTTCATGTTCAGCCATGAACTCATTGAATGGCGGTGCAGGCTAGAAGGGCTGAATGGCCTACTCCTGCACCTATTTTCTATGTTTCTAAACCTGTGGCATTTGCTGCCTCAGAGAGCTGTGGAAGCTGGGTCACTGAATAAATTTAAGACAGAGATAGACAGTTTCTTAACCGATAAGGGAATAAAGGGTTATGGGAGTGGGCAGGGAAGTGGACCCGAGTCCATGATCGGATCAGCCATGATCATGTTGGGTGGCGGAGCAGGGCTCAATGGGCCATATGGCCTATTTCTGCTCCTATTTCTTATGTTTGTTTGTGCTTATGTTCTACACTCACTCATTAGGCACTTCCAGGGCAGGTACAGCAAGGGTTAGATACAGAGTAAAGCTCCCTTTATACCTTCCCATCAATTACTCCATGGGTCGGTGCAGCACAGTTTAGATATAGAGCAAAGCTTGCTCTGCAATTACCATCAAACACTCCCAGGGCAAATACAGCATGGTTTAGGTACAGATATGGCATAAAGGTCCCTCTACCCTGGCCCTTCAACTATTCCCAGTGCAGGTACAGCATTGGTTAGGTAAAGAGTAAAGTTCCTTCTGCACTGTCCCATGAAACATTTCATGGGCCGGTCCTACATGGATTACATATGGAGTAAAGCTCCCTCTGCTCTATCCTATCCAACATTCCCAGGCAGATATAGCAAGAGTTAGATACAAAGTAAAGCTCCATCTACTGTCCCATTAAACACTCCCAGGATGGGACAGCTCACGTTAAATACAAAGCAAAGATTCCTCTACATTGTCCTCGCAAGCATTCCCAGGACAGGTACAGCACGGGTTAGATACCGAGCAAAGCGCTCTCTACACTGTCCCACCAAACACTCCCAGGGCAGGTACAGCAGAGGATAAATACAGAGGAAAGTTCCCTCTGCACTGTCCATTCGAACATTCCCATGCAGATACAGCAAGAGCTCGATACAAAGTAAAGCTCCATCTACACTGTCCCATCAAACACTCCCAGGGCAGGTGCAGCATGGGTTAGATACAGAGTAAAGCTCCATCCACACTGTTCCTTCAGGGGAGGAGAGGGAGGGGAACCAGTGAGTGATTGTGATTGTGGTATGTTCCTTCCCCCCCTATAGCCCCTTGACTATCCACTGTTGGGATCGTTTTAGTCGTCTACCGTAAAGACTGATGCAAAATATTTGTTCATCTCCATGTTCCCCATCACTGATTCCCTGGTTTCATCCTCTAATGGACCAACATTTACTTTAGCCACTCTTTTTTCCTTTTTATATACCTGTAGAAACTCTTGCTATCTGTTTTTCTATTTCGTGCTAGTTTACTTTCATAACATATCTTCCCTTTTTTAATCATTTTTTGTCATTCTTTTAAAAGCTTCCCAATCTTCTGTCCTCCCAGTAGTTTGGGCCACTTTGTATGCCCTTGTTTTTAATTGGATACCATCCTTTATTTCTTTAGTTAGCCACGGATGGCTATCTTTTCTTTTACACCCTTTCCTCCTCACTGGAATATATTTTTCTTGAGAGTTGTGAAATATTTCCTTAAATGTACACCACTGTTCATCAACCGTCTTACACTTTAATCTATTTTCCCAGTCCACTTTAGCCAACTCTGCCCTCATACCTTTGTAATCTCCTTTATTTAAGCTTCGTACGCTGGTTTGAGATCCAACTTTCTCGCTCTCCATCTGAATTTGAAATTCAATCATGCTTTGCTCACTCATTCCAAGGGGATCCTTACTAGGAGATTGTTTATTAATCCTGTCTCATTACACAGGACCAGATCGAAGATAGCTAGTACTTCAGAGGAGGAGAGGGAGAGGAAACCAATGATTGTAGAATTAAACCCAGCAAAAGTCAGCATGATCAGGGGAGGGAGAGAGAGGGGAACCAGTGAGTGTAGAACTGAATCCAGCCAGAGTCAGCACCTACAGGGGAGGAGAGGGGAAAGGAACCAGTGAGTGCGGACTTGAACTCAGCCAGATCCAGCTTATTCAGGGGAGTAGAGGGAGGGGAACCAGTGAGTGCAGAACTGAACCCAGCCAGAGTCAGCACCTTCAGGGGAGGAGAGGGAGGGGAACCAGTGAATGTAGAACTGAACCCAGCCAGAATTGGTGGTGAAAACTGGGAGGAGAAACAGTCTAGAGACGTGCGATGGGTTTGGATTTCAGCACAGCAGGAGGGACAATGTGTGGGACAGGGATCTACAGCTTTGTAAGAACAAGAGAGGAAAGAATGTTCCATGGAAACTAGGTTTGTGTAGGGATACAAAGGAGGCTTCTCTCCTTCAATGTGGACTAACTGATATAGTTAATTGACACCTGCCCATCAGTTGGGATAAAAGGAGGCTTCTCTTCCTCGGGTGGATTAACTGATATAGTTAATCGACACTTCGCCCAGCTCCCACTGTATATAAACCACAGAAGTAAACAAACGAAACCTCAGGTTTACCGGTTTTATTACGAGCAACACACAGGAAGGTTCAGCCTAAAACCTGCGAAATACAAGAGGTTTCAAGTACAATTTATACAGGTTTTGGAGAGGAGCACCCTCCGACAAAATCCTCGATAGGTCTAATTCTATCAGCGAAGTTACATTGATTTGTCGACTCTTATCAAACTGTGAGTGGTATATGCAATTGCCCATCTTCTATGGTGTTGTTCCATGACTTGCACTTTGCCACAGTATAATAAACGCCTAAACTGGCTTCCTTATCTCTTCCTCAGAGACTTCTGATCAACAACTGCTGAGTTTGCTGTTTAAGTATTAGAGGTTATGGATTCAGTTTAATGCGTTATACATTTGTGCTATACCTACATAAGTAAGTGTTACATACATAGGCAATTATATAGACGCTCCTAATACTGATAAGTTCACTACCTTCAGCATAATACTGACCACCTATTTGCAACTCTTACAATTTATCCCTTACAATTCCCCCCCCTAATGGCCCTTGGCTATATGCCCAAGATAGGCCATTTCCCAATTAATACCTCACGGGTGAGCTTTCAGGGTTGTCCATTCACTTGGGTAGCGCTACTTCCCGAGCTGCAGGATGTACCTGTTGGCTTTCCCATCAAGGTTATACTAAGTAAGTCCTTTCTGCCGGACTGTTTGATTTCTCTTTATTCAATGTTTTAACTATAGTACGGGCTCAGGCCTGCCTCTTCCGTCAGTTACACCTTTTTACAGGTTAATACTAACAAGATGAGTTCCCTTGCACTACAACCATTACATTTAGTCCAGCATAGTTCGTGTATAAGTCCTTTTTACCCAACATTATCTCCGTGTTCGAATTATGCCCCGCCTGGGCGATCCTCTGTTTCTTCTATATTTCCTCCACTTGGGATCTTCTCTCTTCTGCCGAATTTCTGCCCCGCCTGGGGTATCCTCTATGTTGTTGAATGGTGTCCAATTCAGTCGAGTTTGTTCTTCTTTCAGTTCGAGTGTCGGTTTTCCTTGTGGCCCGATGGCCTTCGCATAACCTGTTCAGGTAAGGTCCATCATCGTCCCATCGATCTTTCCTCCTTAAGCTCAGGGGTTATAATAAACCCGTTTATATTTAGTAATCCTGTATTAGGGGGGTGATTTTTATAACAATCATCTATGCTGAGACTTTTAGTCCTGTTCTCTTCAGTTACATTTCTGGTTTGTCATGGTACCGCACGCAAGTTTGATTTCTTATTTCTCCTGCATTGTTTGGTATAGAGGACCTCCCTTTGTCAAATCATACTGTGGTATAGATAATACAAAATCTATTATATTTAAATGTCCGGTTACACATCAGGCCTTTGGGACCCAAGCATGACTGTTTCTACGCACCTCGTAGGCATGAGTCATGTCCAGTTGGTAAATACATCAAGTGTTATCCAATCCGGCACCTTTCAATTCTGAAGCTGCTCTAGGTTATGTTGTATTCCATACGCTGTACATACTAGTTCTGTCTGTATGGTTTTACTTAAGTTCCGTTCTGCTCTATTCATCGAATTTATAGTTCTGGCGTGGTCTCACAATGTGTGGGCCACTTTTAATAATTCCCTTTCTGCGCCATTACCCAGTTGTGCCTGTATCTTTTCATTATCCTCATCCCTTTCCAGCAATCCCTGTAAGGTGTGTGTTGGAGCGTTAACTCGATTATCTATCGTGTGTAGGTCTGCAGTGTTTACCGTTGTAACTCCCGCCACGTATCCCAAAGTGTATCTTAGCCTTGGTCTGCCTTATCAATCCCCCTTTTGCCCCAGTGTTCATAGTTGGACACGTTTGTGGCACTGGGGGTGTGATAGTCGGGGCCCTGGTAGTGCTCACTGTTGCTAAAGTAGTGGGTGGGGCCGTGTTGGTGGGTCTATCTCGGGAGATATCCCTCCACCACCATTCATAGATGTTGAGTAAAATCTGCACCCCCTTCCCCCGGGTGCAATATCTCTGTCCCTCCTGATTATAAAACACACTCTGGTCTTATTCCCACTAATTATTGGTCCCGTATTACTGGCCCATCCCCAATGTTGTTTCGTTTTCTTGTTACGTTGTTTTATGCCCGTTATTTAAGTCTACTGTTGGTCCATCCGTCACCATCAGTTTTTTTTGATTCTTTTTAAACTAATGTCACCCAAGTCCCTGTAATACAGGCCTTGCCGTCCCTCAGCCTGTTGTCCTTGATATGAGGCAGCGTTACCCCACGTTGTTTCCACGAGCACTAGAGTCCAACAAAAAAACAATATTTCCTGGTCGTCACCGGTTAGTTAGTGACCATGCTTTTTTAACTGGGTCCAGTGTTTCCATTTGCCGATGCCCCTTCTAACTACCATAACTTACCATTATTACCCGATAGGGTCTGGTCCATTTGGGTGCCAGCCTGGACCTCTCTGGGGTAATCACCTGACTGCCTATTTGGGGTGCTGGACCTTTGGTTCCTTCGTGTCGTTCTCCAAGTTCTTAATTTGCTAATCTCTAGCCTGTGTCTTTAAATCATGTAACTGTTTACAGAGTTCCATTTCAAATTTCCGTATCCTGTCTCTATTAGTTCAAAGGGTGTCAGTCCTGTCGTCCAACTAGGGGTTGCCTTGAGCTTCATTAGTACTCAGGGTATCCTGTCTACCCATCCCTTTCCAGTCTCTTTGATATGGGATATTTTTGCCTGACCCTTAGTAAAGCGCAGGCCTGTTTCATTATCTTCCCTGTGAAGTATGTACCTTGATTTAAGTCTACTGTAGTGGCATTATTTCTTCTGCTAGGATCCTGGCCATGGTTCCTGCTGAACAATTTCTAGTGGTGAAAGCCTCTACCCACTTCGTAAACTGGTCTATTACTTCTAGGCAGTATGTCTTCCCTTTGTTGCTGGGTAACGGTCCAGTTAAATCTATCTGCAAGTTTTCCCAGGGTCCTTTCGATCGGGACTGATGCCCCATTCTGACCTTTACTTTCCCCCCGGGTTGTATTTTGTGCATATCACGCACCTTCTACAGTGGTCCTCTATCTCTCTACCCATTTCCTTCCACCACCGGCATCTGGACATCGAGCTTATCATGTTGGTTCTACCTGTATGGACATACCTGTGGTATAAATTTAATAGTCTCTCCTGGATGCATTCCGGGGCCACCACATTCCCATTATTTCTTCCATATCCCGTCAGTCTCTTGTTGGGCCCCTCTGCTTCCACCCCTCCTTTTCCTGTGGAGTGGCTTCTCCCTGTGCCTTAAGCATGTTTACTTCCTCAGGCCTGATTGTACATGTTCCAACTTGGGCTTCCCCAGCCAGTGTACCTGTCTCTGCCACTGCTTCATCTGCCCATGCGTTCCCCTGTTGATGTTGATCACACACTCTTTGGGTAGGAGGGAGGCTTCCACTAAGTGTTTAACAATCGGCCCTCCTCCTGAGATCATGTATCCCCGCTTGCTCCAGGCTATCATATAATCATGCACTACTCCAAAAGCATATCGAGTGTCTGTATAGATGTTTACTCCGTTTCCCCGAGCCAGCCTCAGAGCTTCAGTGAGAGCCACTAATTCAGCCACTTGAGCTGATTGACCCCCTTCAAACCGTCCTTCACTTTTGACCTGTTTGCTGCTATCTACTACGTGGAGTCCCACATAGTGCTGAGACCCATCTACATATAGATCCATGTCTGCCTCCTCAAGCCTGACTACTTCCCTCGTCTTCTCCTGTCGGGCTACACCTCTGCTCCTTCCCCTGCGTAATGATCCATCCTGCAGGGTTGTTACAGCTGTCTTTTATTGTTACCGTCCCGTTGGGGGTAATAGCATGCTTCCCACCTTGCCCCTTCGTGTGTCGGATACCAGATTTAGCCTTCCTGTGTTAAGCAATTCTACTAAGGTATGCTGGGTATGTGTCCCGACATTACTATGCCACTGGCCTGTGCCTGTCCCCATGTAATGATCCTTACTGTGGTGTGTATAGATGTGGAAGGGTCTATTCTGGTCGGGTAATCCCAGGCTGGAACACCTGTGAGAGCTTGTTTTAAACTTACAACCACAATTTCCTGATCTTTCTGCAGTAGTTGAATAGCCCTAGTACCTGCCTGACCACTTTCACGGTTCCTGACCTGGGCATTGATTGAATTGCTTCCTTTCTGTCCTTGGGCATCTGTCTCTTCCCTTGTGATATTATGTATCCTAGATATGTTACTTCACTCCTTCCCACCTGCACCTTCCTAGGATTTATTTTTAATCCTGCACTCTGTACAGCTCCTAGCATTGTAGTTGCAGCTAATAGGTGTTGTTCTGTGCTGGAGGCAATAAGGATATCATCCACATACTGCAAAAGGGTGCTCCCTTCCTTCTTTGCCTGGAGTGGGCCTCGCCTTCCTGCGCCTCTTCCCTTATTGCAGCTAAAACATCAGGCGAGCTGCGCGGGGGGTGTCTCCTCCCCCTTCATCTCTGCTGCTACCTTCTCCCTTTGTTTTGACTTTAACTCTTCTTCATGATCTGCCCATTCCAAAGTTTCATCGTAATCATCTCCTATCTTAAATACTAACATAATTATCTTTTGATGTGCCTCTCCTAGTCCATCTTTAAACATTTTCAAGAATGCTGCATCATTTTTGTTGGGGTCATCAGCCCCAGAGTGGTTTTTGTATTCAATCCACTTTTGTTCCCTGTCCTCCCCTACCCTTTCACCTGCCTTTTGAGTCACTGTATTCTACTCTAATCTTTTGTCAGAATTCTGTATTGCTACTATTTTGCTTTAGGGGTTGGTAACTTATTCAATAGAATTTGTCTCTCCAGTGGGCTGAGGGGTACCACCTGCATGGTAATGTGAGCTGCTCTATGTCCGTTGGTGGGAATGGTGGTAGTGCATATCGGTGCCACTGATAAATAGCCATTATCATGTGCCGGGGGCCACTTTACTCCGGTCTGCTTTACTGTTAGGTTATGTTTGTGGACTACACTTACCCACCGTGGGGTACATTGGCTCTATTACCATAGGTGATAGTGCAATGGCTGTGCACTGCACTATCCGTCTGGTCCTGTCTTTATCTCTTCCAGCTTATTGATCTTAGCTTCTAACTCTTGAATTTGTTTTGTTTCAGTATCTATCTGTCCTCTGTAGCAGGGGAGTATTATTACATAGGCTTTCTTCGTTTTATTTTTATTCTGACTATACCACCATTTCCTCTGTCTGTCAGATGAGTTTTTCTTTTATTAAGAAATCCAAATTAATAATATCCAGTATAAAACAGCTGTCAATGGAAAGGGTTAACTCCTTTACAGGTTTGTAAGAAGCCCTGACGTCATTACGTGATTTTGCATAATCATCAAAAAAAATTTCCCCAAGTCTTTGCGCTTTCAAAACTTGCTTCGAAATTAGGAATCCGTTAAAACAGCAGAAATCATTCGTAAAGTTGTCATAATAAAACCATCTCATCGGGAAAGACAGCATTTTAGAGTAAACTCCAATTTCTCCAAACTTCCAATTCAAATACTTACCAAAGATTTTTTCATTGATTTAAAATGAGACTATACATTTTTAATAGCTATTTTGTTTACTGAAATCCAATTTTCACACAAGTTATGTACATTCCAGCATTTCACTGAGCAAATCTTGTGTTTTATTTCTCTCGGCACAAAATCTAAACTTCCGTGCTGGTTCCATCTTTTTTAAGAATTCTCTCATTCCCAGTTTTTTCCTTCCTTTGCTGAGTTTGCATAACTTAGATTTTTTTTTTCCTTTTGAATCCGAACGTAATAATTTTTTGATGACCTTCCTCTAATCCATAGTTAAACATCTTTGTTTCTCTTTCTCGGCACAAAACTTCTGTGTCGGATTCAACTCGTAAGTTTTTATATTTAAACCAATATCTTTTTCACAGCCAATTTAAATCTCCTTTCTTCAAATTAGGTTTTGTATTTTGATGATCTTCCTCCAGTCCATTTTCCTAAACATCTTTGTTTCTCTTTCTAACAACTTTCAAGGTCGTATTTTTATCTTTTGATAAAAAGACGCTGTCCTTTGTAAATTCAATGTGTTTTTCCACCATTTTTCTTTTCTTTTATTAATTTTCCATTTGTCCTTCTGTGGTTCGCTATAACTTGTTCTACAGATTACGCCTTCTAATTCTTTATACAGATTACCTCCTTCCCCGTCAATGCTACAGCTGCAGGTGATACACAATCATACTCACTGCCATTCAGCTGTCACATCATCCAGGTCGGAGGGTCTATATCCTGCCGACTACGCCAAATGTAGGGGGACAAAGGAGGCTTCTCTCCTTCGAAGGTGGACTAACTGATATAGTTAATCGACACCTGCCCGTCAGTTGGGGTAAAAGGAGGCTTCTTTCCCTCAAGGTGGATTAACTGATAGAGTTAATCGACACCTCGCCGAGCTCCCACTGTATAACGACCACGGAAGTAAACAAACGAAACCTCAGGTTTACCGGTTTTATTACAAGTAATGCACGGGAAGGTTCAGCCTAAAACCTGCGAAATACAAGAGGTTTCAAGTACAATTTATACAGGTTTTGGAGAGGAGCACCCTCCTACAAAATCCTCGCTAGGTCTAATTCTATCAGCAACGTTACATTGATTTGTCGACTCTTATCAAACTGTCTCTGAGTGGGAAATGCAATTCCCATCTTCTATGGTGTTGTTCCATGACTTGCACTTTGCCACAGTATAATAGATGCCTA
The DNA here is from genome assembly GCF_044704955.1 of Pristiophorus japonicus. Classification (NCBI taxonomy): domain Eukaryota; kingdom Metazoa; phylum Chordata; class Chondrichthyes; family Pristiophoridae; genus Pristiophorus; species Pristiophorus japonicus. The sequence goes on from NW_027254368.1 coordinate 259,285, forward strand.
AACTGGCTTCCTTATCTCTTCCTCAGAGACTTCTGATCAACAACTGCTGATTTTGCTGTTTAAGTATTCGAGGTTACGGATTCAGTTTAATGCGTTATACATTTGTGCTATACCTACATAAGCAAGTGTTACATACATAGGCAATTATACAGACCCTCCTAATACAGACAAGTTCACTACCTTCAGCATTATTCTGACCACTTATTTGTAACTCTTACAATTTATCCCTTACAGTTTGTCTATTCTGAATTTCTTCTTGTGCTTACAGTGATGAGTTTTGTTGGTTCCTTTTACAGAGTATTAGAAGAGGAGATTTTCAGACAGGAACACAAACCAAACATCACGTCAAGATCTGACTGAGTCAACCGTTTCATCAGGACCTGAATATCATCGGCCTTTGAAAGTGGAAGGAGAAATATTTATTTGTTCTGCCTGTGGGAAAAGATTTCAAACGTCACTGTAACTGGAAAAGCACCGAGATACACACACACACACACACGAGTGAGAGTGTTCCAGTGCACTGCCTATGGAAAGAGCTTTAATCAGTTACACAGCCTGAAAAAACATCACACAAAAACATGTTGTGTGTGTGGACGAGGCTTCAACTGATCGTCCCACCATGGAGAGTCACACGGATAACCCCACCATTTAGAAACCGTGAGAATGTGGTGACTGTAGGAAGGTACTCAGATCACTCTCTGCGCTGGAAATTCATCGACACAATCACACTGGGGAGAGGCCGTTCACCTGCTCAGAGTGTGGGAGGGGATTCACTTGGTCTTCTTCCGGCTGAGACACCAACGAGTTCACAAGTGACTGCAGGGGTTGGAATCTGCTGTTATTGCTGCTGTTAATCACATCCCGACTGAATCATGTTCATTCTGACAGTTGGGGTTTGTTTCTGATGATGATAACCCTATAACTGGGCTGGACTTTAATATTCTGGATATATTGCTGATTGTGTTCTTGGGGTTGCAATGTCCATTTAAGAAACGCTGTATGTTATCTTTCCCCTTAATTCAGCGACTCTCAACAGAAATTTAGTTTGCAATAAAATTATGAACTTTTACTACAATGCTAAATTGATCTTTGTTCAAAATCTACAATAGTGTCAAAGTTGCTACTGAAAGAGCTTGCTGGCAATTCTTACTCACTTGCACATTACAAACAGTGGCCCCTCCATTATCCACCAGAAAGAATGGGAATGGGAATTGGTGGGGAATCAATGTCCCCAAATGTTGCCCTTCCCGTCTGGTGTAGCAATCCCCTCAGCACGGGAATGGAGACAAGGCTGGACCAAAACTGTGCACAGTACTCCAGGTGTGGTCTTGCCTACTTTTATACTCCATCCCCCTTGCAATAAAGGTCAGCATTCCATTTGCCTTCCTGATCACTTGCTGTACCTGCATGCCAACGTTTTGAGTTTCATGCACCAAGATCCCCCAGATCCCTCTACTGCCGCATTTTGTAATTGTCCCATTTAAATAATAATTTCCTTTTTTTTTCCGACCAAAGGGGGTAACCTGACATTTTACCACATTACAGTCCATCTGCCAGATTTTTGCCCACTCACTGAGCCTATCTATATCCCTTTGTAGATTCTTTGCATCCTCCACACAACTTGCTTTCCCACCTACCTTTGTATCATCCGCAAATTTAGCTGCATTACACTCGGTCCCTTCATTCAAGTCATTAATATAAAATGAAATAGTTGAGGCCCCAGCACTGATCCCTGCAGCACCCCACTAGTTGCAGTTTGCCAATCTGAAAATGATCCATTGATCCCGACTCTCTATTATCTGTTAGTTAGCCAATCCTCTCTATCCATGCTGATATATTACCTCCAAACCCATGAACTTTTATCTTATATAGTAACCTTTTATGTGGCATTTTATCGAATGCTTTCTGGAAATCCAAATATATGACATCAACTGGTTCTCCTTTATTCACTCTGCTCGTTACATCCTCAAACAACTCCTGCAAATTTGTCAAACATGATTTCCCCTTTTATAAAACCATGCTGACTCTGCTTGACTGAAATATGATTTTCTAAATGTCCTGCTACGACTACAACATAATGATGGACTCCAGTATTTTCCCAATGACAGATGACTGGTCTATAGTTTCCTGCCTTCTGACTCCCTCCTTTCTTGAATAGGGGTGTTACATTTGCAGTTTTCCAGTCCGCTGGGACCTCTCCAGAATTCGGGGAATTTTGCTAGATTACAACCAATACTGTCACTATCTCTGCAGCCATTTCTTTTAAGACCTAGGATGCATGCCATCAGGTCCAGGGGACTTGTCCACCTTTAGTCCCATTAGTTTGCTTAGTACCTTATCTCTAGTGATAGTGATCTGTTTTAAGTCTACTTCCCCCACCCCCCCCTCCCAAATAGCCCCTTGATTATCAACTGTTGGGATGTTTTTAGTGTCCTCTACCGTAAAGACTGATACAAAATATTTGTTCAAAATCTCTGCCATTTCCATGTTTCCCATTAATTCTCCAATCTCCCCCTCTAAGGGACCAACGTTTACTTTAGCTACTCGTTTCCTTTTTATATACCTGTAGAAGCTTTTACTGTCTGTCTTTATATTTCATATGCTATCTTCTCTGTCTTTATCATTTTTTTTAAGTCGTCCTTTGCTGGTTTATAAATATTTCCCAAACCACTGTCCTTCACAACATTGTATGCCTTTTTTTTTCAATTTGATACCATTCTTTACTTCCTTAGTTAGCCAGGGACGGTTCATCCTTCTCTTAGCATCTTTATCTCTCACTTGAATAAATCTTTGCTGTGATTATGAAATATCTCCTTAAATATTTGCCACTGCATTTCTACAGTCTTACTCTTTAACATATTTTCCCAGTCCATAAAACTGTCTTGTTTGGTCCCATCGGTTTTTGTGCCAGTGCTTTCATCTTTAAAACAGTTGCTGCAATATCACTCATAACAGACCCTTATTTGACCCTTAATTTATCATGAACTCTCTTACCTGCAGGAAACAGAACTTGTATTTTAAAAGAGAACTGAACTCGTGTATCCTTATGTCTGAGATTGAGAGGGGCTGTCTGGATAGATGCTGAGGCTGTTTTTTCCCTGGTAGGAGAGTTTAGAACTAGGAGTCATAGAGCCCGAAATTAGCCAGCCTAATGCACGTTTTAATGCGTTTTTTTTTTTCACGTTTTCATCTACCCAGCGTGGAGGCCCCGAACTGCGGGAGACCATCAGCGGCAGGTCGGAGCCATAAAAGGAGCGGCGAGTGGCGGCCCAGGGAGCAGTATGGAGGCATGCCACTACAAGGTACAGCACGAGCTGGTGCAGGAGGGCAACAGCAGCGAAGAATGACGTCAGCAAGGTCCAGGATGGTGATTGGCGCGTGGGCAGGTACAGTAGGAGCGATGAGATCAGGGCGAAGGAGCGGCGAGAGACTGGAGGGATGTGATCGGAGCCCAGGGGAGGCATGAGTTTGGGACCAGGGGCCCAGAGGCAGCACGGGCCAGCCCACACTGCGATATGGGTGCGGACTGGGTCCATGCAGCAGAGCAGGTCTCCGGTTGTCTTGAGTAATCCTTGCCACTGGACCAAGACCTAGCTCTGTCAAGCCCATGTGGTGGTTGGTGTGCAACGGCCACCACACGTTAAAAAAATCCACGCACAGGACTCTTCCACCCTTGAGGATGTAGTTCGGGTTCTTCTTTCGAAACACCTGTGAACTGCTTTTTTTGGGGGCGTGGAAGCAAGTCATCCTCGTTTTGAGGGACCACTTATGAGTTAACGTCTAGTAACTTACCATCAGTCGAATCAGTGAGTGTCAGCAGATTTCCACTGTGGTGGGCATCACAGCCTCAAACCCTGCCCTCAAATGATATCCAGACACTTCCCAGTTGAGGTCACTGGATCGGTACGAAGAGCAGGCTGATTTTTACTTGTATTTAGCCCAGTGATACTGAGGACAATTATAACCGCTGAACTGCTGCCTTGGCTGAGATTAGCTCACGGCCCAGATCAAGGATCGAACTTGGGACCTTCCCAGTCAGTACTGCAGTGTTCTAAAATTTGGGGCGTTGGGGGAGGGTTAGAACAGAATATTTTGAGACAAGTTTTACTCCACCTTTAAACGAAACCTTCATGACACTGCACAATTCTGAAGTCTTTCCAAATTATACAAGCATGTTAAATGGACCATCAAACAGAGTGAGACATTTTAGAAAGGCTCAAGTCACTGAAATAGACAGCTTTACAATCACTGCACAATACAGAATATAAGAACATAAGAATTAGAAACAGGAGTAGGCCATCTAGCCCCTCGAGCCTGCTCCGCCATTCAACAAGATCATGGCTGATCTGGCCGTGGACTCAGCTCCACTTACCCGCCCGCTTCCCAGAACCCTTAATTCCCTTATTGGTTAAAAATCTATCACTGACTTGAATAGATTCAATGAGCTAGCCTCAACTGCTTCCTTGGGCAGAGAATTCCACAGATTCACAACCCTCTGGGAGAAGAAATTCCTTCTCAACTCGGTTGTAAATTGGCTCCCCCGTATTTTGAGGCTGTGCCCCCTAGTTCTAGTCTCCCCGACCAGTGGAAACAACCTCTCTGCCTCTATCCTGTCGATCCCTTTCATTATTCTAAATGTTTCTATAAGATCACCCCTCATCCTTCTGAACTCCAACGAGTAAAGACCCAGTCTACTCAATCTATCATCATAAGGTAACCCCCTCATCTCCGGAATCAGCCTAGTGAATCATCTCTGTACCCCCTCCAAAGCTAGTATATACTTCCTTAAGTAAGGTGACCAAAACTGCACGCAGTACTCCAGGTGCGGCCTCACCCAACACCCTGTACAGCTGCAGAAGGATCTCCCTGCTTTTGTACTCCATCCCTCTCGCAATGAAGGCCAACATTCCATTCGCCTTCCTGATTACCTGTTGCACCTACAAACTAACTTTTTGGGATTCATGCACAAGGACCCCCAGGTCCCTCTGCACCGCAGCATGTTGTAATTTCTCCCCATTCAAATAATATTCCCTTTTACTGTTTTTTTTTTTCCCCAAGGTGGATGACCTCACACTTTCTGACATTGTATTCCATCTGCCAAACCTCAGCCCATTCGCTTAACCTATCTAAATCTCTTTGCAGCCTCTCTGTGTCTTCTACACAACCCGCTTTCCCACTAATCTTTGTGCCATCTGCAAATTTTGTTACACTACACTCTGTCCCCTCTTCCAGGTCATCTATGCATATTGTAAACAGTTGTGGTCCCAGCATCGATCCCTGTGGCACACCACTAACCACCGATTTCCAACCCGAAAAGGACCCATTTATCCCGACTCTCTGCTTTCTGTTAGCCAGCCAATTCTCTATCCATGCTAATACATTTTCACTGACTCCGCGTACCTTTATCTTCTGCAGTAACCTTTTGTGTAGCACCTTATCGAATGCCTTTTGAAAATTGAAATACACCACATCCATCGGTACACCTCTATCCACCATGCTCGTTATATCCTCAAAGAATTCCAGTAAATTAGTTAAACATGATTTTCCCCTTCATGAATCCATGCTGCATCTACTTGATTGCACTATTCCTATCTAGATGTCCCGCTATTTCTTCCTTAATGATAGTTTCAAGCATTTTCCCCACTAAACTAACCGGCCTATAGTTATCTACCTTTTGTCTGCCCCCTTTTTTAAACAGAGGCGTTACATTAGCTGCTTTCCAATCCGCTGGTACCTCCCCAGAGTCCAGAAAATTTTGGTAGATTATAACGAATGCATCTGCTATAACTTCCGCCATCTCTTTTAATACCCTGGGATGCATTTCATCAGGACCAGGGGACTTTTCTACCTTGAGTCCCATTAGCCTGTCCAGCACTACCCCACTAGTGACAATGATTATCTCAAGGTCCTCCCTTCCCACATTCCAAGACTGGGAATTAAACATACAGGGGTATCTGACAATTCGGAAAGATAGACAAGAAGGGGAAAGGAGGTGGGGTAGCTCTGTTAATAAAGGATGATATCAGGGCAGTTGTGAGAGACGATATTGGCTCTAATGAACAAAATGTTGAATCATTGTGGGAGGAGATTAGAGATAGTAAGGGGAAAAAGTCACTGGTGGGCATAGTTTATTGGCCCCCCAAATAATAACTTCACGGTGGGGTGGGCAATAATCAAGGGAATAATGGAGGCATGTGAAAAAGGAACGGCAGTAGTCATGGGGGATTTTACATATCGATTGGTCAAATCAAATCGCACGGGGTAGCCTGGAGGAGGAATTCATAGAATGCATACAGGATTGTTTCTTAGAACAATATGTTACAGAACCTACAAGGGAGCAAGCTATCTTAGACCTGGTCCTGTGTAATGAGACAGAAATAACAAACGATCTCCGAGTAAAAGATCCTCTCGGAATGAGTGATCACAGTATGGTTGAATTTGTAATACAGATTGAGGGTGAGGAAGTAGTGTCTCAAACGAGCGTACTATGCTTAAACAAAGGGGACTACAGTGGGATGAGGGCAGAGTTGGCTAAAGTAGACTGGAAACACGGACTAAACGGTGGCACAATTGAGGAACAGTGGAGGACTTTTAAGGAGCTCTTTCATAGTGCTCAACAAAAATATATTCCAGTGAAAAAGAAGGGCAGTAAGAGAAGGGATAACCAGCCGTGGATAACCAAGGAAATAAAGGAGAGTATCAAATTAAAAACCAATGCGTATAAGGTGGCCAAGGTTAGTGGGAAACTAGAAGATTGGGAAAATTTTAAACGACAGCAAAGAATGACTAAGAAAGCAATAAAGAAAGGGAAGATAGATTACGAAGGTAAACTTGCGCAAAACATAAAAACGGATAGTAAAAGCTTTTACAGATAGATAAAACGGAAAAGAGTGACTAAAGTAAATGTTGGTTCCTTAGAAGATGAGAAGGGGGATTTAATAATGGGAAATGTGAAAATGGCTGAGACCTTAAACAATTATTTTGCTTCGGTCTTCACAGTGGAAGATACAGAAACCATGCCAGAAATTGCTGGTCACAGGAATGTGGGAAGGGAGGACCTTGAGACAATCACTATCACTAGGGGAGTAGTGCTGGACAGGCTAATGGGACTCGAGGTAGACAAGTCCCCTGGTCCTGATGAAATGCATCCCAGGGTATTAAAAGAGATGGCGGAAGTTATAGCAGATGCATTCGTTATAATCTACCAAAATTTTCTGGACTCTGGGGAGGTACCAGCGGATTGGAAAGCAGCTAATGTAACGCCTCTGTTTAAAAAAGGGGGCAGACAAAAGGCAGGTAACTGTAGGCCAGTTAGTTTAACATCTGTAGTGGGGAAAATGCTTGAAACTATCATTAAGGAAGAAATAGCGGGACATCTAGATAGGAATAGTGCAATCAAGTAGACGCAGCATGGATTCATGAAGGGGAAATCATGTTTAACTAATTTACTGGAATTGTTTGAGGATATAACGAGCATGGTGGATAGAGGTGTACCGATGGATGTGGTGTATTTCAATTTTCAAAAGGCATTCGATAAGGTGCTACACAAAAGGTTACTGCAGAAGATAAAGGTACGCGGAGTCAGTGAAAATGTATTAGCATGGATAGAGAATTGGCTGGCTAACAGAAAGCAGAGAGTCGGGATAAATGGGTCCTTTTCGGGTTGGAAATCGGTGGTTAGTGGTGTGCCACAGGGATTGGTGCTGGGACCACAACTGTTTACAATATGCATAGATGACCTGGAAGAGGGGACAGAGTGTAGTGTAACAAAATTTGCAGATGACACAAAGATTAGTGGGAAAGCGGGTTGTGTAGAGGACACAGAGAGGCTGCAACGCGATTGATATAGGTTAAGCGAATGGGCTAAGGTCTGGCAGATGGAATACAATGTTGGAAAATGTGAGCTCCTCCACCTTGGGGGAAAAAAAACAGTAAAAGGGAATATTATTTGAATGGGGAGAAATTACAACATGCTGAGTGCAAAGGGACCTGAGGGTCCTTGTGCATGAATCCCAAAAAGTTAGTTTGTAGGTGCAACAGGTAATCAGGAAGACGAATGGAATGTTGGCCTTCATTGCGAGAGGGATGGAGTACAAAAGCAACCGTACAGGGTGTTGGGTGAGGCCGCACCTGGAGCACTGCGTGCAGTTTTGGTCACCTTACTTAAGGAAGGATATACTAGCTTTGGAGGGGGTACAGAGACGATTCACTGGGCTGATGAGGGGGTTACCTTATGATGATAGATTGAGTAGACTGGGTCTTTACTCGTTGGAGTTCAGAGGGATGAGGGGTGATCTTATAGGAACATTTAGAATAATGAAAGGGATAGACAAGATAGAGGCAGAGAGGTTGTTTCCACTGGTTGGGGAGACTAGAACTAGGGGGCACAGCCTCAAAATACGGGGGAGCCAGTTTAAAACCGAGTTGAGAAGGAATTTCTTCTCCCAGAAGGTTGTGAATCTGTGGAATTCTCTGCCCAAGGAAGCAGTTGAGGCTAGCTCATTGAATCTATTCAAGTCAGTGATAGATTTTTAACCAATAAGGGAATTAAGGGTTCTGGGGAGCGGGCGGGTAAGTGGAGCTGAGTCCACGGCCAGATCAGCCATGATCTTGTTGAATGGCGGAGCAGGCTCGAGGGGCTCGATGGCCTACTCCTGTTCCTAATTCTTATGTTCTTATGTTCTTATGAATTGGAGAGTAGGAGTGAAGGAGGTGTATGTAGAGAGGGAGTTGGAGAGGAGGGGTGAAGGAGGTGTATGTAGAGAGGAAGTTGGAGAGTAGGGGTGAAGGTGTATGTAGAGGGAGTTGGTGAGTAGGGGTGAAGGAGGTATTGAGTGATGGGGACTTACTGCCCATTAATCACCTTTGTTGAGCTGTGATGGGGTTTATTTTCCCTTTAAAATGTTTAGAATTGTTTGTTTCAATGAAGTTAGATGCGGGGCTACAGTTACTTGCGGGCACTGGGCTGTTACTGGTGAATTAATGTGGGGTGTGTTAATTGGGAATAGATTTGAGTGGGCTCATTCTGTACTGACTGCATTGCTGAGCTGCGCATTTGCCCTCAATCCCAGTGATGAGGTGCTTTTGACAATAAATCCAGAGACTACGTGCATTATGACACCAAATCCAGGGACCACTTACATTGTGACACCAAATCCAGGGACCACTTACATTGTGACACCAAATCCAGGGACCACTTACATTGTGACACCAAATCCAGGGACCACTTATACTGTGACACTAAATCCTTGGACCATTTACATGGAAGCACCAAATCCACTGAAACTACAAATTTACATAGGATATATGGCACGGAATCGGGCCATTTGAAATAACCAGTCCATGCCAGCATCTATGCTCTACTCAGGAATTAGAGAGCCTCAGTGTGGGTAACGCTCATGGTGGTGAAACCAGCTCGAGTGAGGGCAAAAATTGAGTAATGGATGAAGATATGGCAGTGGAATCACATGGCGACTGATGGGGCCTGGTACAAGAACATAATAAATAGGAGCAGGAATCGGCCACCTGGCCCCTCGAGCCTGCTCTGCTTTTCAATAAGATCATGGCTGATCTGATCATGGACTCAGCTCCACTTCCCTGCCCGCTCTCCATAACCCTTTATTCCCTTCACTCAAAAATCTGTCTATCTCCACCTTAAATATATTCAATGACCTAGGCTCCACAGCTCTCTGGGCAGAGAATTCCACAGATTTACAACCCTCTGATAGAAGAAATTCCTCCTCATCTCAGTTTTAAATGGGCGGCCCCTTATTCTGAGACTATGCCCCCTAGTTTTAGTTTCCCCGATGAGTGGAAATATCCTCTCTCTATCCATATTGTCGAACCCCCTCATTATCCTCTATGTCTCAATAAGATCACCTCTCATTCTTCTGAACTCCAATGAGTATCGGCCCAACCTACTCAACCTATCTTCATAAGTCAACCCCCTCATCTCTGGAATCAACCTAGTGAACTTTGTCTGAACTGCCTCCAATGCAACTGTATTCCCTCCTTAAATACAAGACCAAAACTGTACACAGTACTCTAGGTTTGGCCTCACCAATACCCTGTACATTTGTAACAGGACTTCTCTGCGTTTATATTCTAACCCCCTTGCAATAAAGGCCAACATTCCATTTGCCTTCCTGATCACTTGCTGTATCTGCATACTAACGTTTTGTGTTTCATGCACAAGGACCCCCAGATTCCTCTGTACTGCAGCACTTTGCAATTTTTCTCCATTTAAATTATAATTTGCTTTTCTATTTTTTCTGCCAATTTGGTGAGAAGTTATTGTCAGAAGCACTTTTCAGACAGGCTGATAATCAGCTGTAACCAGCACAACAAATGTATCCATCTGTTCTTGTTCCAAAATCTCAAAATCTAATGTCCCTAATTAAATGTTCGGTGAGATTTGTCGAGATGCGTAAGAAGGGAGGAAATGAGGCTTGCAGGAATGAAGGTTCCTTGAATGAACAGTTTATGAGGCTGTTTTATGACTCGTCTGCATGAGGTTAAAAGCATGAAATGGAAAATGGCACGTCCACTGACACTTATATTGTCAATAATGCTTTCTAAGTTAATCACTATCTCTTAAGCCTCCATCATCTCATCATATAAAATCCCTTGAAATCGAGGAAGACTTACTTACACTCTAAAAGTGAGTTCTCAGGTGACTGTACAGTCTGATCTGGCAATTGCAGTTGCTGTCACAGGTGAGACAGACAGTCGTTGAAGGAAAGGGTGGGTGGGATGGTTTGCCACATGCTCCTTCCATTGCCTGTGCTTGTTTTCTGCATGCTCGGCGACAAGACTCAAGGTGTTCAGCGCCCTCCTCGATGCTCTTCCTCCACTTATGGTGATCTTGGGCCAGGGATGCCCAGCTGCCTAATATCCTATTGACTATCCCAACCACTAAGCCCATTTCTAACAAATAACTGCAACCACTAACACTAACGCCAGCCCCTAACCAAGGATTGTTGACAGGGATCAGTGGAGGATCTAAAGACCTGATAATGGAAGTATTTAAACAATTATCTTGATGCAAGAAATACTGCAAGGTATGTTAGTAACAAGTAATTATATCAACAAAACTATCAAAATCAGCAAAGACAATTACAAAGATCAGACATTTCAAAGACTATTACATGCAGTAATCACATTCAAAAAGCGTTAAACAATATACAAAATAATAGATTTTCGGTCTTAAGCAAGATAGTTCTTTCAATGGTTGGTTGAAAGGAATGTCAGATGAGTGTAAAGTGAGACACACCATGTTCAGTCTATGACACCCACAAGAACACTCAAACAGAAAAACCTTGGGATTTGAAGTGCTAAATGATGAACTGAGTGAGAAGTGAAGTAATCTAGAGTAAGAAAAGGCCCAAATTGGAACAGTCAGTAACAGAACATTAATTGGTCTCCTCTTATTATGGAGAAATCAAATGTTTGAAGCAAGCTGATTTATTCAATATTTATACACAACATCAATCTCCAGCTCGTGTATAGGGATTATTAAGATCATCATAAACAAACAATAACTGCCAAAATGAACATGGTTCACTGCCCAATGCAATGCCAGGAAATACTGTACTATTCACTCATGCTCTTCAATGGCAGGGTATTTACCCAGCATGCCAGACGGGAGAGAATGTGCCGCACCCAGACTAGAGGAGTTCAGTGCGCAGGCGCGCATCCTGGTTGGGTTTGGAGCATGCGTGGTGCGTGTAATGGCGGAGGTCGTGCGAGTAATGGCGGAGGTCACAGGCACGAAATGTGAATTCCGCAAAAGGGTTCATTTTCAGCGGAGCGGAGGGCAGTAATGGACCAGCGGGTAGCCGGGGATGCTTCATAAACAACTGCTGCCCGCCGCAAGCCCCGAATGATAACCGGAATATCGGCGGTTACAACTTCGAGGCTTTCCCCCGGTCACAGGCCCAGGCTAGCAGCGGCCATCTTGATGCAGGAAGGCAAATTCAGCGCTCCGCCATCTTGATTCGGTGGGTAGCACAGCGCATGCGTGGCCATCTTGGTGCAGGAACAAAGTGAGCGATGTCAGTCTCTGTTTCCAACCGGGTCTTCATGGGTGAAGTCCTGACACAGATATTTTATTCTCACTCTTCACACCACGGATTTCTCACCGTCTCTCCCAAAGGCGCTGCTTAGTGCCGACCTTACGGTTTACGTCTCACACAATTGTGAGGGATGGTTTTCTAGACCAATATGTCGAGGAACCAACTAGGGGGGAGGCCATCTTAGACTGGGTGTTGTGTAATGAGAGAGGATTAATTAACAATCTCATTGTGCGAGGCCCCTTGGGGAAGAGTGACCATAATATGGTGGAATTCTGCATTAGGATGGAGAATGAAACAGTTAATTCAAAGACCATGGTCCAGAACTTAAAGAAGGGTAACTTTGATGGTATGAGGCGTGAATTGGCTAGGATAGATTGGCGAATGATACTGAAGGGGTTGACTGTGGATGGGCAATGGCAGACATTTAGAGACCGCATGGATGAACTACAACAATTGTACATTCCTGTCTGGCGTAAAAATAAAAAAGGGAAGGTGGCTCAACCGTGGCTATCAAGGGAAATCAGGGATAGTATTAAAGCCAAGGAAGTGGCATACAAATTGTCCAGAAATATCAGCGAACCCGGGGACTGGGAGAAATTTAGAACTCAGCAGAGGAGGACAAAGAGTTTGATTAGGGCAGGGAAAATGGAGTACGAGAAGAAGCTTGCAGGGAACATTAAGGCGGATTGCAAAAGTTTCTATGGGTATGTAAAGAGAAAAAGATTAGTAAAGACAAACGTAGGTCCCCTGCAGTCAGAATCAGGGGAAGTCATAACGGGGAACAAAGAAATGGCAGACCAATTGAACAAGTACTTTGGTTCGGTATTCACTAAGGAGGACACAAACAACCTTCCAGATATAAAAGGGGTCAGAGGGTCTAGTAAGGAGGGGGAACTGAGGGAAATCTTTATTAGTCGGGAAATTGTGTTGGGGAAATTGATGGGATTGAAGGCTGATAAATCCCCAGGGCCTGATGCACTGCATCGCAGAGTACTTAAGGAGGTGGCCTTGGAAATAGCGGATGCATTGACAGTCATTTTCCAACATTCCATTGACTCTGGATCAGTTCCTATCGAGTGGAGGGTAGCCAATGTAACCCCACTTTTTAAAAAAGGAGGGAGAGAGAAAACAGGGAATTATAGACCGGTCAGCCTGACCTCAGTAGTGGGTAAAATGATGGAATCAATTATTAAGGATGTCATAGCAGTGCATTTGGAAAATGGTGACATGATAGGTCCAAGTCAGCATGGATTTGTGAAAGGGAAATCATGCTTGACAAATCTTCTGGAATTTTTTGAGGATGTTTCCAGTAAAGTGGACAAAGGAGAACCAGTTGATGTGGTGTATTTGGAATTTCAGAAGGCTTTTGACAAGGTCCCACACAAGAGATTAGTGTACAAAGTTAAAGCACATGGGATTGGGGGTAGTGTGCTGACGTGGATTGAGAACCGGTTGTCAGACAGGAAGCAAAGAGTAGGAGTAAATGGGTACTTTTCAGAATGGCAGGCAGTGACTAGTGGGGTACCGCAAGGTTCTGTGCTGGGGCCCCAGCTGTTTACATTGTACATTAATGATTTAGACGAGGGGATTAAATGTAGTATCTCCAAATTTGCGGATGACACTAAGTTGGGTGGCAGTGTGAGCTGCGAGGAGGATGCTTGGAGGCTGCAGAGTGACTTGGATAGGTTAGGTGAGTGGGCAAATGCATGGCAGATGAAGTATAATGTGGATAAATGTGAGGTTATCCACTTTGGTGATAAAAACAGAGAGGCAGACTATTATCTGAATGGTGACAGATTAGGAAAAGGGGAGGTGCAACGAGACCTGGGTGTCATGGTACATCAGTCATTGAAGGTTGGCATGCAGGTACAGCAGGCGGTTAAGAAAGCAAATGGGATGTTGGCCTTCATAGCGAGGGGATTTGAGTACAGGGGCAGGGAGGTGTTGCTACAGTTGTACAGGGCCTTGGTGAGGCCACACCTGGAGTATTGTGTACAGTTTTGGTCTCCTAACTTGTGGAAGGACATTCTTGCTATTGAGGGAGTGCAGCGAAGATTCACCAGACTGATTCCCGGGATGGTGGGACTGACCTATCAAGAAAGACTGGATCAACTGGGCTTGTATTCACTGGAGTTCAGAAGAATGAGAGGGGACCTCATAGAAACGTTTAAAATTCTGACGGGTTAAGACAGGTTAGATGCAGGAAGAATGTTCCCAATGTTGGGGAAGTCCAGAACCAGGGGTCACAGTCTAAGGATAAGGGGTAAGCCATTTAGGACCGAGATGAGGAGAAACTTCTTCATCCAGAGAGTGGTGAACCTGTGGAATTCTCTACCACAGAAAGTAGTTGAGGCCAATTCACTAAATATATTCAAAAGGGAGTTAGATGAAGTCCTTACTACTCGGGGGATCAAGCAGGAAGGGGGTACTGAAGTTTCATGTTCAGCCATGAACTCATTGAATGGCGGTGCAGGCTAGAAGGGCTGAATGGCCTACTCCTGCACCTATTTTCTATGTTTCTATGTAACAAAGAAGCCCCAGAACTGTTTACTCCTTGGGTTAGAATCCCCATGTACAGTCCCAGGGTTGGAATTCCTATGTACAGTCCACGGTTAGAATCCCCATGTACAGTCCCAGGGTTAGAATCCCCATGTACAGTCCCAGGGTTAGAATCCCCAGGTACAGTCCCAGAGTTGGAATCCTGTGACTGTACACAGATGAAGAGAAAAATTGAGGCCTTGAATGTGAGTTTGGAAAAAAAATCATAGAAGCATGATTCAATTTATATACTAAACTATTTGAAATCAAATCAAATGTATTGTTGCAAATAACACATTACTTACATGCCAAATGGGAAGAAGTGATGTCTGGGCTGTGCGGGAGTGTTTGCGCCCAGTTACACAGCGTGTGCCTGGCTCTCCACTGCAAATGAGCTTCTTACGGTTCACAGTCTTATTGACACATCCAACTGACAGGATGGACGTCGCCCTTTAAACCGCATCAGAGAAATATCAGCATTTGATGTTTAGTTTTCTAAATCTTTATAAAACACTGGTTAGGCCTCAGCTGGAGTATTGTGTTCAAGTTTGGGCTCCAAACTTTCGGAATGATGCCAAGCTTTTCGAGAGGGTGCAGAAGGAACGGTGCCAGAGATGAGGGACTTCCATTATGTGGAGAGAGTGGTGAAGTTTTCTCCAGAGAGCAGGAAAGGGTAAAAGGAGATTTGATGGAAATGTACAAAATTATGAACAATTTAGACAGAATAAATATGGCGAAAATGTTTCCAGTGGCATTAGGGTAGGTAACGAGAGGAATCAAACTTCCGATGATTGGCAAAAAAATTAGAGGTTAGTTGTTACCCAGCGGATTTTTATGATCTGGAATGCACTGTCTGAAAGGGTGATGGAAGCAGATTCAATAGTAACTTTCAAAATGGAATTGGATAAATACTTGAAGGGAAAAATATACCGAGCCATGGGTAAAGAGCAGAGGAGTGAGACTCATTGAACAGCTCAACCAAATAGCCGGCATAGACACGATAGGCCAAATGGCCTCCTGTGCTGTACCACTCCCAAACAATGGCGGATGATCTTACCCAGAGTGCTCCGCCTGGGCGAATACGCTCTATCTTCATCAGCAGGGGGGCAGCGCATGGGAAGGGCTTGTCCCTGGAGAGCACCTCCCTGTGTGGAGCGGCTCCCGGGGACTGAACAGAGTGAGCGCGGCATCGGCAACACCGAGTGTGGCTCTCAGGCCCTAGGCAACACCGAGTGCGATTCTCGGGGGCCCTAGGCAACACCGAGTGCGGCTCTCATATGCCGGGCAACACCGAGTGCGGCTCTCGGGCCCCAGGCAACACCGAGCGTGGCTCTCAGGCGCCGGGCAACACCGAGTGCGGCTCTCGGGCCCCGGGCAACACCGAGCGCGGCTCTCAGGCGCCGGGCAACACCGACTGCGGCTCTCAGGTGCCGGGCAACACCAAGTGCGGCTCTCAGGCACCGGGCAATACCGAGTGCGGCTCTCGGGCGCCGGGCAACACCGAGTGCGGCTCTCGGGCGCCGGGCAACACCGAGTGCGGCTCTCGGGCCCCGGGCAACACCGAGTGCGGCTCTCGGGCCCCGGGCAACACCGAGTGCGGCTCTCAGGCCCCAGGCAACACCAGGTGCGGCTCTCGGGCCCCAGGCAACACCGAGTGCGGCTCTCAGGCCCCAGGCAACACCGAGTGCGGCTCTCGGGCCCCGGGCAACACCGAGTGCGGCTCCCGGGCCCCGGGCAACACCAGGTGCGGCTCTCGGGCCCCAGGCAACACCGAGTGCGGCTCTCAGGCCCCAGGCAACACCAAGTGTGGCTCTCAGGTCCCGGGCAACGCCAAGTGCGGTTTTTGTCAAGATCCCATACAAGAGATCGGTGTGCAAAATTAAAGCACATGGTATTGGGGGTAATGTACTGACGTGGATAGAGAACTGGTTGGCAGACAGGAAGCAGAGAGTCGGGATAAACGGGTCCTTTTCAGAATGGCAGGCAGTGACTAGTGGGGTGCTGCAAGGCTCAGTGCTGGGACCCCAGCTATTTCCAACATGCATTAATGATTTGGATGAGGGAATTGAGTGTAATATCACCAAGTTTGCAGATGACACTAAGCTGGGTGGCAGTGTGAGCTGTGAGGAGGACGCGAAAAGGCTGCAGGGTGAATTGAACATTTTGGTGAGTGGGCAAATGCGTGGCAGATGCAGTATAATGTGGATAAATGTGAAGTTATCCACATTGGTGGCAAAAATACGAAGGCAGAATATTATCTGAATGGCGGCAGATTAGGAAAAAGGGAGGTGCAATGAGACCTGGGTGTCATGGTACATCAGTCATTGAAAGTTGGCATGCAGGTACAGCAGGTGTTGATGAAGGCAAATGGTAGGGGATTTGAGTATAGGAGCAGGGAGGTCTTACTGCAGTTGTACAGGGCCTTAGTGAGGCCTCACCTGAAATATTGTGTTCAGTTTTGGTCTCCTAATCTGAGGAAGGATGTTCTTGCTATTGAGGGAGTGCAGCGAAGGTTCACCAGACTGATTCCCGGGATGGCAGGACTGTTATATGAGGAAAGACTGGATCGACTGGGCCTGTATTCACTGGAGTTTAGAAGGATGAGAGGGGATCTCATAGAAACATATAAAATTCTGACAGGGCTGGATAGGTTAGATGCAGGAAGAATGTTCCCAATGTTGGGGAAGTCCAGAACCAGGGGACATAGTCTAAGGATAAGGGGTAAGCCAATTAGGACTGAGATGAGGAGAAACTTCTTCACTCAGAGAGTTGTTAACCTGTGGAATTCCCTACCGCAGAGAGTTGTTGATGCCAGTTCATTGGATATATTCAAGAGAGAGTTAGATATGGCCCTTACGGCTAAAGGAGAAAGCAGGAAAGGGGTACTGAGGTGAATGATCAACCATGATATTGAATGGTGGTGTAGGCTCGAAGGGCCGAATGGCCTACACCTGCACCTATTTTCTATGTTTCCATGTTTCTCGGGCCCCGGGCAACACCGAGTGCGGCTCTCGGGCCCCGGGCAACACCGAGTGCGGCTCTCGGGCCCCGGGCAACACCGAGTGCGGCTCTCGGGCCCCGGGCAACACCGAGTGCGGCTCTCGGGCCCCGGGCAACACCGAGTGCGGCCCTCGGGCCCCGGGCAACACCGAGTGCGGCTCTCGGGCCCCGGGCAACACCGAGTGCGGCTCTCGGGCCCCGGGCAACACCGAGTGCGGCTCTCGGGCCCCGGGCAACACCGAGTGCGGCTCTCAGTCCCCGAGTCAGAGCCGCCGGGCCCGGCACCAGCAAACCCTGAGGGTAGATCCTCCCCCAAACCAGAAAAACAAAACTTCCATTTATACAGCAGGCTCAGAAATTCCCAGCCGCTCTGTGTCAGGGTGGACGCTGGATGCGGAAGTCGCTCCCTGGCCTCCTGCATAGTATAGAATTAGGTAGTCCCTTGTATCGAGGATGACCCGCTTCCACACCAAAAAGGGATGAGTTCACAGGTGTTTCAATATGGGAGCTGATATTTCCAGGTACAGAACTCCATATTGAAGGATGGAAGGTGCCTGTGCGTGGATTCTTTTAACGTGGGTGGCTGCTGCACACCGACCACCACACGGGCTGGAGAGAGCTAGGTCTTGGTCCAGTGGAAAGGGTTAACTAAGACAACTGGAGACCAAGCTCTGCTGCACAGACCTGGCGCACATACTCCTACTGCCCACAGATCGCAGTGTGGGCTGGCCCGTGCTGCCCCTGGACCCTCGCCTCTTCCGGGCCACGAAATCTCGCCTCTCGTGGGACCCAATCTCTCCGCCCCGAACTCTCGCCTCTCGTGGGCCCAATCTCTCCAATCTGAACTCTCGCCTCTCCTTGGCCCCAATCCCTCTGCCCCAAACTCTCACCGCTACTCCACCCCAACCTCACCGCTTCTCTGCTGCTTGCTGTACCTGGGACATTCCGATGGTCCTGCCCATGCTCCAATCGGTGACCTGGATTCTGGTACAAAGCAAAATCTAGACTCTCAAGTCTCCATATCTAGGGCAATTTAGAAAAGATCGCCGCTCACCTCTGCTACAAATGTAACAAAGACGCTTTGGATACCTGGCCTCCTGTGTGGGTCTGTTTGTTGCATCAGTTTGAGCTGGAGTGGAGGTGGAGGAGAAGCTGCTGGGTTTCACCCCCAGTACTTCTGGGCCCAGTGGGACCAACAATTCCCCATGTGGAACTGTCAATGGAGGTGGGTTCCCTTTCCTAAAAGACATTAATGAACCATTTGGATTTTACCACAAACTGGCAACTTTCATGGTCACAGTTTCTAGTGCCGGCCCCACAAATGACCCGGTTCACTAAGTTCAATTTCACAACCTGTCTTTATGTTTTTGTGGGTTCCCTCTCATCCACCCTTTTTCCTGTTTGAAATTCACTTTACAGGGTATTAAAAGGGGAGGATTTGTCGACCGGAGGCTCAAACCAAACATCACAGTAAGACCTGACAGAGTCACTCGATTCACCGGGAACGGAATATCATCGACCTTTGACCATGGAAGCAAAAAGCACCGTTCACAGCGGGGAGAAACTGCACACATGCTTTGTGTGTGGACAAGGCTTCAGCCTATCATCCAACCTGGAGGGACACAAGTGCAGTCACACTGGGGAGAAACTGTGTAAATGTGGGGACTGTGGGAAATGTTTCAACTACCCGTCCCAGCTGGAAACACATAGGCGAATTCACACTGGGGAGAGGCCATTCACCTGCTCCGATTGTGGGATGGGATTCGCTCAGTTATCCAACCTGCTGGCACACCAGCGAGTTCACACTGGGAAGAGACTGTTCTTCTGCTCTGAGTGTGGGAAGGGATTTATTCAGTCATCCAACCTGCTGGCACACCAGCGAGTTCACACTGGGGAGAGACTGTTCCTCTGCTCTGAGTGTGGGAAAGGATTTACTCGGTTATCCAACCTGCTGACACACCAACGAGTTCACACTGGGGAGAGACCGTTCCTCTGCTCTGTGTGTGGGATGGGATTCACTCAGTTATCCAGCCTGCTGAGACACCAGCAAATTCACACTGGGGAGAGGCCGTTCACCTGTTCTGAGTGTGGGAAGGGATTCATTCGGTCATCCCACCTGTTGACACACCAGCGAGTTCACAAGTGACTATAGTGGTTGGAATCTGCTGTTATTGCTGCTGTTAATTACATCCAGGACTAAATCGTGTTCATTCTGACAGTTGGGTTTGTTTCCGCTGATAATAACTCCTCTAACTGGACTGGAGGTTAATATTTGGGATAATCAAATAAATGAGTGTTGCTTTCAACACATTGCTGTAGATTTTTGTCTTTCCCATCTGAGTGTTTAGCATCAGCTGGCTGGAGCTCAGAGAGGACAATCTGCGGGGGAGGGGGGAGGGGATCTTATTGGGGGAGAACTTCAGCCTGGACGCAGTCCTTCAGGGTCACACTGAGAGGGGCAAATGGCACTTTGGTCTCTCTCATCTCTCATCACTAACAGCAAAGTCGCCGTGCGGGTTAATCTTGACGTATGTAAGGTGCGGATAATATCCACCCAAGGGTGTTTAAAGAGATGGGACGGGTGCTCTGTCAGCCCCTTGCCCATATTTCTCAACAGCTTAGTAGAGTCAGGGATTGTTCTGAGATTGGAAGCCAGCACGCGTAGTTCCCATTTTCCAAATTGGGCACAAGTCTGAGCTCAGGAACTAAAGGCCCATCAACATGACCTCGATCATCGGGAAGGTGCTTGAAGGGATCCTGAGAGATGCTGTTTTTGATCATGGGGAAAGGGAAGGGGCCATTAGAGATACTGAACATGGATTCTGGTAAACATGGTCATGTCTTACAAACTAGCTTGAGTTTGTAAAGAAGTTGTTAGGTTGGTGGATGGGGGAATCCGGTTGACATTGTCTACCTCAGGGTGTCAAACTCATTTTCTATGGTGGGCCTGATCCAATATCCTGGCACTTGGCGTGGGCCACATTCAGCAAAAGTTATTAGATTGTATTTACTGGTGCTGCTCCCAATCCCTGCCACCTCTTAGCTTGAGCATTCATGAACTGACCTTGCTCAAACAATAACCAGAAGGATATTGCTGCATTGTTCTGCCTGTGACCACAAGGCTGTGTCACTGCCATACACAGATAGCGTTTTCTTGCTTCACGTCTCCATACAAAAACCATCACTTCACACATCCCCTTTCTACACAATTGCAGCAGACATGAGCAAGGACGTGAGGCTTATTAAAAGACACATTTAATTACAGCAAAGGGAGAAATGTTCAGTTATTTTCCATTACAGGCAAAATGCCGGGCAAACCAGCAGCATACTGGCACCTGAACAGTGCCTCATCGGCCGACAGGCTTTTCTCAAATATATTTGCTGCGTGGATATAAACTTAAACCAGTTTTGCAGGTGTGATGCTCTATTCATACATTGAACGTGGAAGAGATGCTGTGGGGCATATGCTAAGTCCAGTAGCTGAAAGCGATTAACAGACTGGGTTTTGTGTTTCGTGATCCCGGGCGTGTTACCAATACCAGCAAAGATGAAGCCCATGGAATAAAACGGACAGTGAGCGAGTCAGAATGAGAAGCTTTAACAACAACTGATGTTTCACAAAGGGAGACCTCACAAGACCAAAGGACATTGGTGGCGTTTAATGGGCTGTTTGTGTCACTGGGCTACAGGAGGCTATTTGTGACAGAAGGAAAGCTGGTCACAACAAACAAACAATTTACCGGCCTGTCCAGGGCCCACTCTGACCCCCACCTTCTCTCTCTCACTATTGATGGACACTGCTGCAGTAATTGCTCCTCTGACCTTTCCTCTCTTGTCCCTCTTACACCCCTAATACACGGCCCGACACAATCTCCCTCCCCCTACATCCTCACTGTGCTGGAATCCACACCAGTTTCCCCATCTGTTCCTTGTTCTCTTCCTGGATCCTGAAACTACAGAACTCGCTCTTCCCCTCCTGAAGTCTATAGGCTCCAAAACTGAAGCTTGGTGGCCCTCAGTCCCGACTCCTTGATTTACCTCCCCTTCTTTCCTCCTCTTTCCCTCTTGGTTGTGTTCCACTCTGGGCCTTGGGCCTTCCCCGGGGATTCTCAGTATGAACAGGGGGATGTGTGTTGAGACAGGATGTCCCAGCTCTCCACCTTTAAAGGGACAAGGAGAGGACCCGCCGGGCTGAATGGCCCTGCTTTATGACTTCACTGCAGTACCTAGCAACCACCTTCCCTGAGCCCTGCTCATTATGGGCTGGGTTGAGCTCAGTGCTGTTGCAGGAAGGGAAACAGGAGCAGGATTTGACACGTGTGGAGCCCAGGATTAATGGGGAGAGGTACAGGATCAATTTGTATCTTATTGAGTGAGAAATGTTATTGTCCCGGACACTCCCTGTCCCTCAGTATCTGTGTTGGGGAGCGACTGATGGGTTCACTCTGTATCTAAGCCGTACTGTGCCCGACTGGAGAGAGTTTGATGCTGGCATGAGGTGCTCAGCTCGATGAGCACAACATTTAACCCAAAGATGATCGGATAAACCCATCAGCTTCTCCCCTGGACACAGGTCCTGAAGGACAGTGAGTGTCTCTAATAATTTGTCTGGTGTCCTTGATCAAATTTAAACACCTCACTCATCTCTTTTTAAAATTAGTTCATGTGATGTGGGCATTGCCTCTCATTAAATGCTAGAGAATATAGGCCTAGTCTACTCAATCTCTCATAGGACAATACCCCCATCCCAGGAATCAGTCTGGTGAGCCTTCTTTGCACTCCCTTTATAGCAAGTTTATCTTTCCTTAGGTAAGGAGACCAAAACTGTGCATAATACTCCAGGTGCGGTCTCACCAGGGCCCTGTACAATTGCAGTAAGACATCTTTACTCTTATACTCAAATCCTCTTGTAATAAAGGCCAATGTTGTTATGTTCATAATAAAGCAATATAACTGAGTACCGTAGACATGAGTAAGTGTGACCTTAGCTCCTTTATTCAAACTCCAGAGTGATGGCACAGCATGAGAGGCCTGCTTATATACAGTGCTCCCAAGGGATGTTGGGATCCATTGGGACTCCAACAGATATGCCCTCTGGTGGTGGTATGATACAGGTTGCATACATAACATCACTCCCTCCCAAAGTCAATAGTACACTTATTTACAGGGTGAGACGATCTGGGGCTTTTTGCTCCCTTGTCGATCGTCTCGGTACAAATGCAGGTGTGGGTGAGTTGGTTTGTTCTTCGCTGGGCAGCTGGCCTTGCTGGGGATGGTGAGTTCAGCTTTGTGGTCAACCGTGATGTCAGCTGCCACTTGTGTGTGTGTTGGAGGGCCGAAGTTGGTGGTGGCCTCTTCGGGTTGCTCATGGCTGTCTGTGAATCGCAGTTTGGTTTGGTCCAAATGCTTTCTGCAAGTTAGTCCATTAGCAAGTTTGACCTGAAACACCCTACTCCCTTCTTTGGCTATGGCAGTGCCAGCAAACCATTAGGGATCATGTCCATAGCTGAATAAAAATACAGGGTCATTAACTCCAATATTGCGTGACAAGTTTGCGCGATCATGGTACATGCTTTGTCGATGCCGGCTGTCCTCGACGTGATCATGGAGATCAGGGTGGACAAGCGAGAGCCTTGTTTTGAGCGCCCTTTTCATGAGCAGCTCGGATGGGGAAACCCTGGTGAGTGAGTGGGGTCTGGTGCAGTAGCTGAGCAGGATTCGGGACAGGTGGGTCTGCAGGGAGCCTTCCGACACATGTTTCAAGCTTTTCGTGATGGTTTCGACTGCCCGTTCTGCCTGGCCATTGGATGTGGGCTTGAACGGGGCAGATGTGACATGCTTGATCCCATTGTGGGTCATGAATTCCTTGAATTCAGCATTGGTGAAGCACGGCCCATTGTCGCTGAAAAGGACATCAGGCAGGCCTTGCGTGGCAAACATGACTCATAGGCTTTCAATGGTGACAGTGGACATGCTTACAGACATTATTACACACTCAATCCATTTTGAATAAGCATCCACAACAACCAAAAACATTTTGCCTAGAAACGGGCCCGCAAAGTCAACGTGGATCCTAGACCACGGTTTGGAGGGCCATGACCACAAACTGCCTCCCTGGGTGCATTGCTCAGTTGAGAGCAAGTGTTGCATTGGTGCACGCATGACTCCAAATCTGAGTCAATGCTGGGCCACCACACATGGGATCTGGCTATTGCTTTCATCATTACTATGCCTGGATGGGTAGTGTAGGTCGCGTATGAATGTTTCCCTGCCTTTCTTAGGCAAAACCACGTGATTGCTCCATAAAAGACAGTCCGCCTGTATGGACATTTCATTTTTGCGCCGCTGGAACAGCGTGATCTCTTCACGCATCTCTGCTGGACCAGCTCCCATGGAGGACACAGTTTTTTTTTACAAGGGACAGTAAAGGATCCTGGCTGGTCTAGGTCCTGATCTGGCGGGCTGCAATGGGTGACTTTTCATTTTCAAATGCATCCATCACCAAGAGAAAGTCTGCAGGCTGTGCCATTTCCACCCCAGTGGTGGGCAATGGTAGCCGACAGAGCATCAGCACAGTTCTCTGTGCCTGGTCTGTGGCGGATTACATAGTTATATGCAGACAGCGTAAGCGCCTATCTTTGGATGCGGGCAGAGGCTTTGGTATTAATCCCTTTGTTTTCTGAGAGTAGCAATATTAGCGGCTTATGGTCGGTTTCTAAATCAAACTTGAGACCAAACAGATACGGGTGCATTTTTTTCACCCCGTAAATGCATGCCAGAGCTTCTTTTTCAATCCTGCTGTAGGCCCTTTCGGCCTTGGACAAACTCCTAGATACATAGGCGACTGGTTGCAATGTTCCTGATTTGTTTACTTGCTGTAACACACTCTCGACCCCATACGAAGATACATCGCAAACTAACAGTAAATGTTTACATGGGTTATACAGAACAAGCAGTTTGTTGGAACATAATAGTTTTCTTGCTTTCTCAAAAGCAGCCTCTTGTGATTTCCCCCATACCCAGTCATCTCACTTGCGTAGCAGCACATGTATGGGTTCTAGCAAGGTGCTTAACCCAGGTAGGAAATTATCAAATAGTTGAGGAGTCCCAGGAATGACACAGCTCTGTCACATTCTGTGGTCTCGTTGCATTCTTAATGGCCTCCATGATTTTTCTCCCAAAGAACTCGACCTCTGGTGCCAGAAAAACACACTTCGAGTGTTTCAACCTGAGTCCCAAGTGGTCTAGCTGACTTAGAAACTCTTCCAGGTTCTTCAAGTGTTCGATGGTGTCCCGACTTGTGACCAGTATGTCATCCTGAAAAACCACGGTGCGCAGAACCAACTTTAGCAGGCTCTCCATGTTCCTTTGAAAAATTGCCACGACTGATCGAATCCCAAACGAGCCTCTATTGTAGGTGAACAGACCTTTGTGTGTGTTGATGCAGGTGACACCTTTCGAATATTCTGCCAGCTCCTGCATCATGTAGGCCGTGGTCAGATCCAACTTGGTGAACGTCTTTCCTCCAGCCAGGGCCGCAAATAGGTCATCTGCCTTGGGTAGCGAGTACTGCTCTTGTAGCTAAAAACAGTTAATCATTACTTTATAGCCCCCACAAATTCTGACCATGATATTGCCTTTGAGAACTGGAACAATCGGACTGGCCCACTCGTTGACCTCCACCGTGGCGATGATGCCTTCTCGCTGCAGCCTGTCCAGCTCAGTTTCCACTTTCTCTCGCATCATATATGGCACCGCTCGTGCCTTGTGGTGGATGGGTCATATATCGGGAACCAAGTGGATCTGCACCTTCGCCCCTGAGAAACTTCCGATGCCTGCCTCAAACAACAACGGGAACTTGCTCAGAACCTGGCCACATGAGGCATAGTCAACGGACGAGAGCGCTCGGATGTCATCCCAGTTCCAATGGATTTTTCACAGCCAGCTTCTGCCGAACAGTGTGGGCCCATCTCCTGCTACAATCCATAGTGGGAGTTCGTGCACTGCTCCATCATAGGAGACTTTTACTGCTGCGCTGCCAATTACAGGGATCAGCTCTTTAGTGTAAGTTCTTAGCTTGGTATGAATGGAGCTAAGTTTGGGCCTGTGTGCCTTGTTGCACCACAGCATGTCGAAGACCTTTTTGCTCATGATAGACTGGCTCGCACCCATGTCCCGTTCCATGGATACTGGAAATCCATCCAGTTCGACTTTTAGCATGATCGGTGGACATTTCGTGGTGAAGGTGTGTACCCCGTACACTTCTGCCTCCTCGGTTCGAGTCTCTAGTTCAGCCTGATCCACCATGGATCGATCCTCCTCTGCAACGTGGTGGTTAGCAGGGTTCGCAGCTCGTCTGCACATTCGCTGGAGGTGTTCCATTGTTCCACAGCATAGTGTTTGAAGCGGCATTGATGGGCTCGATGATCACCTCCGCAGCGCCAACAAGATGTTAACTGCCGTGCATTAACATTTGATGGTAGACTCTGGGTCATCTGAGGTCGTGCAGCTGCAGGTGTGTACGTTCTGCCAAATGCATTCCTGTCTGAAAACGACGTTACTTTGTGTACAGTACTTGCCAAAACCTCTATGTTGCAAAATTTGTTTCATGTTATCGCAGGTGAACATAATGCCTGGGCTATCATTATGGCTTTGCTCAAGTTCGGTGGTTCATCAGTCAATAGTTTGCGAAGGATAACCTCATGGCCAATGCCAAACCTCAAAGAAGTCTCTTAGCATTTGCTCAAGGAATCCATCGAATTCGCAATGTCCTGCAAGGCGCCTTAGACATAGCTCACCACTTCCTGGCCTTCAGACCGTTGATATGTGTAAAATCGATACTTTGCCATCAGAACGCTTTCCTTCAGATTTAGGTGCTCCTGGACCAGCGTACACAGTTCTTCATACAATTTAGTTGTTGGTTTCACCGGAGCTAGAAGATTCTTCATGAGGCCATAGGTTGTTGACCCACAGACGGTGAGGAGGATCGCCCTTCGTTTGGCAGCATTCTCATCCCCTTCCAGCTCGTTGGCCACAAAATAATGGTCGAGTCGCTCCACGAAGGCCTCCCAATCGTCCCCTTCTGAGAATTTCTCCAGAATACCAACAGTTCTCTGCATTTTTGCGTGATTGTTCGTTATCTCATTGCCAGTTTTTATGTTCATAATAAAGCAATGTAACTGAGTACTGTAGATATGAGTAAGTGTGACCTTAGCTCCTTTATTCAAACTCGAGTGATGGTACAGCATGGGAGGCTTGCTTCGGTGCTCCCAAGGGATGCTCGGACCCTACCAGTTACAGCCTGCCAACCCGAAAATTACCTGTTTATTCCTCCTCTCTGTTTTCCAATCCTTAATCCTTGCAAGTATTTCACATCCAATCCCATGAGCCATAATTTTGTTTAATAATTTCTTGTGTGGCTCCTCATTAAATTCCTTCTGTAAATCTAAATATACCACATCCAGTGGTTTCCCCCTTATCTATCCTGCTAGCTACCACAAAAAATGTTAACAGATTTTCAAGGACAATTTCCCTTTCATAAATCCGTGTTAATTCTGCCCAATCCTGTTATTAATTCCGAAATGCCCTGTTACTACGTACTTAATAATAGATTTTAACATTTTCCTGACTACTGATGTCAGGACTACCGATACTGCAAGGGTTTGATACAAAGTAAATCCCATTCCATCATGTCCCAAACACTACCAGGGTTGATACAGAGTAAATCTCAGTCTACAGTATCCCAAACACTCACAGGGCAGTTACACACGGGTTAGATACAGAGTAAAGCTCCCTCTACACTGTCCCATCAAACTCTCCCAGGGCAGGTACAGTACAGGTTAAGTCCAGCATAAAACTCTCTCTGAACAGTTCCATCAAAAGTCACAGGGCAGCTCCAGCACGGGTTAAATGCAGAGTAACTTCTCCCACTACACTGTTCCATCAAACACTCACAGAACAGGTACAGCATGGGTTAGATACAGTGTAAAGCTCCCTCAACACTGCCCCATCAACCACTCCCAGGGCAGGTACTGCATTGGTTAGATACCAAGTAAAGCTCCCTCTACATTGTCCAAATAAACACTCCTAGGGCAGGTACAGCACAATTACAATACAATATAATTCTCTCTCTAACTTCACTCTACAATTGTACAGGGCCTTGATGAGACCACACCTGGAGTACTGTGCACAGTTTTGGTCTCCTTTTCTAAGGAAGGATATACTTGCCTTGCTTAGATACAGAGTAAAGCTCCCTTAACATTGTCTCACCTGACATTCCAAGGGCAGGAATAGGCCACTTGGCCCCTCGAGCCTGCTCCGCCATTTAATGGACTCAGCTTCATTTCCCTGCCTGCTCCCCATAACCATTTATTCCCTTATCGATCAAAAATCTGTCTATCTCTGCCTTAAATGTATTCAATGACCCAGCCTCCACAGCTCTCTGGGGCAGAGAATTCCAAAGATTTACAACCCTCAGAGAAGAAATGGGCGGCCTCTTATTTGGAGACTCTGTCCCCTGGTTTTGGTTTCCCCTATGAATGGAAATATCCTCTCTGTATCCACCTTGTCGAGCCCCCTCATTATCATATATGCCCAACCTATCTTCATAAGTCAACCGCCTCATCTCCAGAATCAATCTAGTGAACCTTCTCTGAACAGCCTCCAATGCAAGTCTATCCTTCCTTAAATACGGAGACCAAAACTGGAAGTAGTACTCTAGGTATGGCCTCACCGATACCGTGTACAGTTGTAGAAGTACTTCTCTGCTTTTATACTCTATCCCCCTTGCAATAAAGGCCAACATTCCATTTACCTTCCTGATTATTGCCATACCTGCATACTAACTTTTTGTGTTTCATGCACAAGAACCCCCAGGTCCCACTGCACTGTAGCACTTTGCAATTTTTCTCCATTTATATTATAATTTGCTTTTCTGTCTTATCTGCCAAGGTAGATAACCTCACAGTTTCCCACATTGTACACCATCTGCCAAAATTTTGCCTACTCACTTAGCCTGTCTATATCCCTTTGCAAATTTTTTGTGTCCTCACTATTTGCTTTCCCACCCATCTTTGTATCATCAGCAAACTTGGCTGCATTACACTTGGTCCCTTCATCCAGGACATTAATATAGATTGTAAATAGTTGAGGACCCAGCACCGATCCCTGTGGCACCCCACTAGTCACTGTTTGCCAATAGAAAAATGATCCATTTATCCCGACTCAGATACAAAGTAAAACTCCATCTCCACTGCCTCATCAAACACTCCCAAGGCAGGTACAGCACGGGCTAGAAAAAGAGTGAAGCTCCCTCTACACGGTCCCATGAAACACTCCCAGGGCAGGTACAGCACAGGTTAGATACACAGTGAGGATCGCTATACACATTCCCATGGTAGGGACTGCACAGGTTAGATCCAGAGTAAAGCTCCCTCTACACTGTCCCATCAAGCACTCCCAGGGCAGGTACTGCTTTGATTAGATACAGAGTAAAGCTCCCTCTACACTTTCCAAATAAACACTCCTAGGGCAGGTACAGCACAATTACGATACAATATAATTCTCTCTCTAACTTCACTCTACAATTGTACAGGGCCTTGGTGAGACCACACTTGGAGTACTGTGCACAGCTTTGGTCGCAGAGTCAGCACCTTCAGGGGAGGGGAACCAGTGAGTGTAGAACTGAACCCAGCCAGAGTCAGCACTTAAGGGGAGGGTAACATAAGAACATAAGAAATAGGAGCTCGAGTAGGCCATACGGCCCATCGAGCCTGCTCCGCCATTTAATAGGATCATGGCTTAATAGGACTCGGGTCCACCTCCCTGCCCACTCCCCATAACCCTTCAATCCATTATCGGTTAAGCAACTGTCTATCTCTTAAAGTTATTCAATGATCCAGCTTCCACAGCTCTCTGAGGCAGTTAATTCCACAGATTTACAATGCTCTGGGAGAAGAAATTTTTCCTCATCTCAGTTTTAAATGGGAGGTCCCTTATTCTAAGATTATGCCCCCTAGTTCTAGTCTCCCCTATCAGTGGAAACATCCTCTCTGCATCGACCTTGTCAAGCCGCTTCAAAACGTTATACGTTTCGATAAGATCACCTCTCATTCTTCTGAATTCCAATGAGTAGAGGCCCAAGCTTCTCAAATGTTCCTCATAAGTCAACACCTCATCTCCGGAATCAACTTAGGAACCTTCTCTGAGCTGCCTCCAAAGCAAGTATATCCTTTTGTAAATATGGAAACCAAAACTGCACGCAGTATTCTAAGTGTGGCCTCACTAATACCCTGTATGACTGTGGCAAGACTTCGCTGTTTTTATACTCCATCCCCTTTGCAATAGAGGCCAAGATTCCATTGGCCTTCCTGTTCACTTGCTGTACCTGCATACTAAACTTTTGTGTTTCATGCACAAGTACCCCCCAGGTCCCACTGTACTGTAGCACTTTGCAATTTTTCTCCATTTAAATAATAACTTGCTCTTTGATTTTTTTTTCTGCCAAAGTGCATGACCTAACACTTTCCTACATTTTACTCCATCTGCCAAATTTATGCCCACTCACTTAGCCTGCCTTTGTCCTTTTGCAGATTTTTTGTGTCCTCCTCACACATTGCTTTTCCTCCCACCTTTGTATCATCAGTGTAGTGGGAATTTTTAGAAACCCCGCTTTATGCATTCTGGCGATGTTAAAATGGTCAAATAAAGTCTGCTGATTCTGAGTCATGGGGAAAGAAGAAGTTGGACAAAGTATGGTTGCAGTGCAAACAGATGTGTGCATGTTTTTCTCTGATAAGGAGGAACCGAATGCCCTAAACGCTGACCTCAGGGTCCCATGTACTTTATTGTGAAAGGTTTTTCTTCTTCCATTGTAACCACAATGATGCACGTGCTTGTGGGTTGTGAGATTAAATATGGAACGGCCAGGCCCAGCCAGCGAGTTCAGGCGCAACAGGCTGCAAAGCTTTTAGACTGATCTCCAACTCGGCTGAATCTCTGTATACGTATAATAAACTTGTGTGTTTTCCACTTGAGCAGATGGGTGTCTGAGTCATATTCTTCAATATAGATTCCACCCCAACAATTTGGCTACATTACACTCGGTCCTTTCTTCCAAGACAATGTAGATTGTAAATAGTTGGTGTCCCAGCACTGATCCCTGTGGCACCCCACTAGTTACTGATTGCCAATCCGAGAATGAACCATTTATCCCGACTCTCTGTTTTCTGTTAGTTAGCCAATCCTCTATCCATGCTAATATATTACCCCCAAACCCATGTTTTTTTTTATCTTGTGTGGTAAACTTTTATGTGGCACCTTGTCAATGCCTTCTGGAAGTCCAAATACACCACATCCACTGGTTCCCCTTTATCCACCCTGTTTGTTACATTGGTGGAGCCCAGATGATGTTGGACAGGAGACAGTCGGTTGTCGGTGCGGGGCAGGAATTGGAGCCGCGAGTGGGCTGGTGAGCCTCATAAACACCTGCTTTAGGTCCCAGGCCCTGGGATGGCCCCGCGGTGACAGGCTCGGGTCAGCGGGGTCACTGGCCGCCATCTTGGATGGTTCATGGCGCATGTGCGGCCACCTTGTTGCAGGAACCAAGATATTTAGCAAAACATCAAATGCTGATATTTGTGTGCTGGGGTTTAGACGGGCGAGGTTTATCCAGTCAGTTGGATGTGAGCTGAAACATGTGCACTTGGAGCGGAGAGCCGGGGACACGCTGTGTAACCGGGCACAGACACTCTGTGCAGCCCACACATCACTTGGCCCAAAAGGAATATATTAATTGCAACAATTCATTTGATTTGACTTTAAATAGTTTTGTTTATAAGTTTAATCATGCTTCTCCAATTTTATTTCTTAACTCAGATTCACAACCTCATTTTATTTCTTCCTCTGAGCCCCTCAACTTCATCTGGCAGCATAATGTTGGCGATTGCTGATTGATTGCCCTGGGAACCAACAGGAAGGGAGCTCAGAGGCCGGAGGGCCCAGGGAGCAGCGTGTTCTGCAATCAATCGCGGTGTTTGAGGGGTGGATCCTGAGTCGGCCTGTCAGGTAAATCTGTGTGAACCCCTGTTAAACAATTCATCTTTTAAAAGTTAAATCGATATTTCTTTTGTCAGCATAACAATTTAATATTTGTCAGTATTTTGTTTTCTTGGATTTCCTATAATGTGTTTCAGACACTTCAGTGCCAAGTGGACCAGGTGTTTAAAGGTCATTCATTTCCCCCATATCGCTGTTAGTTAAAGATATAGAGATTGATTTACCCCTCATTATGCATCTTTAGTAGTTAAACGAAAATCCTTCCTGTTAGTAGTGAGTCACATTCTGCACTGGGGGAGATGGCTGGTGGCTTCAGCCTTTAAAATCCCGCCAAGGCCTCACCCCTCCCTACCTCTGTAACCTCCTCCAGCCCACAAACCCTCTTAATAAGGAGAACCAATTTTCAGTGCCAGAAGGGTCGGTAACCAGAGGACAGGGATTTAAGGTGTTTGGCAACATAGCCGGAACTAATATCCTCATGGTAGGGTTTGGTAGTGTGGTTGAGGAGGGTTTAAATTATCTGGCAGGGGGATGGGAATCTGAGAATGGATTCAGAACGGAGAGAAGCAAAGCTGAAATTGGAAATCAAAAAAGTAGAAAGTGAATTTGGAATACATGGGAAACAAGGGCTATAAAATAGACCACAAGGCAGTTTGGCAGTACTTAATGGTATATTCTTCAATGCATGGAGTCTAGGGAATAAGGCAGATGAGCTGAGAGCACAGATAGACACGGGGGAGTATAATATAACTATTACTGAGACATGGCTGAAAGAAGGGCAGGTATGGCAGCTCAACATTCCTGGTTACAGGGTTTTCAGATGGGATAGAGAGGGGGTAAAAAAGGAGGGGAATGGTTGCAGTATTGATTGAAGAAACAATTACAGCTGTGAGGAGGGATGATATGTCAGAAGGATCATCAAATGAGGCCACGTGGGAGAACTGAAGAACAAAACATCACACTGCTGGGGATGTACTATAGACCCCCAAACAGTCAGAGGGAGACAGAAGAGCAAATATGTAGGCACATTTCTGATAGGTGCAAAAATAATAGGGCAGTAATAGTCGTGGATTTCAACTGCCCTAATATTAATTGGGATAGAATTAGTGTGAATAGAAACATAGAAACTAGGTGCAGGAGTAGGCCATTCGGCCCTTCTAGCCTGCACCGCCATTCAATGAGTTCATGGCTGAACATGCAACTTCAGTACCCTATTCCTGCTTTCTCACCATACCCCTTGATTCCCCTAGTAGTAAGGACTTCATCTAACTCCTTTTTGAATATATTTAGTGAATTGGCCTCAACAACTTTCTGTGGTAGAGAATTCCACAGGTTCACCACTCTCTGGGTGAAGAAATTCCTCCTCATCTCGGTCCTAAATGGCTTCCCCCTTATCCTTAGACTGTGTCCCCTGGTTCTGGACTTCCCCAGCATTGGGAACATTCTTCATGCATCTAACCTGTCTAACCCCGTCAGAATTTTAAATGTTTCTATGAGGTCCCCTCTCATTCTTCTGAACTCCAGTGAATACAAGCCCAGTTGATCCAGTCTTTCTTGATAGGTCAGTCCCGCCATCCCAGGAATCAGTCTGGTGAACCTTTGCTGCACTCCCTCAATAGCAAGAATGTCCTTCCTCAGGTTAGGAGACCAAAACTGTACACAATACTCCAGGTGTGGCCTCACCAAGGCCCTGTACAATTGTAGCAACACCTCCCTGCCCTTGTACTCAAATCCCCTCGCTATGAAGGCCAACATGCCATTTGCTTTCTTAACCGCCTGCTGTACCTGCATGCCAACCTTCAATGACTGATGTACCATGACACCCAGGTCTCTTTGCACCTCCCCTTTTCCTAATCTGTCACCATTCAGATAATAGTCTGTCTCTCTGTTTTTACCACCAAAGTGGATAACCTCACATTTATCCACATTATACTTCATCTGCCATGCATTTGCCCACTCACCTAACCTATCCAAGTCGCTCTGCAGCCTCATAGAATCCTCCTTGCAGCTCACACTGCCACCCAACTTAGTGTCATCCGCAAATTTGGAGATACTACATTTAATCCCCTCGTCTAAATCATTAATGTACAGTGTAAACAGCTGGGGCCCCAGCACAGAACCTTGCGGTACCCCACTAGTCACTGCCTGCCATTCTGAAAAGTCCCCATTTACTCCTACTCTTTGCTTCCTGTCTGACGACCAGTTCTCAATCCATATCAGCACACTACCCCCAATCCCATGTGCTTTAACTTTGCACATTAATCTCTTGTGTGGGACCTTGTCAAAAGCCTTCTGAAAGTCCAAATATACCACATCAACTGGTTCTCCCTTGTCCACTCTACTGGAAACATCCTCAAAAAATTCCAGAAGATTTGTCAAGCATGATTTCCCTTTCACAAATCCATGCTGACTTGGACCTATCATATTACCTCTTTCCAAATACACTGCTATGACATCCTTAATAATTGATTCCATCATTTTACCCACTACCGATGTCAGGCTGACCGGTCTGTAATTCCCTGTTTTCTCTCTCCCTCCTTTTTTAAAAATGGTATAGAGGGTGCGGACTTTCTAAAATGCATTCAGGAGAACTTTTTTAACCAGTGTGTAACAAGTCCAACAAGAGAGGGGGTGGTTCTGGACTTTGTTTTAGGGAATCAAGCTGGGCAGATGGAAGGGGAGAGCGTTTTGGTGGTAGGGACCATAATTCAGTTGGATTTAGGGTAGTTATGGAAAAGGACAAAGATAGACCAGGAATAAAAGTTCTCAATTGTGGGAAAAGCCAATTTTGCTAAGCTGAGATGGGACTTAGCCAAAGTGGACTGGAAACAGCTACTTGATGGTAAATCAGTCTCAGAGCAGTGGGAGGCTTTCAAGGAGGAGATAGTGAGGGTTCAGAGCAAGTATGTTCCTTTAAAGAAAAAGGATGGGACTAATAAATCTAGAGCTCCCTGGATGTCAAGGGACATACAGGGTAGGATAAAGAAAAAAGGGAGGCTTATGACAGATACCGAGGGCTCAATACTGCAGAAACTCAGGAGAAGTTAGAAAGTGCAGGGGTGCAATTAGGAAAGCAAAGAGAGAGCATGAAAAATGTTGGCAAGTAAAATCAAGGAAAACCCAAAGATGTTTTATCAATACGTTAAGAGGAAGAGGCTAATTAAGGGAAGAGAAGGGCCTATTAGGTACCATAAAGG
This sequence comes from Pristiophorus japonicus, assembly GCF_044704955.1. NCBI lineage: Eukaryota > Metazoa > Chordata > Chondrichthyes > Pristiophoridae > Pristiophorus > Pristiophorus japonicus. Next base: position 294,149 of record NW_027254368.1, read on the forward strand.
TAACCTGTGTGTGGAGACGGAAGATGTGGGTATGGTTCTTAATGAATACTTTGCATCTGCTTTCACAATAGAGAGGAGTGATGCAGACATTGCAATCAGGGAGGAGGAGTGTGAAATATTAGATGAAATAAACAGTGAGAGAGGAGATATTAAGGGGCTTAGCAGCTTTGAAAATGGATAAACCCCCAGGCCCAGATGAAATGTATCCCAGGCTGTTAAGAGAAGCAAAAGAGGAAATAGCAGAGGCTTTGACTATTATTTTCCAATCCTCTCTGGCTACAGGTGTGGTGCCAGAGGACTGGAGGATTGCGAATGTTGTACTGTTGTTTAAAAAGGGAGAAAGGGATAGACCGAGTAATTACAGGCCAGTCAGTCTAACCTCAGTGGTGGGAAAATTATTGGAGAAAATTCTGAGGGGCAGGATAAATCTTCAGTTTGAAAGATACGGATTAATCAAGGACAGTCAGCATGGATTTGTTCAGGGAAGGTCGGGTCTGACTAACTTCATTGAATTATTTGAGGAGGTAACAAAGAGGGTTGATGAGGGTCGTGCATTTGATGTAGTGTATATTGATTTTTAGCAAGGCATTTGATGGTCCCACGTGGCAGACTGGTCAGGAAAGTTAAAGCCCATGGGATCCAAGACAAAGTGGCAAGTTGGATCCAAAATTGGCTCAGCGACAGGAAGGAAAGGGTAATGGTCGATGGGTGTTTTTGTGACTGGAAGGCTGTATCCAGTGGGGTTCTGCAGGGCTCAGTACTAGGTCCCTTGCTTTTTGTGGTATATATCAATGATTTAGACTTGAATGCAGGTGGTATGATTAAGAACTTTGCAGATGATACAAAAATCAGCTGTGTGGTTGGTAATGAAGAAGAAAGCTGTGGGCTGCAGGAAGATATGAATGAACTGATCAGGTGGGCTGAACAGTGGCAAATGGAATTCAATCTGGAGAAGTGTGAGGTAATGCATTTGGGAATGGCGAACAGGCAAGGGAATACACATTAAATGGTAGGACACTGAGAAGTGTAAAGGAACAAAGGGATCTTGGAGGTAGCAGTTCAGGTAGATAAGGTGGTTAAGAAGGCATACGGAATACTTGCCTTTATTAGCTGAGGCATAGAATACAAGAGCAGGGTGGTTATGCTTCAACTGTATAAAACACTGGTTAGGCCACAGCTAGAGTACTGCATGCAGTTCTGGTCACCACATTACAGGAAAGATGTGATTGCACTGGAGAGGGTACAGTGGAGATTTGCGAGGATGTTGCCTGGACTGGAGAATTTTAACTATGAGGGAAGATTGGATAGGCTGGAGTTGTTTGCTTTGGAACAGAGGCATCTGAGGGAAGGCCTAATTGAGGTGTATAAAATTATGGGGGTGCATAGATATAGTGGATAGGAAGGACCTATTTCCCTTAGCAGGGGGTCAACAACCAGGGAGCATAGATTTAAAGTGGTGGGAGGTTTAGAGGGGAAATCTCTTCACCCAGAGGGTGGTGGGGGTCTGGAACCTACTGCCTGAAAGGGTGGTAGAGGCAGAAACCCTCGTAGCATTTAAAACAAACTTGGATATGCACTTGAAGTGCCATGACCTACAAGGCTACGGACCAAGAGCTGTAAATTGGGATTTGGCTTGATAGCTCTTTGTCAGCTGGCATGTTCATGATGGGCTGAATGGCCTGCTTCAATGCTGTAAACTTCTGTGATTCTATGATCTTGTACTTACAGTGATGAAGTTTGTAAATTATGAGAAATATAGAAGATTAAAGGGTGATCTAATTGAGGTGTTTAAATGATTAAAGCAGTTGATGGATGGAGAGAAACGATTTCCTCTGGTGGAGGAGTCCACAACAAGGGGACACAACCTTAAAATCAGAGCCAGGCCGTTCAGGGTGATGTCAGGAAGCACTTCCTCACACAAATGCTGATTGGCTGTTTCTTTTGGTTGGAGAGTCTGGAACTAGGGGTTATAGTCTCAGGATAACGGACGGCCATTTAGGACTGAGATGAGGAGAAATGTCTTCACTCAAAGGGTTGTGAATCTTTGGAATTCTCTGCCTCAAAGAGCTGTGGATGCTCAGTCGTTGAGTGTATTCAGGGCTGAGATCGATAGATGTTTGGACACTAAAGAAATGAAGGGATACGGGGTAGTGCGGGAAAGTGGAGCTGAGGTAGAAGATCAGCCTTGATCTTATTGAATGATGCAGCAGGCTCGAGGGGCGGTTTAACCCACTCCTGCTCCTATTTCTTATGCTCTTAAAGCCTAGTGGAAATCTGGAACTCTGTTCACCATAAAACGGAGGCTGGGGACCAATTGAAAATTCCAAAACTGAGATTGATAGATTGTCCTTAGGCAAGTGTATTAATGGCGATAGAACCAAGGCAGGTAGACAGAGTTAAAATACTGATCAGCCACAATCTAATTGAATGGTGAGACAGACTCAAGGGGTTGAATGGCCTATTCCTGTTCCTATGTTCCTACTTACAGCAATGACATTTGTAAACAACTTTTACAGGGGATTAGAAGGGGAGGATGTGCAGACAGGATTAAACCTGAGTCCCTCCTGTTCCTATGACTCAGTCACACTGACGTTACCTTTACCCACTGAGCCATTGGGAGGAGAGTCCTGTGACCCTGCTGGAAAATGCAAATGTGAGGCCTCAGTTGAGGACAGTGGAATAGCTTATCGACACTCACTGTCGAGGTTCACACGTGGAGATTGGGCACATGGGTCACATATTGGAGAGAAACTGGTGATTGTAGAACTGAACCCAGCCAGAGTCAGCACCTTCAAGGGAGGAGAGGGAGGGGAACCAGTGAGTGTAGAACTGAACCCAGCCAGAGTCAGCACCTTCAGGGGAGGGGAACCAGTGAGTGTAGAACTGAACCCAGCCAGAGACAGTACCTTCAGGGGAGGGGAACCAGTGAGTGTAGAACTGAACCCAGCCAGAGTCAGCACCTTCAGGAGAGGGGAGCCAGTGAGTGTAGAACTGAACCCAGCCAGAGTCAGCACCTTCAGGGGAGGAGAGGGAGAGAAACCAGTGAATATAGACCTGAACCCAGCCAGAGTCAGCACCTTCAGGGTAGAAGAGGAGAGAAGGTTAAAATAGTAGGAATTTGTGCAATGTGCCTTGTGCCTTGCTCTCTCTCCCTGGATCCTGAAACTACAGAACTCTCTCTTCCCCCATCTGAAGTCTACAGGCTCTAAAACTGAAGCTTGGTGGCCCTCAGTCCCGACTCCTTGATTTACCTCCCCTTCTCTCCTCCTCTTTCCCCCTTAGTTGTGTTCCACACTCTGGATTTTGGGCCTTCCCTGGGGATTCTCAGTATGAACAGGGGGATGTGTGTTGAGACAGGATGTCCCAGCTCTCCTCCTTTAAAGGGATAAGGAGAGGACCCGCTGGGTTGAATGGCCCTGCTGTATGACATCACTGCAGTGCCTAGCAACCAACCTTCCTGAGCCCTGATCATTATGGGCTGGGTTTAGCATTTGATGTGACAGTGTAGAGGGAGCTTTACTCTGTATCTAACCCGTGCTGTACCTGCCCTGGGGGTGTTTGATGGGACAGTATAGAGGGAGCTTTACTCCATATCTAACCCGTGCTGCACCTGCCCTGGGAGTGTTTAATGGGACAGCGTAGAGAGAGCTTTACTCTGTATCTAACCCGTGCTGTACCAGCCCTGGGAGTGTTTGATGGGACAGTGTAGAGGGAGCTTTACTCTGCATCTAACCCGTGCTGTACCTGCCCTGGGAGTCTTTAAGAACATAAGAAATAGGAGCAGGAGTAGGCCATTTGGTCCCTTGAGCCTGCTCCGCCATTCAATATCATGGCTGATCTGATCATGGATTCAGCTCCACTTCCCTGCCCGCTCCCCATAACCCTTTATTCCCTTATCGCTCAAACATCTGTCTATCTCCGTCTTAAATATATTCAATGACCTATCTGCCACAGCTCTCTGGGGCAGAGAATTCCATGGATTTACAACCCGCTGAGAGAAGAAATTTCTCCTCATCTCAATTTTAAAAGGGCGGCCCCTTATTCTAAGACTATGTCCCCTAGTTTTAGTTTCCCCTATGAATGGAAATATCCTCTCTGCATCCACATTGTCGAGCCCCCTCATTATCTTATAAGTTTCAATAAGATCACCTCTCATTCTTCTGAACTCCAATGAGTTGAGGCCCAACCTACTCAACCTATCCTCATAAGTCAATCCCCTAATCTCTGGAATCAACCTCGTGAACCTTCTCTGAACAGCCTCCAATGCAAGTATATCCTTAAATACAGAGACCAACACATATGAAGGTTAAAATCACCCATGATTATTGCCGTTCCTTCTTTACAAGGCTCCATATTTTCTTGATTTATACTCCGTCCAATTGTGTAGCTACTGTTCGGGGGCCTATAGACTACGTCCACCCTTTATTATTCCTTATCACCACCCAAACTGATTCAACCTCTTGATCCTCTGAGCCAATATCGTTTCTCACTAACTCACTGATCCCATCCTTTATTTAACAGTCTAATAAACTCCTCCTGCCTCCTTTTCCTTTCTGTCTGTCCTTCCGAATTGTCAAATAACCCTGAATATTTTGTTCCCAGTCCTGGTCACCATGTCTCTGTAATGGCTATCAGATCTATTTGTGCCGTCAACTCATCTATTTTGTTATGAATGCTACATGCATTTAGACAAAGAGCTTATCAATTTATGTTTTTACCCTTTTTTCCTACTTGTTTCCTCTGACTTCAAACTCACTTTCTGCATGTTTGATGGGACAGTGTAGAGGGAGCTTTACTCTGTATCTAATCTGTGATGTACCTGGTCTGGGTGTGTTTGATGGGACAGTGTAGAGGGAGCTTTACTCTGTACCTGACCAGAACGTGTTTCAGGCACACACTCGGTGTTCAGAATACCCATAGAATACAGTGTAGACGTGAACCCAGCCAGAGTCAGCACCTTCAGCGGAGGGAGGGGAACTAGTGAGTGTAGAACTGAACTCAGCAAGAGTCAGCACCTTCAGGGGAGGAGAGAGAGAGAGGGGAACCAGTGAGTGTGGAACTAAACCCAGCCAGAGTCAGCACCTTCAGGGGAGGAGAGAGAGAGAGAGAGAAGGGGCAACCAGTGAGTGTGGATCTGAACCCAGCCAGAGTCAGCACCTTCAGGGGAGGAAAGGGAGGGGAACCAGTAAGTGTAGAACTGAACCCAGCCAGAGTCAGCACCTTCAGGGGAGGAGAAGGAGGGGAACCAGTGAGTGTGGAACTGAACTCAGATAGAGTCAGCACCTTCAGGGGAGGAGAGAGAGAGAGGGGAACCAGTGAGTGTGGAATTGAACCCAGCCAGAGTCAGTACCTTCAGGGGAGGAAAAGAACAGCGGGAAGAAATAAATTATGGATATGGTGCGATGGGTTTGGGTTTCAGCTCCGGGAGGAGGGAGAGTGTGTGGGATGGGGATTTACAGCTTTGGGGGAACAAGAGAGGAAAGAATGTTTCGTAGAAACTAGAATTGTCTGTTCTAAATTTCTATCCTGCCCTTACAGAAGTGAGTTTTGTAAACTCCTTTTACAGGGTGTTAGAAGGGGAGGATTTACAGACAGGGAATTGGAACCAAACATCACGTCAAGATCTGACAGTCACTCGATGCATCAGGACCTGAATATTATCGGCCTTTGAATGTGGAAGGAGAAATGTTTGTCTGTTCTGTCTGGGAATAGATTTCAAACATCTGTGTGATTGGAAAAGCACCGAGACACACACACCCAAGTGAGAGTGTTCCAGTGCACTGACTGTGGAAAGAGCTTTAACCAGTTACACAGCCTCAAAAAACATCGCACCATTCACAGTGGGGAGAAAT